>NC_084631.1:30418332-30753332 GCF_033978795.1 Nerophis ophidion | reverse complement strand
GACAATTGGGGTAGCAGTGTTAGAAAGGAACTCACAAGACAGGACCATGAGGGTACCAGGGTCAGAAAGGTACTGTACAGACAGGACCTTTGGGGGTTACAGGGTCAGAAAAGTACTGCACAGATAGGACTATTGGGGGTACCGAGGTCAGGAAGGTACTGAAAAGACAGGACCATTGGGGTACCAAGGTCAGAAAGGTACTGCAGAGACAGGACCATTGAGGGTAAGAGGGTCAGAAAGGTACTGCAAAGACATTGGGGGTGGCAGGGTCAGAAAGGTACTGCACAGACAGGATCATTGGGGTTATCAGGGTCAGAAAGGGACTGCAGAGACAGGACCATTGGGGGTACCAGGGTCAGAAAGGTATCACCTGCGTAACAAGCCCTTGTATCCCTAAAAAGTACAAAGATGTATTTTCGGGGAATTTAATCGACCACAACTGGGACTAGAAAATCTCTCATCTGATCAGGTTTCATCAGTTCATGCTCACATACCTGGATTGGTCAGATCTAGATGGAGACATGATAGGACCAATTTTAGTCTAGTTAGGAGGCCACTTCTTGTCTGGCAGATGATGTGTGACCACAGAGCAGAGGGGGGACTAAGTCAGTGTGTTACAAGTCTCAAGTAAGTCTTAAGTCGCTTAATACCTCATACCAAGTCGAGTCTCAAGTAAGAACGTACGAGTTCAAGGCAATACCCAAGAACATGCAATTACAACTTAAGTCTTAATGACATACGAGTCAAGTCTCGAGTTTTCAATGCCAAATCTTGAGTAGGGATGTACAAGTCGTAGTCAAGTTTACTCTATTCTTGTCATTTTATAAATGACCAGAACACTTATTTATGTTTCCAACGCACTTACGACTTCTGGCAACTGATGTGTGTCCCTACTTCTGGAAAATTGTTGCAATCACGGAAGACTTGGTAATAGACAATGAAGACAACTATTTTTGGACGAACGAGGATTCACAACCTTATCTTTTTGAAGCTGAACTTACTGAGGATGAACTACGGCTTCTAGAAGCCAGCCCGAAGAGAGGCTGAAACGTTGAAGCAGACGGAAGCCGAGAGAGCGAGGTCAACGTGACTCGGGCGCTGTAAATGTGGAACTCGGAGCCTAGCTGTTTCGAAATAATCAGAGTGCTTACCAAGGTAGTCATGATTGCTGGTTTTACGAGCAGAGGAGCATGTTCGGCAGCGCGCGCACACTGAGTACTTACAAGCAGACAGTGTGTAGACAGAAAAGAGAGAACGGACGCATTTTGGCCTAAAAACTAAAGATAAAGGTGAAACGCCCACAGGAAGAGGTGCTTTAAAATATGGTTGGTTAGCTCGCGGCTAATGTTCATTTGCAGTCGTCCGAGTTTTAACTACTTATAAATCCCTAATCCTCGCCTCCATGGCGACAAATAAAGTAAGTTTCTTACAAGTAGCATTATCACTGCAGGACGGGGAATAGCTAAACATGCTTCACTACACACCGTAGGAGGATACAATAGCTCACCGGCGTCAACAATGTAAACAAAGAGTATTGATGGATCTACACCTAACATCCACTGTAATGATACCAAGTACAGGAGCATCTCTAGTCGATAGCATCACAAAATCTCCTTCCGTATTAAAAAAATTCTTATTATGTTTATAAAGTTGGGAAATATGTCCTTGGACACATGAGGACTTTAATTATGATCAATGTAGGATCCTGTAACTACTTGGTATCGGATCAATACCTACATTTGTGGTATCATCCAAAACTAATGTAAAATATCCAAACAACAGATGAATAAGTTATTATTACATCTTAACAGAAGTGGAGATAGACCATGTTAAAAGCGAACATAAACAGATATTAACAATAAATTAACAAGTAGATTAATAATTCATTTTCTAACAGTTGTCCTTAATAATTAGGAGCTTTTGTTTGTTTACTTACTACTAAAAGACAAGTTGTCTCTTACATTCACTATTTTATTTAAGGACGACCATGCAATAATAAGCATATGTTTATTGTACCCCATTACTTTTTTGTTAAAATATAGCCAATAATGACATTTTTGTGGTCCCCTTTATTTAGAAAAGTATCGAAAAGTACCGAAAAGTTTTGAAATATATTTTGGTACCGGTACCAAAATATTGGTATCAAGAAAACCTCTTATTCGCGGTTATTATTCAATCCGTTTCACCAGGAACGGCCACATTATTGAAAATCCGGTCCACGTATTTACGGTTTCCTTAGTAAGGTAGAGCCGGAGAGAAAGCACTTGGCAAGATCATCTCCACTGTTGTTATCCGTGCATCGACTTAATCATTTCACGTCCACTAAAACGTATCTCAGCTAACAAAGTAATAATCTGTAATATTTGCATTGGTTTTTTTTTCAACATGACTAGTGAAGGTTGTTTTGATAATGCCATCTAACTCAATGCTGTGCTATTATTATTGAAAGTACTTTCAAGGGTTATTGATGTGATTTACTCACATTGTCCACAAGATGGCAGCAAATATGTAGCATTCCGAAACTGCCTGGTAAAAAATGGTTCATTTGCACTTGACCCCTGCCGGGGGGGTGGGGGGCATGAGAGTCAACACACACAAGAATGACGGTTTGACATAAATAGGACACGGAGGTTGAGGGCTACTTCTATATAGCATGTATTATAAGAAACCATGTTGAAAGTTAAAGTACCAAAGATTGCCACACACACACTAGGTGTGGCAAAAATGTTCTCTGCATTTGACCTATCACCCTTGATCACCCCCAGGAAGGTGAGGGGAGCAGTGAGCAACAGCGGTGGCCGCGCCCGGGAATAATTTTGGGGTGATTTAAACCCCAATTCCAACCCTTGATGCTGAGTGCCAAGCAGGGAGGTAATGGGTCCCATTTTCATAGTCTTTGGTATGACTTTAGTTTGAACTCACAACCTACCGACCTCAGGACGGACACACTAACCACTAGGCCACTGAATAGGTCATTTAATACTGTGAGTTATTACCCAATTTGTTTGACTCCTACTGTGCACGTTTGACTGCTCAACGTGGTCGCCGAGCATCAACACAACGTCCCGCTAAAAGGACAAAGACGTTTCAAACAACCCCACGAATCGGTCCGATTAATCGCGGGGTTGCTGTGGATTGTCCACATGATGGCAGGAAATATGTAGCATTCTGAGACTGCCTGGTTAAAAAAAAAGAATAATATGCAATGGGCCCCCAAGGGCCATAGTTTGGAAACCACAGCTTAAATCTGATCATCAATGCAAAGGGACGGACATGAGAGTCAACACACACGAGAATGACGTTTTGACATAAATAGGACACGGAGGTTGAGGACTACTTCTATACAGCATGTATGTTAACAAATCATTTTAAAAGTTAAAGTTAAAGTAACGATTGTCACACACACCAACATCTCCCTTGATCACCCCCAGGGAGGTGAGGGGAGCAGTGAGCAACACCGGTGGCCGTGCCCGGGAATAATTTTTGGGTGATTTAAACCCCAATTCCAACCCTTGATGCTGAGTGCCAAGCAGGGAGGTAATGGGGTCTAATTTTCATAGTCTTTGGTATGACTTGGCTGGGGTTTAAACTCACAACCTACCGATCTCAGGGCGGACACTAACCTATAGGCCACTGAGTCGGTCATCTAACACTGAGTTATTACCCAAATTGTTTGACTCCTACTGCACACGTTTGACTGCTCAACGTGTTCGCCGAGCATCAACACAACGTCCCGCTAAAAGGACAAAGACGTTTCAAACAACCGCACAAATGGTAAATGGGTTGTACTTGTATAGCGCTTTTCTACCCCTTTTTAAGGAGCCCAAAGCGCTTTGACAGTATTTCCACATTCGCCCATTCACACACACATTCACACACTGACGGCGGGAGCAGCCATGCAAGGCGCTCACCAGGACCCATCAGGAGCAAGGGTGAAGTGTTTTGCCCAAGGACACAACGGACGTGACTAGGATGGTAGAAGGTGGGGATTGAACCAGTAACCCTCAGATTACTGGCACAGCCACTCTACCAACTTCACCACGCCGTCCCCAAATCGGTCCGATTAATCGCGGAGTTTCTGTGGACATGATGGCAGCAAATATGTAGCATTCTGAGACTGCCTGGTATAAAATATTAATTTGCACTTGGCCCCAGGGGGCCGTAGTTCGAACACCACCGCTTTAATGCAAAAGGACGGACTTGAGAGTCAACACACACAAGAATGACGTTTTGACATAAATAGGACATGGAGGTTGAGGACTACTTCTATACAGCATGTATGTTAACAAACCATTTTAAAAGTTAAAGTACCAACCATTATCACACACAAGGTGTGGCGAAAATATTCTCTGCATTTGACCCATCGCCCTAATTTACACTGGGCCCCCGGGGGCCACAGTTTGGGCACCCCCGCCTAACCTGATCATCAATACAAACGGACAGACATGATAGTCAACACACACGAGAATGTCGTTTTGACATAAATAGGACACGGAGGTTGAGGACTACTTCTATACAGCATGTATGTTAACAAACCATTTTAAAAGTTAAAGTTAAAATAACGATTGTCACACACACTTCTCAGCTACAATCGGACGGAAGGCGGCTTACACCCTGGACAAGTCGCCACCTCATCGCAGGGCCATGTGTTAATCACAAATATTATTAAGGCTTAGGTAAGCTGAGATAGGCACCAGCGCCCCCGCGATCCCAAAGGGAATAAGCGGTAGAAAATGGATGGATGGATGTCACACACACCACATCACCCTTGAACAACCCCTGGGTGGTAAGCGGAGCAGCCACGCCCGGGAATCATTTTTTGGTGATTTAACCCCCAATTCAAACCCTTGATGCTAAGTACCAAGCAGGGAGGTAATTGTTCATTGTTAACTCAATTAATCCCAAATAAAAGTTAACAAAGATACTGTACTTCATGGGTGTCAAACTCTGGCCTGCGGGCCATATTTGGCCCGCCGTGTAATTTCCTTTGGCCCTTGAGGCAATATCAAATTAACATTAGAAGTGGCCCGGCGGTGTTATACAGCGGTGCCGCTGTAACACCGCGTTCAACTCTCGAATTTCAGTGCCCCACCCGAAAATCTCCCGGTGCAACCATTCTCCCGAATTCCACCCAGAAAACAATATTGGGGGTGTGCCTTAAAGGCACTGTCTTTAGCGTCCTCTACAACCTGTCGTCAAGTCTGTTTTCCCTCCTCACAAACAGCGTGCCGACCCTGTCACGTAATATATATGTGGCTTCTACACACATGTATGTAAATGCAAGGCATACTTGATGAACACCATACAGGTCACACTGAAGGTGGCCATATCAACAACTTTAACACTGTTACAAATATGCGCCACACTGTGAACCCACACCAAACAAAAATAACAAAAACATTTTTGGAGAACATCCGCACCGTAACACAACATAAACACAACAGAAGAAATACCCAGAACCCTTTGCAGCACTAACTCTTCCGGACCGCTACAATATAAACCCCCCAACCCCCCGCAAGGCATACTTGATGAACAGCTTACAGGTCACACTGAAGGTGGCCATATAAACAACTTTAACACTGTTACAAATATGCGCCACACTGTGAACCCACACCAAACAAAAATCTAAAACACATTCTGGGAGAACATCCGCACTGTAACACAACATAAACACAACAGAAGAAATACCCAGAACCCCTTGCAGCACTAACTCTTCCGGACCGCAACAATATACACCCCCTCAACCCCCCCCGCTACCAACAAACCCCGCCCGCCCACCTGAGCCCCGACATTAACTGACCAGTAAAAAGGCCTGAATGGTTGATTTATTCATTATTTTATTTTCAAATGTATTAGCCTGTGGAAAAAGTTAATGTTGATATTTACCTCAGAAGGCTGCAAATAGAAGAGGCATTCCTTTTTTATTTAAATTTGATTTGATAAGCCATTGATATTTTTTAATTATTATTATTATTTGAAACTCAATTTTGCATGTCACTATAAAGTTATAGAAGCCTTGCTTGTTCAATATTCAAGGAAAAACTTGTTTGGGTCCTTATTAAAAGGTTAATTTGTTCAACCTCGGCCCCCGGCTTTGTTCAGTTTTAAATTTTGGCCCACTCTGTATTTGAGTTTGATACCCCTGCTGTATTTAAATATACACCCAGCACCGGACCGGGCAATTGGTTGCAAATGTTGTTTTTTTAACAGTTCGGCCCCAAAAAACTTTTTCAAGAGACACTTGTGATTAATCGTAATTAAATCCACAGCAACCCCGGTGATTAATCAGACCGATTCGTGCGGTTGTTTGAAACGTCTTTGTCCTTTTTGCGGGACGTCGTGTTGATGCTCGGCGGCCACGTTGAGCAGTCAAACGTGTGCAGTCAGAGTCAAACAAATTGGGCAATAACTCACACTATTAAATGTCTGCGTGGCAGCCATTGATTAAACGCCCTTGTTAGCACAAACAGTCCCCTTCATATGTTTCTGCACCACCATTGATAAGGGCATTGTGTTCACACTCGCTTAAAAGAGAGAGCTAATTAAAAAAAAAAAAAAAAAAAGAAGACACGGCCTGATGCAAAACAATAAAACTCGCCTCCGTTGTAGAGTCGCATGGAAAGCTGGCAGTTTTTTTTAAATTCATTTCCAGTTTGGAAACCAACTTTTTTGTTTGTGTATTTACAAATAGAAAGTGGTTGACGCTTACCTTTTTTTGGAGGACTTGGTGGTTTTAGCAGTTGGGAGAAAGAAACAGGAGGGATTAGAGTGACGACCCACAGCTGGGTTAGGAGGACGAAAGGAGCTGATTGGCTAATTGCTGGAAAAGGGCGGGGCTACACACAAGTCAGGTGACACAAATGTTTTGTTTGTTGGTGACACGCTTAACAAAAATACTTTTAGCATGTGTTGTGAACGAAATACGAATTAAAGTCAATAAAAAATGTATTTGACAGGTAAACTAAATGAATGAAAACATTATTAATTATCATGACGAATATTTAAAATAATTTGTAATTTAAAAATGTGTGTAAAGGTTCATAGTGCTTATCATGACTTATGATTGTCTATCAAAAAGGGCCAAACTATCTGATATTAATATCGGACCGATATCAGAAAAATAGAAAGAAAAAAAAATCAAATTTAAAATATTTGCATGTATTTTAGTGAAGTTATTTATCTTATGTTTTATTTTATTTAAAGGCCTACTGAAACCCACTACTACCCACCACGCAGTCTGATAGTTTATACATCAATGATTAAATATTAACTTTGCAACACATGCCAAAACGGCCTTTTTAGTTTACTAAATTGCAATTTTAAATTTCCCGGGAGTTTCGTCTTGAAAACGTCGTGTGACGATGACGTGTAAACAAGACGTCACAGGTTTTTAGGAAGTATGAGCGCTGCGCACACACACAGCTAAAAGTCGTCTGCTTTAACGACATAATTACACAGTATTTTGGAGATCTGTGTTGCTGAATCTTTTGCAATTGGTTCAATTCATATTGGAGAAGTCAAAGTAGAAAGATGGAGTTGGGAAGCATTAGCCTTTAGCCACACAAGCACACGGTGATTCCTTGTTTAAAATTCCTGGAGGTGAAACTTTACTATGGATCAGAACGCGGTCAAGCGAACATGGAAACCAGCAGGTTCCGGTGAGAAAATTGAGGTAAAAAAGTCGTTTCGAACCGGATAAAAGCTGAGCTTGTGCCGTCCATAGCTGCCGTCGACTCCCCTGAGACATTGGCGTCAACACACCCGTGGACACACCCCTTCGACTATCAGGTACTATTAAACTCACTAAAACACTAGCAACACAATAGAAAGACAAGGGATTTCCCAGAAATATCCTAGTAAATGTGTCTAAAAACATCGGTATCCGTCCCAATGTAATCGCGTTTTTTTTTTTTCTAGTCCGTCGCTATCAATATCCTCAAACACGAATCATTCATCCTCGCTCAAATTAATGGGGAAATTGTCGTTTTCTCGGTCCGAATAGCTCTTTTTGTTGGAGGCTCCCATTAAAATCAATGTGAATATGTGAGGAGCCATCAAACATGTGACGCCATCGTCTGCGACTTCCGGTAAAGGCAGGGCTTTTCTGTTAGCGACCAAAAGTTGCGAACTTTATCGTCGATGTTCTCTACTAAATCCTTTCAGCAAAAATATGGCAATATCGCCAAATGATCAAGTATGACACATAGAATGGACCTGCTATCCCCGTTTAAATAAGAAAATCTCATTTCAGTAGGCCTTTAACTTTAATTAACCCAGGAAACATTCCCATTGGAGATTAAAAACCTCCTATTAAAAGGGAGTCCTGGCCAATAAGTTTACAAAAAAGGTCAACATGGTGGGCTATAGGCTATTGGGAGCTAGCAGCTACACAATAGCAAAGCAGACGATAGCACACGAGCTAGACATAAGTAAAACAAATATATATATATATATGTATATATATATATTACAGTCCAAAATAGCACATTTGTAAACATAAACAAGTATCAAATAATCACAGTAGCATGTTATTTACACCAAGTATCCAGTAACAAACGTGTCCGCATCATTGAACTTGCTGCATTATGAGCACAACTTGGTGAACTCGTATGCGTCACCAAAACACTAATTACCACTCCATTTTAACTTAAAAACAGCATATATCTGTTCCAATCATAAACAGGTAGGTTATTGATGTAATTGCACTTGATCTTGCCTTTTCTAACATTGCACACTTATAATAATACAAAACCCAAAACCAGTGAAGTTGGCACGTTTTGTAAATAGTAAATAAAAACAGAATACAATGATTTGCAAATCCTTTTCAACTTGTATTGAATTTAATAGACTGCAACGACAAGAAACCTAATATGTGAACTGGAAAACTTTATGTTTTGCAAATATTAGCCCCTTTGGAATTTGATGACCGCAACATGTTTCAAAAAAGCTGGCACAAGTGGCAAAAAAGACCGAGTTGAGGAATGGTCATCAAACACTTATGTGGAACATCCCACACGTGAAGAGGCTAATTTGAAACAGGTAGGTGCCATGATTGGGTATAAAAGCAGCTTCCAAAAAAATGCTCAGTCATTCACAAACAAGGATGGGGTGAGGGTCACCACTTTGTCAACAAATGCGTAAGTAAATTGTCCAACAGTTTAAGAACAACATTTCCCAACGAGCTATTGCAAGGAATTTAGGGATTTCACACATTTACGGTCCCTAATATCATCAAAGGTTTCAGAGAATCGTGAGAAATCCCTGCACGTAAGCGGCAAGGCCATGACTTTTGATCCCTCAAGTGGTACTGCATCAAAAAGTGACATCAGTGTGTAAAGGATATCACCAAATGGGCTCAGGAACATTTCAGAAAACCACTGTCAGTAACTACAGTTTGTAGCTACATCTGTGGATCACTTCAAGAAACTCTTCAAACTGGAAGTGTTTACAAAGTACAAAAAAGATGAACTATGATAAACATTCTGATTTTACTCACCCATTCATTCTCAAAATAATCTTACTTGTCTCATCGTATGGAATAAAACTTGCTTCACCAATTATTTATTTGTTTATTTATTTTTATCGTGATTACTTATTACTTAAGGAGTATACATTGTGAATACATTGAGAACAGGAAGTGAACAAAAGTTTTAGCAAGGGTTATGTAAGGAAAAGGGGTAGGATTAAATAAGCTCTGCTTCTTCCGACTCCTTTTCGAACATGTTGAAAAGAGAAACTGGAAATTATGATGTATCATGTTGTATGCTTGCAGGTTCGAAATAAAATCTAACTCAACTCAACTCAACTCAACAAGTTAAAACTCTCCTATGCAAAGCAAAAGCCATTTATCAACAACACCCAGAAACGCTACCATTTAAGATGGACTGACGCAAAGTGTAAAAGTGTTCTGTAGTCTGACAAGTCCACATTTCTAATGTGTTTTTGAAAACTGTGGACGTCGTCCGGAACAAAGAGGAAAAGAACCATCCAGGTTGTTATAGGCGCAAAGTTCAAAAGCCAGCATGTGTGATGGTATGGGGGTGTATTAGCGCCCAAGGCAGGGGTAACTCACACTTCTGTGAAGGCACCATTAATACAGGTTTTGGAGCAACATATGTTGCCATTCAAGCAACGTTATCACGGACGCCCCTGCTTATTTTAGCATGTTACAACAGTGTGGCTTCATTGTAAAAGAGTGCAGGTACTAGACTGGCCTGCCTGTAGTCTACACCTGTCTCCCATTGAACATGTGTGGAGTATTATGAAGCCTAAAATACCACAAGGGAGACCCTGGACTGTTGAACAACTTAAGCTGTACATCAAGCAAGAATGGGAAATAATTCCACATGAAAAGCTTCAAAAATTGGTCTTCTCAGTTCCCAAATGTTTACTGAGTGTTGTTAAAAGGAAAGGCCATGTAACACAATGGTAAAAAAGCCCCTGTGACAACTTTTTTGCAATGTGTTGCTGCTATTAAATTCTAAGTTAGTTATTTGCACACAAAAAAAAATACTTTCTCAGTTTGAACATTAAAACGTACTTATTTTAATATCGGTATCGGCCAATACTCAAAGTATCGTGGCACCCCTACTATTAATATGTTGTATATTTTAAAAATTCTGTAAATATATTTTTCCTGACGTGAACCGCACATCATTAGAATGATTGCAAGAAAGTATCACCATAATAACGTGCTGCTGAGAAAATCAGTCATTGTGGGAAGGGAGGGAGGCGGCCGCCATGACAACAGATGAGCGAACATTAGACCGTCAGAAGAGGATTTAGGTGGCAGAAGGATCCGTGTGACAGTGCCAGGGACACAGAGTGCACCATCGTCCACCATTGTTCCCTTTCTGCTACTAGTGGCCATTAACCACAGGCATGGGTCCTCCCAACAGAACCGCATGTGGATAAAATGGTCGAAATGATACATGAGACGTAATAGTCAAGTTAAAACCCCTTCAGCTGACCTGCTATTGCAAGTCACTATAATAAGATTTATAGAATATAAGACACTTTTTGTGACTTTGGTACAATTTTTCATGCAGACAAACCCAGAAGAAGGCCCTCAAAAGTACAGTAAGGCTCAATTATTTCAATACTATGCTAACTGAAATTGTATTAGCCATAGAACATGCTAAAGATTAGCATCAGCGATTTTACATGGCGATTTCAACACAATGTTAAATTTTGTTACAATGTTCAATGTCAGCAGTGTAAGAAGAAGGCACTCAAAAGTACAGCGAGGGTCCATTTTTCAAAACACATTAGCTTGACGCTATTTGACATTATATTAACCATAGAACATGCTAAATATTAGCATCAGCGATTTTACATGGCGATTTCAACACAATGTTCAATTTTGTTACAATGTTCCATGTCAGCAGTGTAAGAAGAAGGCATTGAAAAGTACAGCGAGGGTCCATTTTTCAAAACACATTGGCTTGACGCTAATTGACATTAGATTAGCCATAGAACATGCTAAAGATTAGCATTAGCGATTTTACATGGCGATTTTAAAACAATGTTAAATTTTGTTACTATGTTCAATGTCAGCAGAGTGAGAAGAAGGCGCTCAAAAGTACAGCAAAGCACCATTTTTAAAAACACGCTAGCTTGATGCTAAAGGATATTGGATTATCCAGAGAACATGCTAAAGATTAGCATCAGCGATTTTACATGGCAATCTCAAAACAATGTTCAATTTTGTTACAATGTTCAATGTCAGCAGAGTGAGAAGAAGGCACTCAAAAGTACAACAAGGGTCCATTTTTTAAAACACACTATCTTGACGCTAATTGACCTTGGATTAGCCGTAGAACATGCTAAAGTTTAGCATTAGCAATTTTACATGGCGATTTCAACACAATGTTCAAGTTTGTTACAATGTTCAATGTCAGCAGAGTGAGAAGAAGGCGCTCAAAAGTACAGCAAGGGTCCATTTTTCAAAACACGCTAGTTTGACGATAACTGACGTTGGATTATCCATAGAACATGGTAAAGATTAGCATCAGCGATTTTACATGGCGATTTCAAAGCAATGTTCAATTTTGTTACAATGTTTAATGTCAGCAGAGTGAGAACAAGGTGCTTCAAAGTACAGTGGGGCTCCATTTTTCAAAACACACTAGCTTGATGCTAAATGATATTGGATTATTAATAGAACATGCTAAAGATTAGCATCGGAGATTTTACATGGCGATTTCAATACAATGTTCGATTTTGTTATAATGTTTCATGTCAGCAGAGTAAGAAGGCACTCAAAAAACAGTAAGACTCCGTTATTCAAAACACGCTAGTTTGATGCTAACTGATATTGGATTATCCAGGAAACATGCTAAAAATTTGCATTTGCGATTTTACATGGTGATTTCAACACAATAATCACATTTGTTACAATTTTCCATGTCAGCAGGATAAGAAGAAGGCACTCAAAAGTACAACAAGCTTGGCTCCATTTTTTCAAAATACGCTGGCTCAATGCTAACTGACATTGGATTATCCATAGAACATGCTAAAGATTTGCATTAGCAATTTTACTTGGCGATTTAAACAACTTTAAATTGTGTTACAATTTCTTATGCAGGCATGGGAGAAAGAAGCGGCTCAAAAGTATATAAAAAAGCTTCATTTTTCAAAAATGCGTTAACTTAAATTTTACAAGGGAGTTTTAACACAATTAAAAATGTTTTTCAAATGTTCCATGCAAACACAGCCAGACAAGTATGATCAAAGAATGAATTAAGTATCACTAAAGAATGATTACCTTAGGACTAAGTATGATGAAAGTCGGACTAAAGTAAGACTACAGTATGACTTAAGTAGTACCAAAAAATTACTAAAATATGATCAAAGGATGAATTAAGTATGACTAAAGAATAACTGACATAGGACTAAGTATTCAGATTTAGATTCAGACATACTTTAGTAGGACTACAGTAGGATTAAGTATGACTAAAGTATCACCAAAAAAATGACTCAAGTATGAGCAAATAGTTAATTAAGTATGACTGAAGATTGACTAAAATAGGACTAAGTATGATGAAAGTCTGACTAAAGTAGGACGACAGTAGGACTAAGTATGACTAAAAAGGTATCACCAAAACATTACTAAAGTATGTTCAAAAAATTAAAAATGATTATAGAATGACTAAAATCGGACTAAGTATGATGAAAGTATGACTAAAGTAGGACTAAGTAGGACTACAGTAGGACTAAGAATGGCTAATGTATCACCAAAAAGTGACGAAAGTATGATCAAATAATTAATTAAGTATGACTAAATAATGACTAAAATAGGACTGAGTGTGATGAACTTGTGACTAAATGAGGACTACAGTAGGACTAAGTAGCACTAATGTATCACCAAAAATGACTTAAGTATGATCAAATAATGAAGTTTGACTAAAAAATGATTAAATTTGGACAAAGTATGATGAAAGTATGACTAAAGTAGGACCAAGTAGGACTATAGTAGGACTAAGTAGGACTAATGTGTCACCAAAAATGACTAAAGTATGATCAAAGAATCAATTAAGTATTACTAAAAATGACTAAAAAAGAACTATGTATGATGAACGTATGACTAAAGTAGGACTAAAGTAGGGACTAAGTATGACTAATGTCTCACCAAAAAAATGGCTAAAGTATGATCAAATAATTAATTATGACTAAAGAATTACTAAAATAGGACTAAGTAAAATGAACGTATGACTAAAGTAGGACGACAGTAGGACTGAGTATGACTAATGTATCACCGAAAAAATTACTTAAGTATGATCAAATAATTAAATATGACTAAAAAATAACTAAAATCGGACTAAGTATGACTAAAATACGACTACAGTAGGACTAATTATGACTAATGTATCACCAACAAAATGACAAAAGTATTTTTAAAGAATGGATTAAGTATGACTGAAGAACGACACAAGTAGGGACTAAGTATAACTAATGTACCACCAAAAAAAGATTAAAGTATGATCAAATAATTGATCAAGTATGACTAAAGAATGACTAAAATAGGACTAAGTATGATGCAAGTAGGACTAAAGTAGGACTACAGTAGGACTAATGTATCACCCAAAAAATGACAAAAGTATTTTTAAAGAATGGATTAGGTATGACTGAAGAATGACTAAAGTCGAGACTAAGTATGAATGAACCAGGACAACAGTGAGACTAAGTATGACTAATGTATCACCAAAAATGACTAAAGTATGATCAAATAATTGATCAAGTATGACTAAAGAATGACTAAAATAGGACTAAGTATGATGCAAGTAAGACTAAAGTAGGACTACAGTAGGACTAAGTATGACTAATATATCACCAAAAAAGATTAATGTATGGTCAAATAATTAATCAAGTATAAATAAAGAATGACTAAAATAGGACTAAGTAAGATGCAAGTAAGACTAAAGTAGGACTAGAGTAGGGCTAAGTATGACTAATGTATCACCAAAAAAAGATTAAATTATGATCAAATAATTAATCAAGTATGATTAAAGAATGACTAAAATAGGACTAAGTAAGATGCAAGTAAGACTAAAGTAGGACTACAGTAGGATTAAGGATGACTAATGTATCACCCAAAAAATTACAAAAGTATTTTTAAAGAATGGATTAGGTATTACTGAAGAATGACTAAAGTCGGGACTAAGTATGATTAAACCAGGACTACAGTGAGACTAAGTATGACTAATGTATCACCAAAAATGACTAAGGTACGATCAAATAATTAATCAAGTATGACAAAAGAATGACTAAAATAGGACTAAGTATGACGCAAGTAAGACTAAAGTAGGACTACAGTAGGACTAAGTATGACTAATGTATCACCCCAAAAAATGGCAAAAGTATTTTTAAAGAATGGATTAGGTATGACTGAAGAATGACTAAAGTCAAGACTAAGTATGATTAAACCAGGACTAAAGTGAGACTAAGTATGACTAATGTATCACCAAAAATGACTAAAGTATGATCAAATAATTGATCAAGTATGGCTTAAGAATGACTAAAATAGGACTAAGTGTGATGCAAGTAAGACTAAAGTAGGACTAAGTACGACTAATGTATCACCCAAAAAATGACAAAAGTATTTTTTAAAGAATGGATAAGGTATGACTGAAGAATGACTAAAGTCGAGACTAAGTATGATTAAACCAGGACTACAGTGAGACAAAGTATGACTAAAGTATCACCAAAAATGACTAAAGTATGATCAAATAATTGATCAAGTATGACTAAAGAATGACAAAAATAGGACCAAGTATGATGTAAGTAAGACTTAAGTAGGACTAAGTATGACTAATGTATCACCCAAAAAAATGACAAAAGTATTTTTAAAGAATGTATTAGGTATGACTGAAGAATGACTAACGTCAAGACTAAGTATGATTAAAGCAGGACTACAGTGAGACTAAGTATGACTAAAGTATCACCAAAAATGACTAAAGTATGATAAAATAATTGATCAAGTATGACTAAAGAATGACTAAAATAGGACTAAGTATGATGCAAGTAAGACTAAAGTAGGACTACAGTAGGACTAAGTATGACTAATATATCACCGAAATAAAGATTACAGTATGATCAAATAATTAATCAAGTATGACCAAAGAATGACTAAAATAGGACTAAGTATGATGCAAGTAAGACTAAAGTAGGACTGCAGTAACACTAATTATGACTAATGTATCACCCCAAAAATTACAAAAGTATTTTTTAAAGAATGGATTAGGTATGAATGAAGAATGACTAAAGTCGGGACTAAGTATGATTAAACCAGGACTACAGTGAGACCAAGTATGACTAATGTATCACCAAAAAAAGATTAAATTATGATCAAATAATTAATCATGTATGATTAAAGAATGACTAAAATAGGACTAAGTAAGATGCAATTAAGACTAAAGTAGGACTACAGTAGGATTAAGTATGACTAATGTATCACCCAAAAAATTACAAAAGTATTTTTAAAGAATGGATTAGGTATTACTGAAGAATGACTAAAGTCGGGACTAAGTATGATTAAACCAGGACTACAGTGAGACTAAGTATGACTAATGTATCACCAAAAATGACTAAGGTACGATCAAATAACTGATCAAGTATGACTAAAGATTGACTAAAATAGGACAAAGTAAGATGCAAGTAAGACTAAAGTAGGACTACAGTAGGACTAAGTATGACTAATGTATCACCCAAAAAATGACAAAAGTATTTTTAAAGAATGGATTTGGTATGACTGAAGAATGACTAAAGTTGAGACTAGGTATGATTAAACCAGGACTACAGTGAGCCTAAGTATGACTAATGTATCACCAAAAATGACTAAAGTATTATCAAATAATTGATCAAATACGACTAAAGAATGACTAAAATAGGACTAAGTATGATGCAAGTAAGACTAAAGTAGGACTACAGTAAGACTAAGTATGACTAATGTATCACCCCAAAAAATGACAAAAGTATTTTTAAAGAATGGATTAGGTAAGACTGAAGAATGACTAAAGTCAAGACTAAGTATGATTAAACCAGGACTACAGTGAGACTAAGTATGACTAATGTATCACCAAAAATGACGAAAGTATGATCAAATAATTGATCAAGTATGACTAAAGAATGACTAAAATAGGACTACGTATGATGCAAGTAAGACTAAAGTAGGACTACAGTAGGACTAAGTATGACTAATATATCACCCAAAAAAAGATTAATGTATGGTCGAATAATTAATCAAGTATAAATAAAGAATGACTAAAATAGGACTAAGTAAGATGCAAGTAAGATTAAAGTAGGACTAGAGTAGGGCTAAGTATGACTAATGTATCACCCAAAAAAGATTAAAGTATGATCAAATAATTAATCAAGTATGACAAAAGAATGACTAAAATAGGACGAAGTAAGGTGCAAGTAAGACTAAAGTAGGGTCACAGTAGGACTAAGTATGACTAATGTATCACCCAAAAAATGACAAAAGTATTTTTAAAGAATGGATTTGGTATGACTGAAGAATGACTAAAGTCAAGACTAAGTATGATTAAACCAGGACTACAGTGAGACTAAGTATGACTAATGTATCACCAAAAAAAGATTAAAGTATGATTAAATAATTAATCAAGTATGACAAAAGAATGACCAAAATAGGACTAAGTATGATGCAAGTAAGACTAAAGTAGGACTACAGTAGGACTAAGTATGACTAATGCATCACCCCAAAAAAGGACAAAAGTATTTTTAAAGAATGGAATAGGTATGACTGAAGAATGACTAAAGTCAAGACTAAGTATGATTAAACCAGGACTAAAGTGAGACTAAGTATGACTAATGTATCACCAAAAATGACTAAAGTATGATCAAATAATTGATCAAGTATGGCTAAAGAATGACTAAAATAGGACTAAGTATGATGCAAGTAAGACTAAAGTAGGACCAAGTATGACTAATGTATCACCCAAAAAATTACAAAAGTATTTTTAAAGAATGGATTAGGTATGACTGAAGAATGACTAAAGTTGGTACTAAATATGATTAAACCAGGACTACAGTGAGACTAAGTATGACTAATGTATCACCAAAAATGACTAAAGTATGATCAAATAATTGATCACGTATGACTAAAGAATGACTAAAATAGGACTAAGAATGATGCAAGTAAGAATAAAGTAGGACTACAGTAGGACTAAGTATGACTAATGTATCACCCAAATAAAGACAAACGTATGATCAAATAATTAATCAAATATGACTAAAGAATGACTAAAATAGGACTAAGTGTGATGAACATATGACTAAAGTAGGACGACAGTAGGACTAAGTATGACTAATGTATCACCAAAAAATGACTAATTTATGATCAGATAATGAAATATGACTAAAAATGACTAAAATCGGACTAGGTATGACTAAAGTAGGACTACAGTAAGACTAATTATGACTAAGGTATCGCCAACAAAATGACAAAAGTATTTTTAAAGAATGGATTAAGTATGACTGAAGAATGGCAAAAGTAGGGACTAAGTATGAAAGATTAAAGGATGATCAAATAATTAATCAAGTATGACAAAAGAATGACTAAAATAGGACTAAGTATGATGCAAGTAAGACTAAAGTAGAACTACAGTAGGACTAAGTATGACTAATGTATCACCCAAAAAATGACAAAAGTATTTTTAAAGAATGGATTAAGTATGACTGAAGAATGGCAAAAGTAGGGACTAAGTATGAAAGATTAAAGGATGATCAAATAATTAATCAAGTATGACAAAAGAATGACTAAAATAGGACTAAGTATGATGCAAGTAAGACTAAAGTAGAACTACAGTAGGACTAAGTATGACTAATGTATCACCCAAAAAATGACAAAAGTATTTTTAAAGAATGGATTAGGTATGACTGAAGAATGACTTAAGTTGAGACTAAGTATGATTAAAGCAGGACTACAGTGAGATTAAGTATGACTAAAGTATCACCAGAAATGATTAAAGTATGATCAAAGAATGCATTTAGTATGACGAAAAAATGGGCCGTTACTTTTCAAAACGCACTAGCTCGATGCTCATTGGATTTGACATACAGGTGCTAAAGATTAGCATTAGCAATGTTACATGGCGTGTGTCAACACCTCCAATCACCCAAACGGATTCAGCTTGATCCCCCGGAATAGATTTTGCTATTTACGCTTGTCATGCTGCAAAACTGGGTTTGTCACAGAGGGGTTGCAAAGTACCGATCGCTTCCCGGCCCGCGAGCGCCCACGTTCTGCTCTCATTGTGCGGAAAACGGCTACATTATTTCAAGACAAATGTACCGACCGCGGACTTGTCACAGAGTCGGAGCACCCGATCACCTCGTGGCATTATCGTTCCGGAGATTGTGGATTTGTGGATTGGAGAGTTGTATCAACGAGGTGTGTGGCGGAGGACAAAGAGGATGTTTGTGAGACGGGAAATAAGCGATACCGCATTCAGGTTTTGTCCCCCACACCCCCCGCACGAGGACGATCAATAAAGCATTACGGCCATCCCAGGAAGGTTGCAGCGATGCAACCCATTATGGTATCAAACCCATTTGGGAGCACAAATACGAGGAGTGCAAACACATCACATTCGATAGAACAACCCGGGAGTCTAAGGCCTCATAAGAGTGCAAAAGTGACAGAAATGAAGTTGTTGTTGTTTTCCTTTGAGTTAGCACATTCAATATCACAGCCGGAAGAGAGACGTTAAACTGGAAAGGTGATTGGTTACATTTCTGAAAAGCCTCAGTATTTTTCCTCCGGACTTACTAGACTGGGTGGCTGGATCTGATTTTTGGACGGATTTTATAGGATTTTATAGGCGCAGTCAAGGCGTTGAGGGGATCTGGTTTGGTGGCTGCAGGATTAGGTCTCTGCTTTTTGCAGATGATGTGGTCCTGATGGCTTCATCTGGCCAGGATCTTCAGCTCTCACTGGATCGGTTCGTAGATGAGTGTGAAGCGACTGGCATGAGAATCAGCACCTCCAAGTCTGAGTTCATGGTTCTCGACCGGTAAAAGGTGGAGTGCTATATCCGGGTTGGGGAAGAGACTCTTGCCCCAATTGGAAGAGTTCAAATACCTCGGAGTCTTGTTCACGAGTGAGGGAAGAGTGGATCGTGAGATCCACAGGCTGGATTGGTGCAGCGTCTTCAGTATTGCGGACGCTGTATCGATCCGAGAGCTGAGCCAGAAGGCAAAGCTCTCAGTCTACCGGGCTATCTAAATTCCTACGCTCACCTATGGTCATGAAGTGTGGGTCATGACCGAAAGAATAAGATCGAGAATACAAGTGGCCGGAATGAGTTTCCTCAGAAGGGTGGCTGGCATCTCCCTTAGAGATGGGGTGAGAAGTTCAGTCACCCGAAAGAGACTAGGAGTAGAGACGCTGCTCCTCCACTTGGAAAGGAACCAGCTTAGGTGGTTCGGGCATCTCGTGCGGATGCCTCACGAGCGTCTCTCCAGGGAAGTCCTTGTTGCACCTTCCACTTGGAGGAGAACCCGCGGCAGACCAAGGACCAGATGGGGAGGATTACATCTCCTCTCTGGCCTGGAACGCTTCGGGATTTTCCCCGAAGGGAGTTGTTAATGTGGCTCTGGAGAGGGAAGTCTTGGGATCTCTGCTGGAGATATTTTCCCAGCGACCCGATTCTGGATAACCGGTTGAAGATGGATGGATGCATCAATCCGTTGTGGTGAAGAAGGAGCTGAGCCGGAAGGCAAAGCTCTCAATTTACCGGTTGAGCTACGTTCCCATCCTCACCTATGGTCCTGAGCTTTGGGTTATGACCGAAGGACAGGATCACTGGTACAAGCGTCCGAAATTAGTTTTCCCCGCCCTTGGCGGGGCTCTCCCTTAGCGATAGGGTGAGAGGCTCTGCCATCCGGGAGTAATGCCGCTGCTCCTCCACATCGAGAGGAGCCAGATGAGGTGGTTCGGGCATCTGGTCAGGAAGCCACCTGAACGCTTCCTAGGGAGGTGTTTCGGGCACGTCCGACCGATAGAAGGCCACGGGGGAGACCTAGGACATGTTGGGTAGACTATGTCTTTAGGGTGGCCTGGAACGCCTTGGGATCCCCCGGAGAGAGCTGGTCGAAGAGGCTGGGGAGAGGAAAGTCTGGGCTTCCCTACTTAGGCTGCTGCCCCCGCGACCCAACCTTGGATAAGCGGAAGAAGATGGATGGATGGACAGATGGATTCTGATCAGCAGAATAATCATGTGCCTAAAAAACGTGCTTTGTTTTAGGGCAGGAGTGTTCAAACATTGCTGAATAATCAAAGTATGCACGGACCTTTGGGGGCGGCATAGCTCGGTTGGTAGAGTGGTCGTGCCAGCAACTTGAGGGTTCCATGTTCGATTCCCGCTACCGCCATCCTGGTAACTGACGTGTCCTTGGGCAAGACACTTTACCCACCTGCTCCCAGTGACACCCACACTGGTTTAAATGTAACTTAAATGTTGGGTTTCACTATGTAAAGCGCTTTGAGTCTCTAGACTCAAAACTAGTTCTATTGGCAGATCATTTTGCTTAGTTCAAATATAAACCCCCTAATACGAAATATGACCAAATCACACCAATTCTCAAATCCCTTCACTGGCTTCCTGTTCCAATCAGGATTGAATACAAAATCTCCCTATCAACCCTTCAGTGCCTCCATGGAAATGCCCCCTCTACCTCAGAGATCTACTGACCACACGACACCTCTGATCCGGACAGGCTCACCTCCTCCTACCTCAGAGGAAAAAACTACAAACAATGGGAGACCGGGCTTTCTGCTGCGCCGCTCCCAGGCTGTGGAACGATCTCCCTGACCACTTGAGGGCACCACAGACTGTGGATACTTTTAAACAAGGTTTAAAAACCCTTCTTTTAAAAAAAAATAAAAAAAGCCTTTTATTTTTTAGATATATGCATACTAGTTCTAGCTATTAGGCTGTTCAATTTTTTATTTTGATTATATTTGAATTTTATTTTTTAATACACTGTAGCACTTTGAGGTTGTTTACTCAATGTGAAGTGAGTTTTACAAATAAAAACCATTATTAATATGTATATTTTTTTCTTGTTTTTGAACACTGACTTTTTGCAGTGGAGGAAACCTCTGCATTCTTTGAGTTGCTTTAAATCATGGGTGTCAAACTCTGGCCCGCGAGCCAAATTTGGCCCGCCATGTAATTTAATTTGGCCCTTGAGGCAATATCAAATTAACATTAGAGCTGGCCCGCCGCTGTAACACCGCATTCACCGCTAACACTCTTACTTGCCAACACTCTCGATTTTCCCGGAAGACTCCCAAAGTACAGTGCCCCTCCCGAATTTCATCCCGGACAACGATATTGGGGGTGGGCCTTAAAGGCACTGCCTTTGGCGTTCTCTACAACCTGTCTCCACGTCCGCTTTTCCTCTATACAAACAGCGTGCCGGCCCAGTCACATACACAAGTGAATGCAAGGCATACTTGGTCAACAGCCATACAGGTCACACTGAGGGTGGCCGTATAAACAACTTTAACACTGTTAAAAATATGTGCCACACTGTGAACCCACACCAAACAAGAATGACAAACACATTTTGGGAGAACATCGGCACCGTAACACAACATAAACACAACAGAACAAATACCCAGAACGCCTTGCAGCACTAACTCTTCCGGGACGCTACAATATACACCCCCCGCTATCACCAAACCCCGTCCACCTCAACCCCAACGCCGAAAAGAGGCATTCAATTTTGATTTAAATTTTATTTGATATGCCATTGATATTTTTTAATTATTATTATTATTTGAAACTCGATTTTGCATGTCACTTTAAAGTTATATAAGCCTTGCCTGTTCAATATTCAATGCAAAACTTGTTTGGGTCCCTATTAAAAGGTTAATTTGTTCAACCTCGGCCCGCGGCTTTGTTCGGTTTTAGATTTTGGCCCACTCTGTATTTGAGTTTGATACCCCTGCTGTAGCACTTTGAGGTTGTTTACTCAATGTGAAGTGATTTTTACAAATAAAAAATATTATTATTATTATATATCTTTGTTTTTGTTTTTGAACACTGACTTTTTGCAGTGTAGGAAACCTCTGCATTCTTTGAGTTGCTTTAAAACATGGGTGTCAAACTGTGGGCCATATTCGGCCCGGCGTGTAATTTCCTTTGGCCTTTGAGGCAATAATAAATTAACATTAGAGCTGACCCGCCGGTATTATACTGTGGCGGTGCCGCTGTATTACCGTATTCAACGCAAATTTTCATACTTGCCAACCCTCCCGATTTTTCCAGGAGAATCCCGAATTTCAGTGCCCCCCCCCGAAAATCTCCCGGGGCTACCATTGTCCCGAATTTCCACCCCGACAACAATATTGGGGGCGGGCCTTACTCCATACAAACAGCGTGCTGGCCCAGTCACGTAATATATGCGGCTTCTACACACACACAAGTGAATGCAACGCATACTTGGTCAACAGCCATACAGGTCACACTGAGGGTGGCCGTATAAACAACTTTAACACTGTTACACCACACTGTGAACCCACACCAAACAAGAATGACAAACACATTTCGGGAGAACATCCGCACCATAACACAACAGAACGAGTACTCAGCCCCCCTTGCAGCACTAACTCTTCCGGGACGCTACAATATACACCCCCGCTACCAACAAAACATGATTTTACATGTCACTATAAAGTTATATAAGCCTTGCTTGTTCAATATTCAATGCGAAACTTGTTTGGGTACCTATTAAAATGTTAATTTGTTCAACCTTGGCCCGCGGCTTTGTTCAGTTTAGAATTTCGGCCCACTCTGTATTTGAGTTTGACACCCCTGCTTGAAAGGAAAAGTGTCCATCCACTTTCTTTTCCCGAAATGAAGAGTTATGCTCAAAATAGCCACTCCAGCCCGGCCCAAGAAACTCCATTTGGGAGTAAAAAGGGTCCCCTTTTGATCTTCACATGTTGCAGACGTTGATAGCGGTCTACAAGGTGGCGAGCAGGCAATCTGCGACGAAGCGAAGAAGATTATTATCGGGGAAGACAATGATCCCTCGTTTGGCTACATGTACTGCTGTGACATCGGGCTTTAAATATCACTTCCTGTTGCAGCTAAAATCAGCCAGCTCTCGGGCATCATCTCAAGGAACATAAATGGAAGACGGTAAAAGCCTTATTGAACTGCATGAGGTTGCAGAAATCACTCGGACGAATGGAAAGGATAGTATTAAGGAGGACATGTTATTGCTGTTTTATTTTACAGCTTACCACTGTGGTAAATGTATTTTCCCCACAATAGAACACAGTTGCTAACAACAATAAGGTTGCCCGACGTCAGACCATCACTCTACAATTTGATTAGGGATATAGCACCCTGTCAGGCTTGTCCAAAGTGCAGTCGAAGGGCCATTTTTGGCCCACGGTTACAAACCTTGAAACCAGTGAAGTTGGCACGTTGTGTAAATGGTAAACAAAAACAGAATACAATGATTTGCAAATCCTTTTCAACCTATATTCAATTGAAGGGACTGCAAAGACAAGATATTTAACATTGGAACTGGAAAACGTTATTTTATTTTTGTTTACTAATAATAACACATTTGGAATTTGATCCTTCTAGCATGTTTCATAAAAGCCGGCACAAGTGGCAAAAAAGACTGAGAAATGCTCATCAAACACTTATTTGCAACATCCCTTACGTCATGGTTGTCAAACTCTGGCCCGCGGGCCAAATTTGGCCCGGCGTGTAATTTCATTTGGCCCTTGAGGTAATATCTAATTAAGATTAGAGCTGGCCCGCCGGTATTATACAGGGGCGATGTCTCTGTAACACTGCATTCACCACTGATACCCATACTTGCCAACACTCACGATTTTCCCGGGAGACTCCCAAAGTTCAGTGCCCCTCCCGAAAATCTCCCGGGGCAAACATTCTTCCGAATTTCTCCCGATTTCCACACGGACAACAATATTGGGGGCGTGCCTTGAAGGCACTGCCTTCAGCGTCCTCTACAGCCTGTCGTCATGTCCGCCATACAAACAACATGCCGGCCCAGTCACAAAATACATGCGGCTTTAACACACACAAGTGAATGCAAGGCGTACTTGATCAACAGCCATAAGGGTCACACTGAGGGTGGCCATATAAACAACTTTAACACTTTTACAAATATGCGCCACACTGTGAACCCACACCAAACAAGAATGACAAAAACATTTCGGGACAACAGCCGCACCGTGGCACAACATAAACTCAACAGAAGAAATACCCAGAAACCCTTGCAGCACTAACTCTTCCGGGACGCTACAATATACACCCCCGCTACCACCAAACCCCGCTACCCCAATTTTTATTCAAATTTTATTTGATATGCCATTGATATTTTTTTAATAATTATTATAAATTGAAACTCGATTTTGCATGTGACTATAAAGTTATATAAGCCTTGCTTGTTTAATATTCAATGCAAAACTTGTTTGGGTGCCTATTAAAAGGTTAATTTGTTCAACTTTGGCCCGCGGCTTTGTTCAGTTTTAAATTTTGGCCCACTCTGTATTTGAGTTTGACACCCTTGCCTTAGGTGAACAGGCTGATTGGGAACAGGTGGGTGCCATGGTTGGGTAAAAAAAGCAACTTCCGTGAAATTCTCGGTCATTCACAAACAAGGATGGGGCGAGGGTCACCACTTTGTGAACAAATGCGCGAGCAAATTGTTTAAGAAAAATATTTCTCAACCAGCTGTTATAAGGGATTTAGAGATTTCACCATTTACGGTCCATGGTATCATCAAAAAGTTCAGAGAATCTGGAGAAATCACTGTACGATCGCTTAGGCGGCACTGCATCAAAAAGTGACATCAGTGTGAAAAGGATATCACCACACAGGCTCAGGAACACTTCAGAAAAAACACTGTCAGTAACTATAGTTGGTCGCTACATCTGTAAGTGCAAGTTAAAACTCTACTATGGAAAGCCAAAGCCATTTATCAACAACACCCAGAAACTGTTAGAATATTTATGTATATATTATCACACTAACTTTAGAATGTTTAAAGTCTGTTGCTTTAGTTATTAGCTATTGTGCTCAAATTTGACTTTTTTCTATTCTATGCAAGGACAAACTTCTTGTCTGAGAGGTGGCCTCAGCCACAGATGTTATCTTTGTTTTGGCCCGCTGGTAGCCAAGGACTTCAGGGACCTCGGCATGGATGGGATAACAGCACACAGACAAGACAGAGATTTCAAGGATCTCAGCGAAGATAAGATGAAAACACACAGACGTAGCGGAGACAAGGCAAAATGACATTCCATCACGTATTGTGCGTCCTGGACCTGCTTTGCATAATATACGTGACCACTCCTTTTAGAGGCAGCCTCATCGATGTTGACGTTGGAACTCTGAACAAAAAGTGGAACACAGGAACTGGACTTTAGAGCGTAGGGCGAGACTGTGACTAAGTGTGCATTGCCCGCATTCTCCTCATCCGCCCTATCTAACTCTGTGTCTGCTTGGTTCCTTGCTTCTTGTCTGATTAATAGATGTCATCAGTGTTTGAACCTGACAGAAAAGCTGTCGGCTTCGATGGGCCCGAGCTCATCTAAAATCGACTGATGCAAAGTGGGAAAGTGTTCTGTGGTCTGACAAGTTCACATTTCAAATAGTTTTTGGAGACTCTGGATGTTGGGTCCTCCGGAACAAAGAGGGAAAGACCCATCCGGATTGTTATAGGCGCAAAATTCAAAAGCCAGCATCTGTGATGGTATGGGGGTGTATTAGTGCCCATGGTATGGGTAACTTAAATATTAGGTGAATGCACCATTAATGCTGAAAGGTACATACAGGTTTTGGAGTGATATATGTTGTCATCCGAGCAACGTTATCATAGACACCCCTGCTTATTTCAGCAAGACAATGCCGGGCAACGCGTTACAACAGCGTGGCTTCATGGTAAAAGAGTGCGGGTGCCAGACTAAAGAATTCCACCTGAAAAGCTTCAAAAATTGGTTTCCTCAGTTTCCAAAGGTTTACTGAGTGTTGTTAAAAGGAAAGGCCATGTAACACAGTGGTAAAAATGCCCTTTTGACAACTGCCATTAAATTCTAAGTCAATAATTATTTGCCTTGTTTGTTAAAATCAACCAGTCCTGTATTGTATCACTCCGACGCGTAACCATTCTTGGAGTCTCGTTCATTTGTGTTTATTCTCACCTTCCTGACATGCAAACGAGTTCTTCATCCTCCTTTATAGGAGGATAACTGCAGAGGGATAAAAGAAGCGATGGATGCTGCCCGAGGCCGCTTACAAAAATCGTTAAGAAAATTCATTTCCTTGCCAGCCTCGAACAGGCCCAGGCCGCGAATGGCCAAAATAATCCAATATGGGCGCCGTGCGGGATTTTTTGATCACCCGCCGTCACGACAAGAGATGTGGAGGGATGGGGAAGAAAATCTGTCGAGTATTCGCCTTAGAGGACTTGCAGCCATGCGTGGCGAGGATGACAAACGATATTGGGATGATGTGCCGTGCTTGTGATCGATGCTTACCGTGGCAAAACCGATGGATTCCCAATGCGTGTCTGATCCCCCCCCCCCCGTGTCGTTTGTGTCATGCATTCTGTCAGCGAGGAAAACATGTGTGTGTGTGTGTGTGTGTGTGTCTGTGTGTGTTCTTGTAGTTCTACCCTTTTTGCGACATCAACGAGGAAAAGTACCGTCCATACGAGGATCAGTGAACAAGTCAGGACCGAAACCATGGTCCCAATACGGAAAACCATTGCATCAAATAAGAAAGCCAAATACTAGAGTCCGTGAACATTGCTCCAAAGTCAGGATTTTTGTTGTTGATTTAATGTGCATACAATAGTAAACATTGACAGGTGAAAAAGCAGCAATTTATGATAAAACGAGCTAGATAAGGACTTTCCTGTTCGTCCCCGAAAAAACCCATCAGGTGAACAGCTGATTGGACCACTTCCGGTGCTGACGTAGGACAACCCACGCCCCATATGTGACCGTAAAATGAACAAGTGCACTACGATACTAAGACTAGAGTGGCCATTAACAGTTAGCTTCTACAGCTGGGTTGCCCAAAGTGCGGCACAGGGGCCACCTGTAGTCCGTGACTCGTTTTTCATCGGCCTTAAGCACATTAAAGATCTCATTTGCACCCCTGGTGGTGAAATCTATCAAAATGAGGGTGGTCCCAAAAAGAAGGGATTGTTCAAATTGACTGTGTGTAGGTTTTAAAAGTGCTCTCCCTCTGGTCAACATATGAAATAACAAGTGTGTGTCAGAAATTGAAATGCACCCCCTTTGGCCAAAATGTATCTTAAAAAAATCTAATAAATATATATAAAGAGACATACTGTCATAACTTGAAGTAAATAATGAAAATTAAAACCAATTACAAACAAAAAAAACAAAAAAGCAATGTGTCGATTTTTTTCTTATGAAATTGGGAAAACCATCATATTCTGTTTCTGTAATATTGCAATATTTTCTCGTGAAACATTAAATTTTAATGCAAAATGTTTACATTTGTCCTATAAAGTTCTGACTTCTATCACAATATGGCAAATTGTGTTGTTGTTTTTGTAAAATAGTGACATTTTCTGAGCAAATTTATGACTTTTGTCATAATTTTGCCAAGTAAAAATTCATATTATTATAATAATATTGCCAACATTTTAAAGATCTCTCATAAAATGGTGACTGTCATTGAGTACAATTCCAACTTTTATCAAAATATCGTACACATGTTCAGTTTTTATTATCAAATGTTGACTTGCGTTGAGTAAAATTATGACTTTTATTATAATACTGCTAAAATTCTAGGGTTTTTTTGTGAAATTGCAACCCATTTTCACAAGAAGCTTTTTTATATTTACATAGCATGTATATATTATTAATGTTATGAATACAAATATTTATATATCTAGATAGGGTGGTCTGCGATGCGGTGGCAACTTGTCCAGGGTGTACTCCGCCTTCCGCCCAAAGGGGAATAAGCGGTAGGAAATGGATGGATGGATAGAAAGGGTGGTCCAAAAGATGTAGGCATTATTCAGAGGTCCCCAGAAGGTATGAAATACAAGAGTGTGTGTGTGTGTGTATGTTCTGGTAATTCTGACTTAATGGGGACATCGCTCTGTTTACACAGTCTCCTTTAGGGGACATCTGACGGTATGGGGACAAAAAAAAACAGGTCCCCTAAAGCAGTGGTCCCCGATTGGTGCCGGGCCGCAGAAGAATTTGTATTAGTTTGTAATTTTTCAAACATTTATTTGAATTAATTTATTGTATTTTATCTTTTTATTAAATCAACATAAAAAACACAAGAAACGCTTACAATTAGTGCACCAACGCAAAAAACCTCCTTTTTTCATGACCAAAAAATAATAAAATAAATAAATAAATATGTAACACCCTCCTCCCCCCACACACACAGACACACACACACCCCCTGCTGGGGTGCGGGACAAATTATCAAGCGTTGACCAGTCTGCAGCTACAAAAAGGTTGAGGACAACTGCCCTAAAGGGAAACCTTTTTAAATGATAAGCATAATTTAAAAAGGTTTAACCATTAAGCGTACTGTGATTCTGTATGGTATCCATCCTTAGTTAAAACTAATATATTTTTCCAAAAACAAAATCTGTTTTAGTGTTCCTTAGGATGACATTTTCATACAGCATGATTATAAAATAGTATTATTCACATTCAGAATTTTCCATCCTTCTATATATGGTAGTTGGAGTTGCAGACAACTTCATTACTGCTAAATAGCAGTTTTCAGTAATGTCACAGAAGATGGAGGATTTTACTTAACATTCAAATGATGAAACTTGCTATAAGAGGACAGCTGTAGTGCTGTATTCTGAGGATCATGTCATATTTCATTAGATTTTTTTTTTTTTTAATGGTCCTCAGTAGTCACATACAAATGTGTGTGAATTATGCAAAATTATGAGCCGTATTAACTCTTTTCCCCCATGGTCCCCAGTAAGAATGATCAGCACATTACTTCGTCAATCCAGAGATTTAAAGACGTGTATGAGCTAACTGGGCAGTGGCCATTTTACCTTTTTTTTTTCATGCCTCCACAAACTGTAGAAATGATGGTCCTCACAAGTCACGAACTGTGTGTGTGTGTGTTTGTGTGTGTGTGTTTTATTGGTCTACTCCAGCTGTGGCTCCGCCATTAACTTTGTGGTTTGCGACTGAGGGAGTATGTTGAAAAATGTGCCGCTATCGACGCTGGTGTATTGTCACATATGGACACGCATTAACGCGGCATGGTGCCTTTGTGGGACATGATTTGAGACAGAACGCGGTTGGCTGCCATGAGAACAGTGCATGTGTGTGTGTGTGTGTGTGTGGAGGCCAGGCGGTTGTGCATCAATGGCGCTGAGCTACATGATATTATAAAATGCCATTCTACTGGGAACCTAATACAGGTACATGGCACGCCAGGAATGGCTGGAACACACACACACACACACACACACACACACACACACACACATACACGCACGCAAGCACGCACGCACGCACACACACACACACACACACACACGCACGCACGCACACACACACTCGTGCTTCTTCTACAATGACAATAAAATCACGGAGAACTAAGACTATTTTACACTTTGGCTGACATGCATTGGACTTGAAAACAAGAGTTCGGTACTGTGTATACTGGATTTAGTACAGATTTAATTCTGTCCGTACGTAGAGTCAAACGTTCTACTTATCATTGCCTGGGTTGCATCTAGGGACAGGAACCAAAATTATATCAATTTTCGGTACCTTGGATTGGATAACGGTCGTCAATGGTACCAAAATAAGCTAATTAGAATAACTCCTTTACAGGTGTTACGTCATGTTTTATCGTCACATTTCTGAGTTTCTTTTGCATGACAGTCCGAGACGCTAGACCATGAATTGATTACGTAGACCCCAACTTAAAAAAGTTGAAAAACTTAGAGTGTAACCATTTAGTTGTCAATTGTACGGAATATGTACTCTGCCGTGCAATCTACTAATTAATGTCTCAATAAATCAAACAAAGCAGTGAGTCGTTTATGGCGATTTTATGTTTTTTGTTGAGCCCAACTAAGTGTTGATACTGTAAGTGTTGTACTTTTTAGGCTCTCGTTTGATTGTAACATGTATCGTGGTTTTAGTTTTCATTAAAACATTTAAAATAATACATAGGACACATTAACATATATATATATATATATATATATATATATATATATATATATATATATATATATATATATATATATATATGTATATATATATAACGTGTGTGTGTGTTTGTGTGGGATAATCACAAGACTACTTCATCTCTACAGAACTGTTTCATGAGAGGTTCCCTCAATCGTGGACTGATGCACATTGGGAAAATCGTCACGAGATTTCTCCTGACTATTGAGGGAACCCCTCATGAAACAGTTCTGTAGAGATGAAGTAGTCTTGTGATTTTCCCACACACACATATATTGCCCTCTACCACATATATCGAGCACTATTCTCTAGATAATCTAATTAGGACATATCTATAAATATATATATATATATATATATATATATACACCATATTTTCCACACTATAAGGCGCACCGGATTATAAGGCGGACCTTCAATGAATGGCCAATTTTAAAACCATGTTCATATATAAGGCGCACCGCATTATAAGGCGCATAGAATAGATGCTACAGTAGAGGCTGCGGTTACGTTATGCATCCTTTATATCAGTGGTCCCCAACCACCGGGCTCGATTGGTACAGGGCCACAAAATAATTTATGAGTTTTTTTTATTTATTTATTTATTTTGTATATTATTATTTTTTTTTTTTATTAAATCAACATAAAAACACAAGATACACTTACAATTAGTTCACCCACCCAAAAAAAACTCCCTTTTTCATGACAAAAAAAAAAGAAAACAAAAAAGATTCCCCCCCAAAAAAACCTCTCGGGAGAAATTTTCTCCTGAAAATCTCCCGAAATTCAGGCAGAGCTGGAGGCCACGCCCTCTCCAGCTCCATGCGGACCTGAGTGAGGACAGCCTGTTTTCACGTCCGCTTTCAAACAATATAAACAGCGTGCCTGTAGAATTATCGAGAGCGAGTTCCTGGTTTCCAATGTGGGTTTATTGTTAGGCAGTTTCATTAAGTTCCTCCCAGCGCGATAACAACACACAACAACAGCAGTCACGTTTTCGTCTACCGTAAAGCAGTCCGTCTGCCGAAAACAGCAATGTTGTGACACTCTTAAACAGGAAAATACTGCCATCTACTGTACATGCACCAGAACACCTCCAGGCAAGTTCAACCCTTTACTAATACCCTCCTCCATTCATATCCCATCTCCCCGGATTGTAAATAACCTAATGTAAACAATCAAATGTATTTCTAATGCAAATACTTGTTCTGATGCTATCTGAACTCACTGTGTTCTCTGCTCGCTGTACATATCCTACTAAATAAGACCTACACTGTTTCAATGTCCATTTCTCTGTTGATTCAATTGCTGATGACTGAAGTACTGATATCAACCAAAGCTCCTCATCCCACCTCCCGGATTGTAAATAATGTAAATAATTCAATGTATATACTCTGATAATTAACTTGTGTGATGTCTGTATTATGCCGATCGTATATATTTGTACCATGAATTGATTATCCTGGACCCCGACTTAAACAAGTTGAAAAACTTATTCCGGTGTTACCATTTAGTGGTCAATTGTACGGAATATGTACTGTACTGTGCAATCTACTAACAAAAGTTTCAATCAATTATGCATATGTGACAATAACATCTACGGCTTTTAGAGAGTGCAGTGCACAACTGCGCACACAACAGCTGAAAATACACTCCTCCTGTTGCGATCCGTGACTCGGATCTTCACATATTATTGTTTGTTTTTCCATCATTGTTCCCATTCTCCCGGAGTTGGGGCACGATGGCGAGCGCCTGGTGGTCGGGCCTGTTCCCATGGGGCCCGGCCGGGCACAGCCCGAAGAGGCAACGTGGGTCATCCCTCCAATGGGCTCACCACTCATAGGAGGGGCCATAGAGGTCGGGTGCATTGTGAGCTGGGCGGCAGCCGAAGGCAGGGCACTTGGCGGTCCGATCCTCGGCTACAGAAGCTTGCTCTTGGGACGTGGAACGTCACCTCACTGGGGGGGAAGGAGCCTGAGCTAGTGCGCGAGGTAGAGAAGTTCCGGCTGGATATAGTCGGACTCACCTCGACGCACAGCAAGGGCTCTGGAACCAGTTCTCTCGAGAGGGACTGGACCCTCTTCCACTCTGGCGTTGCCGGCTGTGAGAGGCGACGGGCTGGGGTGGCAATTCTGGTTGCGCCCCGGCTTAAAGCCTGTACGTTTGAGTTCAACCCAGTGGACGAGAGGGTAGCTTCCCTTCGCCTTCGGGTGGGGGGACGGGTCCTGACTGTTGTTTGTGCTTACGCACCAAACAGCAGTTCAGAATACCCACCCTTTTTGGGTACACTCGAGGGAGTACTGGAAAGTGCTCCTCCGGGTGATTCCCTTGTCCTACTGGGAGACTTCAACGCTCATGTTGGCAACGACAGTGAAACCTGGAGAGGCGTGATTGGGAAGAATGGTCGCCCGGATCTAAACCCGAGTGGTGTTTTGTTATTGGACTTTTGTGCTCGTCACAGTTTGTCGATAACAAACACCATGTTCAAACATAAGGGTGTCCATATGTGCACTTGGCACCAGGACACCCTAGGCCGCAGTTCCATGATCGACTTTGTAGTTGTGTCATCGGATTTGCGGCCTTATGTTTTGGACACTCGGGTGAAGAGAGGGGCGGAGCTTTCTACCGATCACCACCTGGTGGTGAGTTGGCTGCGATGGTGGGGGAGGATGCCGGACAGACCTGGCAGGCCCAAGCGCATTGTGAGGGTCTGCTGGGAACGTCTGGCAGAGTCTCCTGTCAGAGAGAGTTTCAATTCCCACCTCCGGGAGAACTTTGAACATGTCACGAGGGAGGTGTGGGACATTGAGTCCGAGTGGACCATGTTCCGAACCTCTATTGTCGAGGCGGCTGATTGGAGCTGTGGCCGCAAGGTTGTTGGTGCCTGTCGTGGCGGTAATCCCAGAACCCGTTGGTGTACACCAGCAGTGAGGGATGCCGTCAAGCTGAAGAAGGAGTCCTATCGGGTTCTTTTGGCTCATAGGACTCCGGAGGCAGTGGACGGGTACCGACGGGCCAAGCGGTGTGCAGCTTCAGCGGTCGCGGAGGCAAAAACTCGGACATGGGAAGAGTTCGGGGAAGCCATGGAAAACGACTTCCGGACGGCTTCGAAGCGATTCTGGACCACCATACGGCGCCTCAGGAAGGGGAAGCAGTGCACTATCAACACCGTGTATGGTGCGGATGGTGTTCTGCTGACTTCGACTGCGGATGTTGTGGATCGGTGGAGGGAATACTTCGAAGACCTCCTCAATCCCACCAACACGTCTTTCTTTGAGGAAGCGGTGCCTGGGGAATCTGTAGCGGACTCTCCTATTTCTGGGGCTGAGGTCGCTGAGGTAGTTAAAAAGCTCCTCGGCGGCAAGGCCCCGGGGGTGGATGAGATCCGCCCGGAGTTCCTTAAGGCTCTGGATGCTGTGGGGCTGTCTTGGTTGACAAGACTCTGCAGCATCGCGTGGACATCGGGGGCGGTACCTCTGGATTGGCAGACCGGGGTGGTGGTCCCTCTCTATAAGAAGGGGGACCGGAGGGTGTGTTCCAACTATCGTGGGATCACACTCCTCAGCCTTCCCGGTAAGGTTTATTCAGGTGTACTGGAGAGGAGGCTTCGCCGGATAGTCGAACCTCGGATTCAGGAGGAACAGTGTGGTTTTCGTCCTGGTCGTGGAACTGTGGACCAGCTCTATACTCTCGGCAGGGTTCTTGAGGGTGCATGGGAGTTTGCCCAACCAGTCTACATGTGCTTTGTGGACTTGGAGAAGGCATTCGACCGTGTCCCTCGGGAAGTCCTGTGGGGAGTGCTCAGAGAGTATGGGGTATCGGAATGTCTTATTGTGGCAGTCCGCTCCCTGTATGATCAGTGTCAGAGCTTGGTCCGCATTGCCGGCAGTAAGTCGGACACGTTTCCAGTGAAGGTTGGACTCCGCCAAGGCTGTCCTTTGTCACCGATTCTGTTCATAACTTTTATGGACAGAATTTCTAGGCGCAGTCAAGGCGTTGAGGGGTTCCGGTTTGGTGGCCACGGGATTAGGTCTCTGCTTTTTGCAGATGATGTGGTCCTGATGGCTTCATCTGGCCGGGATCTTCAGCTCTCACTGGATCGGTTCGCAGCCGAGTGTGAAGCGACCGGAATGAGAATCAGCACCTCCAAGTCCGAGTCCATGGTTCTCGCCCGGAAAAGGGTGGAGTGCCATCTCCGGGTTGGGGAGGAGACCCTGCCCCAAGTGGAGGAGTTCAAGTACCTAGGAGTCTTGTTCACGAGTGGGGGAAGAGTGGATCGTGAGATCGACAGGCGGATCGGTGCGGCGTCTTCAGTAATGCGGACGTTGTATCGATCCGTTGTGGTGAAGAAGGAGCTGAGCCGGAAGGCAAAGCTCTCAATTTACCGGTCGATATACGTTCCCATCCTCACCTATGGTCATGAGCTTTGGGTCATGACCGAAAGGATAAGATCACGGGTACAAGCGGCCGAAATGAGTTTCCTCCGCCGGGTGGCGGGGCTCTCCCTTAGAGATAGGGTGAGAAGCTCTGCCATCCGGGAGGAGCTCAACGTAAAGCCGCTGCTCCTCCACATCGAGAGGAGCCAGATGAGGTGGTTCGGGCATCTGGTCAGGATGCCACCCGAACGCCTCCCTAGGGATGTGTTTAGGGCACGTCCAGCTGGTAGGAGGCCACGGGGAAGACCCAGGACACGTTGGAAAGACTATGTCTCCCGGCTGGCCTGGGAACGCCTCGGGATCCCCCGGGAAGAGCTAGACGAAGCGGCTGGAGATAGGGAAGTCTGGGCTTCCCTGCTTAGGCTGCTGCCCCCGCGACCCGACCTCGGATAAGCGGAAGATGATGGATGGATGGATGGATGTTCCCATTCTCCGTTTGATCCGTTTATTTCCCGTTTAGCCCATCACCATGGTTACATATTAGTTTCAGCTGTTACTCCCGGTTCCTGCACACCTGTTCTCTGTTAATCACCTTCCCTTTATAAGCCTTCCTCTTTTCATTCTTCTGCCTCGGACTCTAGTTTGTTTTCACACAACGGTACGTCTGCTTTGCACTTTTGCTTACATGCTGTCAGAGTTATTTGGTGACGAACCCCAAGATGCAGAGATGGAGGCAGGCATTGAATGGGAAAACATGGTTTTAATTTGGGCGGATATAACAAACTAAGGGCTATGAACAAACAAATCGGAAGCAGGGAACAAAAAACAGTAAGCTACAAACATTTACCAAATATAGCTTACCGCTACGCTGCAATCACACGACCAGTAGGAATGACAAGTAGAAAATGACATTGACACGACAATACAATGATCCAGCAACTGACACAAGACGAAGCAGGTACAAATAGAAGCAGGCTGATTGGCACCAGGTGTGGCCAGGTGCCAATCAGCCGCAGCTGAGGAGGAACTAAGCACTCAGGGAACAAGACAGGAATCTGACAAAATAAGAGCACTAGACAGGAACTAAAGACAGGAGATACTAAACACAGAGGAAACAGACAAATGCAGAGGAAAAAACTAAAACAGAGACAAACTGTCAGGGGAAAGCCTGACACATGCAATTCCTTTATTATTCTCGCAAGCTTTCACGCTGCGCAATTTTATTCATTCTTAGCTCTCATGCTAGATGTTTTGTTTTCCCCCTTTGTGTGCCTGTGTGCCAGTTTAGTTTACTATTTGTTTATCCTAGCTTTCATGCTAGCGTCTTTTATTTGCCTTTTCTTAGCTCCAGTATTTTTGTTTTCTAGCACCTTTTGTTATTCAAATAAATAGTTAAGCCTTACCGTTGCTGTGTTCATTTCCGACGCATCCTCGAGGGAATCGAACCCGGCACCACGATGCCGAACAGACGTAACACCTCTCCTCTTAACCACGCCTCCACCCCCCCACCTCCCGAAATCGGAAGTCTCAAGGTTGGCAAGTATGATCCACACACTCCACTCACCTTGGATTGATTGATTGATTGATTGATTGATTGAAACTTTTATTAGTAGAATGCACAGTACAGTAGATATTCCGTACAATTGACCACTAAATGGTAACACCCCAATAAGTTTTTCAACTTGTTAAAGTCGGGGTCTACGTTAATCAATATGGACAATCTAACTATCATTTTCCAAGCTCAAAATAACTCCAGGAATTCCCAGAAATCCAGGTTTTCCAAAGCCCTATGTTCACCTCTTCTTTTTCAACCAAATCCAACCATTTAATTTCCACTCAGGCGCATTGGGAGCTTGTGCACGTCGGGCATTCACAGGCAATTCCGACCCGAATTGCAAATTCTTGTTAGTCACTAAATACGACTATTTTAAAGACGCTGTCATATTTTAATTATTTGCATGGAAAAACAAATTAAACTCCCAAGTTGGGGATTTACTGTGACACTTAGGAGCGCCACGCAGGCAGGAATGTGCATGACCGTGACCGTTGGAGGGGATTACGCCCACACCTTCCCGCCTGCCCTCTTCTTGCCTTTCATGAAAAACTGGAATAGAATAATTGGAGCGTCAGTTACTCCCCTGTGAGAAAATATGGACAAATCATGTGAAGATAGTCGGACTCGACACGCTAGAAAGGGTGTTAGGTGTGTGCGCTAAGCTGCGGATGAACTTATAGGAGAGGTCATCAATGCCTTCCACTGTAAACACTTTATAAAAAACACAACAGGAAGAAGAAGAAGAATGTGATTTGCAGCTTGCCTCAGCCCGGAAAATGTATGCTTTCCGCAGCTGCAATATTTAGCAGCTTATATATATTCATAGCCTTATGAACTGTCTACTTAGCTTAGCGAGGGTACTTGTACCCTCCACTCCGTGGAATGAGGTGCTTGCATGAAGCATCAATTCATATTTTTGCCTGGAATTACAGCTATATATTTGGGCGAGGATAATACCGAAATGACAAACAAGACGGCTGTTTATGAACAACTGGCTGGCGGCATTCGGAAAAGCCCGAGCTCGTAAACGCATAAGTCAAGAAATGCCGTGGCAGAGCCTAAGAGCCGCTCGCAGTCAATTCGGAGAGAAAAGGGGGAGTAATTAAACCCGGGCGCGGATTTAGTATTGTGCTAGCAGTCAAGAGGAGCTGATGACAGGTCCTCACTAATCCCGAGGTCTTGGCCTTGTCCTAGATCAGGGGTCGGGAACCTTTTTGGCTGAGGGAGCCATGAAAGCCAAATATTTCAAAATGTATTACAGTGAGAGCCATATCATATTTTTTATCACTGAATACAAATAAATGTGTGCATTTTTAAGTAAGACCAACATTTTTAGAGTATAATAAGACGTTTATTCTTTTTAATAACATTGTTATTCTGGAGCTAACCAATAATAAATAAAATGTCATGTCTGTTGATCATGTTTTTGTTTGGCCATGTGCTGTTTGTCCTTTGGACTCTTTAAGTTCCTGTTTTTTCCACTCCCTTGTCTGGTTTCCTTGGTTACTCATTTTGTCCACCTGTCTCTGGAGGACAAAACGCCCGCTCACCTGCTTCCCGAGCACTAATCAGAGGCAGTATTTAAGCTCGTCTTTGCCAGTCAGTCGCCCTGGTGTCAATGTGATCTTTTCTTGCTCTGTGCTGACTTGTTTCATGCCTTGCCATAGTTTCGTGCTTCAGGCCATGCCAAGTAAGTTTTGTTTGATTTATGTTCATGGTCTGTTTATGCGTTAGCTTTGTTCCTTAGCCCAAGTTGTGCCTCCACTGTGAGAGATTTTTGTTTGTATCTTTTTTTAGTTTAAATTAAATAATGTTTTTACCTAAATGCAATGTCCCGAGTAGTCCGTCTGCCTTCCTGGGGGAACGACACTGCAGCAAAATACTTCTTACCATTAATGCGACTTCTTGAACAGGTGCGGTAGAAAACGGATGGATGGATTTAAATGCATGAGAATGTTTTATATTTTATTTTTAGCACTGTGATTACCAGCGAAATTATTCATAATTATCGTGTTAAGCAATGTCAGCTAAGATTTATCTGAGAGCCAGAGGCATTCATCAAAAGTGCCACATCTGGCTCTAGAGCCATAGGTTCCCTACCCCTGTTCTAGATGGACAATCAGCGCTTCGTACGTGGCTGACATTTTCACCCCCGCTGGCTGATCATCGACTTTGTCCACGCTTGACCTTGAGAACTTCGCGTGGGATCAACCAAAGGTGCAGCATTGTCTGGACATGGAGGTCAATGGCCCATTAAAAAAAATGCTGGGAATTTATTTAAAAATGAAAAAAAAAAACAGCATAAGAAAATACGAAGGGTGTCAATTCTTGGGCGCCAAACAATTCCTGGGGTGCCAATTTGGTTCAGAATTGATTCAACGCAATTCTCCAGTCGAGATGTGGCCCTGAGGACCGGTTGTTCACCAAAAAAAAAAGCACATTTTCAGGGCTTTTACAGTCTAATACATGGGTGTGAAACTCTGGCCCGCGGGCCAAATATGGCCCGCCGTGTAATTTAAATCGGCCCTTGAGGCAATATCAATTTTGCATTAGAGCTGGTCCGCCGGTGTTATACAGCGTCGGTGCCGCTGTAACACCGCATTCACCGCTAATACTCGTACTTGCCAACCTTCCTAAGTTTCCCGGTAGACTCCCGAAGTTTAGTTTAGTTTAGTTTATTAAGGATCCCCATTAGTCTACACCACAGTGGAGACTATTCTCTCTGGGGTCCAGGCAAAAAACATCACACAATCACAAAACAAAAGATTAAAATGCAGTACAACATGATCCAATAATAAATTGTCATAATACAAAAATAGCAACAACAAAGAACCAAAAAATACTAATAACTTTTGTTACATAATAATTTTCATACCAAAGATAATAATAGCAATATAAAAATACATATACTCTATACATTTTTGCAAAAATAAAACAAAGAACCAATGGCCTAAAATATACACATTAGTGTACCAAAGACAAACAATAAGTGACGAAAAAGTATCATCCATCCATTTTCTGCTGCTTATGCCATAATCAATAAAATACTCAATAGTCAATAAAAACAGTCATGACATTAGGTACAATCTAGAATAACCTCTTTACGCAATACTTCTTTTAGTCTATTCTTAAAGCCCACTATGCTGGTGATTGATAGCAGATATTGTGGAAGTCTATTCCAGTAAGTGATTGCCCGATACATTACAGTCTTTTTCAAAACATCACTTTTGGGTTTAAGACGGGTGAGAGCACCTTTTTGGGCTAGCCTGGTACCGTAGTTGTGACTGTCACTGGCAAGCAAGAGCTGAGAATACAGATATGAAGGTTTATGGTATGTATCGATGTTTTTTAAAAATAGAATCAAACTACACGCTAGGAAAAGGGTGGAATGCCATCTCCGGGTTGGGGAGGAGACCCTGCCCCAAGTGGAGGAGTTCAAGTACCTAGGAGTCTTGTTCACGAGTGGGGTAAGAGTGGATCGTGAGATCGACAGGCGGCGTCTTCAGTAATGCGGACGTTGTACCGATCCGTTGTGGTGAAGAAGGAGCTGAGCCGGAAGGCAAAGCTCTCAATTTACCGGTCGATCTACATTCCCATTCTGACCTATGGTCATGAGCTTTGGGTCATGACCGAAAGGATAAGATCACGGGTACAAGCTGCCGAAATGAGTTTCCTCCGCCGTGTGGCGGGGCTCTCCCTTAGAGATAGGGTGAGAAGCTCTGCCATCCGGGAGGGACTCAAAGTAAAGCCGCTGCTCCTTCACATTGAGAGGAGCCAGATGAGGTGGTTCGGGCATCTGGTCAGAATGCCACCCGAACGCCTCCCTAAGGAGGTGTTTAGTGCACGTCCAAACGGTAGGAGGCCACGGGGAAGACCCAGGACACGTTGGGAAGACTATGTCTCCCGGCTGGCCTGGGAATGCCTCGGGATCCCCCGGGAAGAGCTAGACGAAGTGGGTGGGGAGAGGGAAGTCTGGGTTTCCCTGCTTAGGCTGTTGCCCCCGCAACCCGACCTCGGATAAGCGGAAGAAGATGGATGGATGGATGGATGGATGGACTACACGCTAGTCTTTCACCAACTTTCATCCATGACAATTCATGATGCATGATCTCAATGCCAGTCCTAAATGAGGAGTGGAGAGCTAGTCTGGCAGCTCTGTTTTGGGTAAGCTGGATTTTATTTAGATCTTGTTTAGATGCATTAGACCAGATTGCTGGGCAGTAGTCAATATGTGACAATACAAGGGATTGTATAACTTGCTTCATAGTTGTGTTAGTTAAAAAATAGGCACTTCTTCTTATGATTGAAATGCTTCTGCTCATTTTTGTTACTATGTTTTTAATGTGAGTGGCCCAAAATAGTCTTTCATCTATGCCCCTCAGTGCCCCTCCCGAAAATCTACCGGGGCAACCATTCTCCCGAATTTCTACCGATTTCCACCTGGACAATAATACTGGGGGGCGTGCATTTAAGGCACTGCCTTTAACGTTCTCTACAACCTGTCGCCACGTCCGCTTTTCCTCCATACTAACAGCGTGTCACATAATATTTGTGGCTTTTACACACACACACGCACAAGTGAATGCAGGCCATACTTGGTCAACAGCCATACAGGTCACACTGAGGGTGGCCGTATAAACAACTGTAGCACTGTTACAAATATGCGCCACACTGTGAAGCCACACCAAACAAGAATGACAAACACATCATGCATTTTCTCTTGCTACTTCAAGGCTTGAATGCGTGGTTCATTCATTATTGTTATTTTATTTTCAAACGTATTATTAGCCTGTGGAAAAAAATTTTTATATTTACTTCAGAAGATTGCATATAGAAAAAAAGGCTTAACATTTTTATTTAAATTCTTTTTTGATATGCCATTGATATTTTTTTAATTATTATTATTTTTATTATTTAAAACTGGATTTTGCATGTCACTTAAGTTATAGAAGCCTTGCTTGTTCAATATTTAATGCAAAACTTGTTTGGGTCCCTATTAAAAGGTTAATTTGTTCAACCTTGGCCCTTGGCTTTGTTCGGTTTTAAATTTTGGCCCACTCTGTATTTGACTTTGACACCCCTGGTCTAGTAAATTAGAGTGTGAACCACTTACTCCAATGCCCATCCAGCCAAAACCAAACATACATCCATCCATTTTTTACCGCTAGTCCCTTTCAGGGTCGTGGGGGGTTCTGGAGCCTATTTAAGCTGCATTCGGGCGGAAGGCGGAGTACACCCTGGACAAGCCGCCACCTCATCACAGAGCCAACACAGATAGACAGAAAACATTCACACTCACATTCACACACTGGGGCCAATTTAGTGTTGCCAATCAACCTATCCCCAGGTGCATGTCTTTGGAGGTGGGAGGAAGCCAGAGTACCCGAAGGGAACCCACGTAGTAACGAGGAGAACATGCAAACTCCACACAGAAAGATCCCGAGCCGGGATTGAACTCAGGACGACCCAGGACCTTCGTATTGTGAGGCACATGCACTAACCCCTGTGTCACTGTGTTTCCCCAAAATAAAACATTCAACGTCAAAACATTTTAGGCAGTCCTAAAGTAAACAAGTGTGTGAACAAAATAAGACGTTAAGCACCGAGCTACAATAAAGTATGGCTGAGCTACAATATTCTCCATTATAAAGGTGCGTACCCATTCAACTAGCCCATTTGTTATGTTTATTCGTGAATAGAGTTGTCATGGTAACTTGAAATGTTCCCAATTGAAATTGCGCCCATCGACGCAAACAAAACTTTTCCGACGGTATAACATATGTGTGGGTTTGTTGGCCGGTTCGTCTCGTATTTAACAACAAGTGTGTACCCATTCAATTGGCCGATATTTTTGTTTTTTCGTGAACAGTGTTGCCATTGTAACTTGAAATATTCCCAATTAAAAATACGCCCATTGGCGCAAATAAGACCTTTCCGACGGTATAAGATATGTGGGGGTTCGTTGGCTGGTTCGTCTAGTATTAAACAAAAGGTGCGTACCCATTTAATTGGCGAATTATATATTTTTTGTTCGTGAATAGCGTTGCCATGGTAACTTGAAATGTTCCCAACTTACAATACGGCCATCGGCGCAAACGAGACCTTTCCGACGGAATAACATATGTGGGAGTTTGTTGGCTGGTTCATCTAGTATTAAACAAAAGGTGTGTACCCATTCAATTGGCCATTATATATTTTTTTTGTTTGTGAATAGTGTTGCCATGGTAACACAAAATGGTCCCAATTTAGATTTCCTCCATCGGCGTGAACTAGACTTTTCCACCGGTATAACATATGTTGGGGTTCGTCGGCCGGTTCGTCTCGTATTAAACAAAAAGTGCGTACCAATTCAATTGGTAAATATAATTTTTTTGTTTGTGAATAGCGCTGCCATGGTAACTTGAAATATTCCCAATTTACAATACGTCCATCGACGCAAACAAGACCTTTCCGACGGTATAACATATGTGGGAGTTTGTTGGCTGGTTCATCTAGTATTAAACAAAAGGTGCGTACCCATTCAAACGGCCATTACATATTTTTTTGTTTATGAATAGTGTTGCCATGGTAACACAAAATGTTCTCAATTTAGATTTCATCCATAGGCGCAAACGAGACTTTTCCACCGGAATAACAAATGTGGGGGTTCGTTGGCTGGTTCGTCTCGTATTAAACAAAATGTGCGTACCCATTTAATTGGCCATTAGCATTTTTTTAGTTTCGTGAATAGCGCTGCCATGGTTACTTGAAATGTTCCCAATTTACAATACGTCCATCGACGCAAACAAGACCTTTCCGATGGTATAACATATGTGGGGGTTCGTTGGACGATTCTTCTCGTATTAAACAAAAGGTGCGTACCCATTTAATGGGCGAATTATAATTGTTTTGTTCATGAATAGCGTTGCCATGGTAACTTGAAATGTTCCCAATTTACAATACACCCAACGCCACAAACGAGACCTTTCCGACGGTATAACTTATGTGGGGGTTCGTTGGCCGTTTCCATCTTCTTCCGCTTATCCGAGGTCGGGTCGCGGGGGCAACAACCTAAGCAGGGGAACCCAGACTTCTCTCTCCCCAGCCACTTCGTCTAGCTCTTCCCGAGGGATCCTGAGGCGTTCCCAGGCCAGCCGGGAGACATAGTCTTCCCAACGTGTCCTAGGTCTTCCCCGTGGCCTCCTACCGGTTGGACGTGCCCTAAACACCTCCCTAGGGAGGCGTTCGGGTGGCATCCTGACCAGATGCCCGGACCACCTTATCTGGTTCCTCTCGATGTGAAGGAGCAGCGGCTTTACTTTGAGTTCCTCCCGGATGGCAGAGCTTCTCACCCTATCTCCATTGCGTTGGCCGTTTCGTCTCGTATTAAACAAAAGGTGCATACCCATTCAATTGACCATTATAATTTTTTTGTTTGTGAATAGTGTTGCCATGGTAACACAAAATATTCCCAATTTAAGATTTCCGCCATCGACGCGAACGAGACTTTTCCACCGGTATAACAAATGTGGGGGTTCGTTGGCTGGTTCGTCTCGTATTAAACAAAAGGTGCATACCCATTCAATTGACCATTATATTTATTTTGTTTGTGAATAGTGTTGCCATGGTAACACAAAATATTCCCAATTTAAGATTTCCGCCATCGACGCGAACGAGACTTTTCCACCGGTATAACATATGTGGGGATTCGTTGGCTGGTTTCGTCTCGTATTAAACAAAAGGTGCATACCCATTTAATTGACCATTATATTTATTTTGTTTGTGAATAGTGTTGCCATGGTAACACAAAATATTCCCAATTTAAGATTTCCGCCATCGACGCGAACGAGACTTTTCCACCGGTATAACAAATGTGGGGGTTCGTTGGCTGGTTCGTCTCGTATTAAACAAAAGGTGCATACCCATTCAATTGACCATTATATTTATTTTGTTTGTGAATAGTGTTGCCATGGTAACACAAAATATTCCCAATTTAAGATTTCCGCCATCGACGCGAACGAGACTTTTCCACCGGTATAACATATGTGGGGGTTCGTTGGCCGGTTCGTCTCGTATTAAACAAAAAGTGCGTACCCATTCAATTGGCCATTATAATTTTTTTGTTCGTGAATAGCGTTGCCATGGTAACTTGAAATGTTCCCAATTTACAATACACCCAACGCCACAAACGAGAGCTTTCCGAAGGTATAACATATGTGGGGGTTCGTTGGCCTTTTCGTCTCGTGTTAAACAAAAGGTGTGTACCTATTCAATTTGCCATTATAATTGTTTTGTTTGTGAATAGTGTTGCCATGGTAACACAACATGTTCCCAATTTAGATTTTTGCCATCGGCGCGAACGAGACTTTTCCACCGGTATAACATATGTGGGGGTTCGTTGGCTGGTTTGTCTCATAGTAGACATAAGAAAAAGGTGCGGAATTATAATAAAAATATGAATAATAAAGTTTGAAGTATGAGCAATAATAATATGGGCTGCTTGCATTGCAAGAATCGGTTCAGAATCCATTTGACACAATTCTCGAGTCAAACTGATCCCCGTAATGTATTATTTGGTAAAATAACTATAACTGAACATATTAAAAACATTGCAATCGACTCAAACAATGGCAATACAAACTATTCTGATTCTGAACTACGGCCGTTGTTTTGAGTCCATATTTACCATGTCTAGAAAGGACCATGCTATGCATGCTTGTCAACGTATATGGACTGTCAAAAATAAAAATAGTAGGCATATCGTCTATTCAGCAATATTATTTTATAGTTTTATAGTTGCCAGACGAATGAGACTTTTTGAACACAGGTTATAAAAGCTTCTTCTGGTTGCATAGAGATGGCCTCGAAATGTGTTTCTGAAAAATGTAGTCTTAAAAAAAAAAATCATAGTTTAGTGATAGAAAATGTTTTTTTCTGTGGTTTGAAATTCAATTACACATTTGTTATGGAAGGGGAAGGCATTTAAAGCCAATTGATTAGTGATAAGAGACAGGCGAGCCACCGCTGCTTTTATATGTGTTGAAAAATAGTCCGAATAGTTCGCTCGTTAATCTTTGTTAAAATGCAATAAAATGCTAATAATGAAGTCCTTGGTACTCTGTCCCCAGGAGATTTGCGCTATCTGCAGCCCAACTTGCTGTCAAACAACGTGTGGATGCCATTGCTCTCATTAACGCTTTCCACGTCTAATCAGGTAAACCACACACATCGCGGATTTAATCACCTAAACTTAGCTTTCACTGACACGACGCCCCTTCCCGGTCTGTTAAGACAAATTAACCACTCCTGCGCGTTTGCACGCTGTAAATTATGTCACTGCATGCACACGCTGTATTTTGAATCAAGACAATAAATAATAATAATAAGCCCTAGAAATACGGAAGATCTAATGGGACGGAATGAAATAAATAAAACAGTTATTTAAATAATGACTTAATTGTCTCATGAACTATTTAAAAATTGGAACTAAATACATACATGTGGTATTAAATGTGTTACCAATTTTTTTGATATACAATCCTATATTTCAGTATTTGATTAATTATTTCACCACATTTACTTATTTTTTTCACAATTAATTGAATCTTTCAATATTTACTTAATTATTTAAAAACTATATATATATATATATATATATATATATATATATATATATGTATATATATATATATATATATTAGAGATGCGCGGATAGGTAATTATATCATCCGCAACCGCATCGCTAAAGTCGTCATCCACCCGCAATCCACCCAAACCAGCATTTCATCAAAGCCACACCCGCCCGCCACCCGCCTGTTGTTATATATCTAATCTGGACGATGCAAGGCATTAGTGAGGTCAGAAAGTGTAACTCCCTCCAAATAGCACAGACACAATGGCTTTCTTGAACTGATTTATTTGAAGGCTTAATTTCCCTTCAAATTCACAGTGAAAACTGTAATAAATAAAGCACGTTACAAACGTAAAAATAATAACATGCACAGCATGTGGGTCAAACATTTTACCAAGTAAAATACCAACAAATGACAAATACCTCGTTGGCCATACCCGGAAGTAGCTTCCTTACATCCGTCAACAGACCAAACGAGACACTTCAAAATAAAAGTATGCCCACATACTGTTTCAAAGAGTGCTGCTCGTTTTTCGTATGTGGGTAACAACATTTAACTATTTATAAATGGTTGATTTCTATAGGCTAGTAAGTTAAAGTGTTGTACCTGACAAGTTTGGGCTACTTTGCTTCTGCAGCCTTCATCAGAGGTGTCACGTGATGTTAGCGTGACGTTATCTGTGACGTGTTATATGGATTGTACCATCAAGAGTTGTCAGGTACAACACTTAACCTACTAGCCTATATAAATCAACCATTTATAAATACACGTCAGTAGGCTAAATGAACCTCTTCAACATAACATTTAACTATGTATAATGTAGCGGCTGGCTATGTGGTGTTAGCCAATGACTTTGGCTGGGGGGCGGGACTTCCGGGAGAGATAGGGAAGTGACGTTATCGACAGGAAGTGAGAGTTCGAGTTGTCCCCGGAAAAGCGTTGGGGACATGAGATCTGTTGTGTGGTTGTATTACATCTTGTGCAATAAAGACAAGACAAACGAAGAAGTTGAATGAGCCTACATTCCTGGGATTATTACAATATATATTTCCGAATTGGTTCAACCGCCACCCGCCCGAATCTATTTAAAATGTATTTTTTCGTCATGTCACCCGCCCGACCCGCGCATCTCTAATATATATATATATATATATATATATATATATATATATATATATATATATATATATATAGATATATCCATCCATCCATTTTCTACCGCTTATTCCCTTTTTAGGGGTCGCGGGGGGCGCTGGCGCCTATCTCAGCTACAATTGGGCGGAAGGCTGGGTACACCCTGGACAAGTCGCCACCTCATCGCATATATATATATATATATATATATATATATATATATATATATATATAGGTGTGGGAAAAAAATCACAAGACTACTTCATCTCTACAGATCAGTTTCATGAGGGGTTCCCTCAATCATCAGGATCTCCTGATGATTGAGGGAACCCCCTCATGAAACAGATCTGTAGAGATGAAGTAGTGTGATTTTTTTCCCACACCTACATATTGCGCTCTACCACGGTATCGAGCACTATTCTCTGGATAATCCAATCAAGACATATATATATATATATATATATCCAGCCGTCCATCCATCCATCCAACTTCTTCCGCTTATCCGAGGTCGGGTCGCGGGGGCAGCAGCCTAAGCAGGGAAGCCCAGACTTCTGTCTCCACAGCCACTTCGGGGGATCCAACTGTTACGCCTGTTCGGCATTGTGATGCCGGGTTCGATTCTCTCGTGGATGCGTCAACAAGTGAACACAGCAAAGGTAAGATATAAACAATTTATTTAACGAAAAGGACCTATGAAACAAAACACTGGTGCTAATGAAAGGCAAACCAAAGACGCTAGCATAAAAGCTAGGATATACAAAAATGAGAACTAAACTGGGACATAGACACATTAAAGAGTAAAACAAAACATACAGCATGAGAGCTGGAATAAACAAATGGCTGAGCGTGAAAAGCTAGCGAGAATATACGTACGATGACACAGAGTGCAGGCGTAACTTGTTGCGTGAAAGCAAATTTGGATCCCAGACTGAACAACAAAAGATGCAGGCTTATATAAGGTAGGTGATTAGTGAGGACAGGTGTGCAGGGCCGTGAAAACTGATATGCTACCATGGTGACCGACTTAAACAGGAAATAATAGGATCAGATGGAGAGTGAAAATAAAAATGGAACAATAAACAATAATATGTGGAGGATCCAAAAAGCGGATCTCAACAATCCCGAGGCGTTCCCAGGCCAGCCGGGAGACATAGTCTTCCCAACGTGTGTTGGGTCTTCCCCGTGGCCTCCTACCGGTTGGACGTGCCCTAAACACCTCCCTAGGGAGGCGTTCGGGTGGCATCCTGACCAGGTCCCCTAACCACCTCATCTGGCTCCTCTCCATGTGGAGGAGCAGCGGCTTTACTTTGAGGTCCTCCCGGATGGCAGAGCTTCTCACCCTATCTCTAATATATATATATATATATATATATATATATATATATTAATATTCATATGTATGTAAGCGGGCGGAGCCTAACACCTGATTGGTTACCTGGCAAATTTTATTTCTCTTTGCTATATGGACTTATTGGACCCTAATTAAAATAAAAACTAAGAATAATATATTGATATGATGTACTTAGTCCATAAGTACACAAATATGTACTTCATATTTAGTGACATTCTAATTATTAGTTTTACACTTTTTTTTCCAAATTACATTGTATGCTATACTCCTCTGACACCACCAGATGGCAGTATAAGTCCACATAAGAGGCCATAAGACCCTAATTCAGTAGGGTACACAATTTTGGAAATAATAGCTAAAAGATGCTGTCCACGCATGTGGCCACTAAGCCTTTAGAAGTTTTAAATGAGTTCCTGTACTTTAACTTTGACATGCTCTGGGTGAGCGGGTCTTGAGTTCAAAAAACCAAAAAGTAGGAGTATGTCCTTCTTAACCGTCATCTGTTGAAAGACTTCCAAAGTCTGATGTCAAAAAGGATCCCAAATACAACAAAATCTGATGCAACTTTGACTGTCAATACTCTACAGGCCTACACATCTGATGACAGCAGTCTTGCCACCCTGGAATGGGCAATATCTGATCCACTGAAGACTGTAAGAAAAAAGCTAACGAGGTCATTCCAAATACTGTACAATATGAAATGTTTTACAAACTAATGAGTGCCTCTAATGATGTAAAAACCCATGGCAAGTGCAGTAAACAGGTTGTAGTCATGTGACTCCCCTACAAACATGGCCACCAAACACAACTAGTCATGTGGTTCTCCTGCCAGTCTGATGGCCATTTGCATCAGATGTGAGAGATGACATCAGATGTGTAAGTGGGACAGTATTGACAATCAAAGATGCATCAGATGTGTATATGGAACATAAATGACAGTCAAAGTTCTATCAGTGTAAGAAATGACATCAGATGTATAAGTGGGACAGTATTGATGGTCAAAATTGCATCAGATGTGAGAGATGACATATGTGTGAATAGGACAGTATTGACGGTCAAAGTTGCATCAGATGCGAGAGATGACATCAGATGTTTAAGTTGGAACCGTATTGACAGTCAAAGTTTCCTTAGATTTGTAAGTGGGACAATATTGACAGTCAGAGTTGCATCAGATGTGTAAGTGGGACAGGGTTGATTGTCAAAGTTGCATCACATGTGTAAGTGGGACAGTATTGACAGCCAAAGTTGCATCAGATGTGAGATATGATCCTAGATGTGTGAGTGGCACAGTACTGACAGTCAAAGTTGCATCAGATGTGATTGATGACATTAGATGTGTGAGTGGGACAGTATAGGCGGTCAAAGTTGCATCAGATGTGAGAGATAACATCAGATGTGTAAGTGGGACAGTATTGACTTTCAAAATTGCATCAGATGTGAGAGATGACATCATATGTGTGAATGGGATAGTATTGACATTCTAAGTTGCATCATATGTGAGAGATGACATCAGATGTTTAAGTTGGAACCGTGTTGACAGTCAAAGTTACATTAGATGTGTAAGTGGGACAATATTGACAGTAAGAGTTGCATCAGATGTGTAAGTGAGATAGGATTAATTGTCAAAGTTTCATCAGATGTGTAAGTGTGATAGTATTGACAGTCAAAGTTGCATCACATGTGAGAGATGACATTAGATGTGTGAGTGGGACAGTATTGACAGTCAAAGTTTCATCAGATGTGTGAATAGGACAGTATTGACGGTCAAAGTTGCATCAGATGTGAAAGATGACATCAGGTGTTTAAGTGGGACCGTATTGACAGTCAAAGTTGCATCAAATGTGTAAGTGGGACAGTATTGACGGTCAAAGTTGTATCAGATGTGAGATATGATCCTACATGTGCAAGTGGGACAGTATTGACGGTCAAAGTTGCATCAGATGTGAGAGATGACATTAGATGTGTGAGTGGGACAGTACTGACAGTGAAAGTTGCATCAGATGTGTGAATGGGACAGTATTGACCGTCAAAGTTGCATCAGATGCGAGAGATGACATCAGATGTTTAAGTGGGACCGTATTGACAGTCAAAGTTGCATACGACGTGTAAATGGGACAGTATTAACAATCTAAGTTGCATTAGATGTGTAAGTGAGACAATATTGACAGTAAAAGTTGCATCTGATCTGTAAGTGGGACTGTATTGACACTAAAAGCTGAATCAAAAGTGTAAGTGGGACTGTATTGACCATTAAAGTTGCATCAGATGTGCATGTAGGACAATCAGGGTTGCTAAGAATTTAACATTAATAGAAGATTCCATAAGAGCTGCTTGGGGTAATTTTTGACCCCACTTGTGGAAGAGTTGGGCAGTGATAAAAAAATAAATAGTAATCCTGCATATTCTTGTCACAAATATATTTATGAGGGAATTCATGGGATATAAAAATATAACAACTTTGATGAAGAACAACCCGTCTGCATGTACAATGATTAGTAGAAATAAATTGGTCAAATCCTCGACAAAAACAGTTTTTGACATACCGTACTGTCTTTCCCTGGGAATGATAACGTCTTATATTCGGGGTCTAGGCGTGTTGACATGGAAACTGACACTAGATGGTTTTCTTCCTGTCACTCACACAGAAAGAGCAACCCCAGTTAAGATGCTATTTCTAAGACTACGGCGATGAACAAGAGAATGAGCCTATTTTAGCGCACTAATCATATCGTCTCTGCAATACGTGACACAACAACACTATAGTCACAACTCACCCTCCACAGGGGCTTTTTTCTCTGCTGAGACTGGACTGGGAGGCTCCTCGGGGAGAAGGCGTACCATCAGAGCACTCAGTGAGAATACTCTGTCAAGTTCAAGTTATTTGGGGGTACATAACACTGAACGAGCCAGTGTGCGATTGATTGAGTTCCAATCAGTGTTGTTGCTTGTCCATAACTTGTGCAATCAGTAACATGCGGTCTGACAAAAATGAGGCAGGTAGGACAAAAACCAGACAAAAAGTGATTTCTGCAAAATAACGCCTGGAAAATCTGTCAATAAAACCCAGCATAATACAAGTCCAACCCTCACAGGTCCAACTTGCTGCCGGCAATGCGGACCAAGCTCTGATCCCGATCATACAGGAAACGGACCGCCACCATCAGGCGGTCTGATACCCAGGACTATCATAGCACTGCCCACCGGAGCCTCCCAAGGGACATGGTCGAATGCCTTTTTCAAATCCACAAAGCAAATGCAGACTGGTTAGGCAACCTCCCGTGCACTCTACCCAAAATCCTGCCGTGAATATAGAGCTGGTCCACATTTCTACAACCGGGACAAAAACAACACTGCTCCTGGTTCAACTATCCGGCGAAGCCTCCTCTTCAGTACACCTAAGTGAATCTCATGACAAAATCGGTCTATTGTTAATATCCAAAAAGCCCTGGCCTTGCTCTTCCCCCTATGTTCAGCTTTTTGGCAAGCTTCATTGTTTTACAATAGAATTACTGTCTGTCTTGAAGTTCCGTCAAAATTTTCACATCTGCAACCACAATCCTGCAACCACCAAACTGGATCCCCTCAACACCCTGACTGCGATAAATAGTGTCCATAAAAGTTGCAAACAGAACCGGTGACAAAGGGCAGCCCCGGTGGAGTCCAACCCTCACTGGATACGGGTTGATTTACTACCGACAATGCGGACCAAGCTCTGACACCGATCATCCAAGGAACGATCCGCCACCATCTCCCCACTACAGCCTCCCGAGGGACACGGTCGAATGCCTTTTTCAAATCCACAAAGCACATGCTGACTGGTTGGTTTAAACTCCCATGCACTCTACCCAAAATCCTGCCGCAACACTGCTCCTGGTTCAACTATCCGGCGAAGCCTCTTCTTCAGTACACCTAAGTGAATCTCATGACAAAATCGGTCTATTGTTAATATCCAAAAAGCCCTGGTCTTGCTCTTCCCCCTATGTTCAGTTTTTTGGCAAGCTTCATTGTTTTATAATAGAATTACTGTCTGTCTTGAAGTTCCGTCAAAATTTTCACATCTGCAACCACAATCCTTCAACCACCCCCTCAACACCCTGACTGCGATAAATAGTGTCCATAAAAGTTGCAAACAGAACCGGTGACAAAGGGCAGCCTCGGTGGAGTCCAACCCTCACTGGATACGGGTTGACTTACTACCGACAATGCGGACCAAGCTCTGACACCGATCATCCAAGGAACGGACCGCCACCATCTCCCCACTACAGCCTCCCGAGGGACACGGTCAAATGCCTTTTTCAAATCCACAAAGCACATGCAGACTGGTTGGGTAAACTCCCATGCACTCTACCCAAAATCCTGCCGTGAATATAGAGCTGGTCCACATTTCTACAACCGGGACAAAAACAACACTGCTCCTGGTTCATCTATCCGGCGAAGCCTCCTCTTCAGTACACCTAAGTGAATCTCATGACAAAAACGGTCTATTGTTAATATCCAAAAAGCCCTGGCCTTACTCTTCCCCCTATGTTCAGTTTTTTGGCAAGCTTCATTGTTTTACAATAGAATTACTGTCTGTATTGAAGTTCCGTCAAAATTTTCACATCTGCAACCACAATCCTGCAACCACCAAACTGGATCCCCTCAACACCCTGACTGCGATAAATGGTGTCTATAAAAGTTGCAAACAGAACCGGTGACAAAGGGCAGCTCCGGTGGAGTCCAACCCTCACTGGATACGGGTTGACTTGCTACCGGCAATGCGGACCAAGCTCTGACACCGATCATCCAAGGAACAGACAGCCATCATCTTCCCACCGGAGCCTCCCGAGGGACATGTTCGGATGCCTTCTTTAAATCCACAAAGCACATGCAGACTGGTTGGGCAAACGCCCATGCACTATACCCAAAATCCTGCCGTGAGTATGGAGCTGGTCCACAGTTCCACGACCGGTACGAAAACCACACTGCCTCTGGTTTGACTATCTGGTGAAGCCTCCTCTCCAGTACACCTGAATGAATCTTATGACAATCAGTCTATTGTTAATCTCCAAAAAGCGCTGGCCTTGCTCCAGCCCCCCTTTGTTCAATTATTTGGCATGCTTCATTGCTTTACAACAGAATTACAGTCCGTCTTGAAGTTCCGTCTAAATTTCCACATCTACAACCACAATCCTGCAGCCACCAAACTGGATCCCCTCAATGCCCTGACTGCGAAAAATGATGTCCATAAAAGTTGTAAACAGAACCGGTGACAAAGAGCAGCCCTGGTGGAGTCCAATTCTCACTGGATACGGGTCCGACTTGCTTCCAGCAATGCAGACCAAGTTCTGACACCGATCATACAGAGAACGGACCGCCACCATCAGTCGGTCTGATACCCAGGACTATCTTAGCACTCCCCACCGGTGCCTCCCGAGGCACACGGTTCAATACCTTCTTCAGGTCCACAAAGCATATGTACACTGGTTGAGCAAACTCCCATGCACTAGACCCAAAATCCTACTCTGACAATAGAGCTGATCCACAGTTCCACGACCGAGACGAAAACCACACTACTCCTCCTGAAACCAGGGTTCGACTATCGGGCAAAATCACCTTTCCAGGACACCTGAGTGAACCATACCAGGAAAGTTATTACAATCAGTCTATTGTTTATCTTCGCTAAGCCTCGGCATTGCTTTACCTCCCTTTGTTCAGTTCTTTGGCATGCTTCATTATTTTACAACAGAATTAGAGTCTGTCTTGAAGTTCCGTCTAAATTTCCACATCTGCAACCACAACCCACAACGCCCTGACTGCGATAAATGATGTCCATAAAAGTTGTAAACAGAACCGGTGACAAAGGGCAGTCCTGGTAGAGTCTAACTTGCGGGTCCGAATTGCTGCTGGCAATGCGGACCAAGCTATAACACAGATCATACAGGGAACGGACCGCCACCATCAGGCGGTCTGATACCTAGGACTCTCTTAGCACTCCCCACAGGAGCCTCCTGAGGGACACGGTCGAATTTTTTGACTGTTTATTTAGGATCCCCATTAACCGACGGATCAGCCGCAAGCTAGTTCCTGGGGTCATAATTAAAATAAAAGGTACAATAACGTACTCAATATACAACCGTTATACAATAACAATATACACATAATCATAATGCAATACAACAATAAAATATACAGTTAGAACCAAGCAAAGGCAAAAACAATGAATGAAAACATCTCAACGCAGAAGTCCACAGAACACATGTACACTGGTTGGCTAAAATCCCATGCACTATACCCACAATCCTACCCTGAGTATAGAGCTGGTCCAGAGTTCCAAGACCGGGACGAAAACCACATTGCTCCTAATTCCAACCTTTGTCGAAGCCTCCTCCCCAGTAAACCGGAATGAAACCTATGACAAATAGTCTATTATTAACCTCCAAAATGCCCTGGCCTTGCTCTACCCACCTTTGTTCAGTTCTTCGTCTTGCTTACTTGTTTTACGACAAAATCAGTAGGTCTTGAAGTTTCGTCTAAATTTCCCCCATCTGCAACATCTCAGCAACAACAAAGACTCTTTCACATATAAATTGTTTGCATAATACCTACAAACGTATCAAGCATGCATATTGTCAAAGTATAAGCAACATTGAAATACATTTTATGTTAACATTTATCGAGTATCATTGTTCAATTAGGAATCCCAGAAAGCCTTTTCAATGGTAACATTCCTCAAGCAGATATTCGGTCTGCTCCCAAGTGGGTGACAGAATTAGCTACAATGGACTCAGTGTCACCTTCTCATGAGAGGCCTTGGAAATGAAACACAATGCACTTTTGACTCCGAGTATGCCAATTTAATTAGCGGCCTGGACGGAACAAAGGCAACCCTTCTGAGGAAGAGGCCGCTGAGGTCCCCTTGATAGAGATTCAGACAAATATGAAATCCCTGGTAATGCAGTGAACCTCCGTGGGTAATTCACCCAGAAAGGCCACACCTGTCACATCAGAGTGACAAAGGCGGTAACATCTCATCCTCCGCTGGACCGGATTTCCCAGTGAATGTGTTTGAACGTGATACATCCGAAGAATTTCATCATGCACGAATGCTTGAAAGCCTTAAAGCCAGTGCCGATCCATTCTCACACACACACTTCTAAGCATCTACCTGACGTAGGTTTGCGCAATATAGACAGTGTATATGATATACATCTGGCCGACAATAGAGCTGATAAGGGGTGCAATCATTAATCTACTAAATCAATTAGATCTGACCAATCTAAGTCTATGAGCATGAACTGATGAAGCCTACTGGGGCATTGGCACTGGTCGCTAGACTAGATCTGACCAATCTAAGTCCAATACGAGAGCTGACCAATCTAAGTCTAAGACTAGATGTGACCAATCTAAGTCTAAGAAGAGATCCGACCAATGTAAGTTTAAGACCAGATATGACCAATCAAACTATAAAACAAGATCTGAACAAGATCAGACCAATCTAAGTCTGAGCATGAACTGATAAAGCCGACTGAGGTATTGGCACTAGCCGCTACACTAGATCTGACCAATCTAAATCTAAAACTAGATCTGACCAATCTACTGTATGTCTATGATCATGAACTGATGTAGCTGACCGGGGTATTGGCACTAGCCGCTACACTAGATCTGACCAATCTAAGTCTAAGACTAAATCTTAACAATCTAAGTCTAAAACTGGATCTGACCAATCTAAGTCCAAGACAAGAACTAAACAATCTAGGTCCAAGACGAGATCTGACCAATATAAGTCTAAGACTAGATCTGAGCAATCTAAGTCTAAAACTAGATCTGACCAATCTAAGTCTATGAGCATGAACTGATGAAGCCGACCGGGGTATTGGCATTAGCCGCTACACTAGATCTGACCAATCTAAGTCTAAGACTAGATCTGAACAATCTTAGTCTAAACCTGCATCTGACTAATCTAAGTCTAAGACGAGAACTAACCAATCTAAGTCTAAGACGAGATCTGACCAATCTAAGTCTAAGACGAGATCTGACCAATATAAGTCTAAGACTAGATCTGAACAATCTAAGTCTAAAACTAGATATGACCAATCTGAGTCTATGAGCATGAACTGACGTAGCCGATCGGGGTATTGGCACTAGCCGCTACACTAGATCTGACCAATCTAAGTCTAAGACTAGATCTGAACAATCTAAGTCTAAAACTGGATCTGACCAATCTAAGTCCAAGACGAGAACTAACCAATCTAAGTCTAAGACGAGATCTGACCAATATAACACTAAGACTAGATCTGACCAATCTAAGTCTAAGACTAAATCTGAACAATCTAAGTCTAAAACTAGATCTGACCAATCTAAGTCTATGAACATGAAATGCTGAAGCCGACCAGGGTATTGGCACTAGCCGCTACACTAGAGCTGACCAATCTAAGTCTAAGACTAGATCTGAACAATCTAAGTCTAAAACTAGATTTGACCAATCTAGTCTAAGACGAGAACTGACCAATCTAAGTCTATGACGAGATCTGACCAATATAAGTCCAAGACTAGATCTGACCGATCTAAGTCTAAGACTAGATCTGAACAATCTAAATATAAAACTAGATCTGACCAATCTAAGTCTATGAGCATGAACTGATGAAGCCGACCGGGGTATTGGCACTAGCCGCTACACTAGATCTGACCAATCTAAGTCTAAGACTAGATCTGAACAATCTAAGTCTAAAACTGGATCTGACCAATCTAAGTCTTAGACGAGAACTAACCAATTTAAGTCTAAGACAAGATCTGACCAATTTAAGTCTAAGACTAGATCTGACCGATCTAAGTCCAAGACTAGATCTGACCAATCTAAGTCTAAACCTAGATCTGACTAATCTAAGTCTATGAGCATGAACTGATGAAGCCGACCGGGGTATTGGCACTAGCCGCTACACTAGATCTGACCAATCTAAGTCTAAGACTAGATCCGAACAATCTAAGTCTAAAACTGGATCTGACCAATCTAAGTCATAGACGAGAACTAACCAATTTAAGTCTAAGACGAGATCCGACCAATTTAAGTCTACGACTAGATCAGACCGATCTAAGTCTAAGACTAGATCTGAACAATCTAAGTCTAAACCTAGATCTGACCAATCTAAGTCTATGAGCATGAACTGATGAAGCCGACTGGGGTATTGGCACTAGCCCCTACATTAGATCTGACCAATCTAAATCTAAGACTAGATCTGACCAATCTAAGTCCAAGACTAGATCTGACCAATCTAAGTCTAAGACTAGATGTGACCAATCAAAGTCTAAAACTAGATCTGGCCAATCTAAGTCAAAGACTAGATTTGACCAGTCTAAGTCTATGATTATGAACTGATAAAGTCTACTCGGATGAGTACTGCGGATGAGTACTGGGTTGAGTTTTTCTTTGCCCTGATGTGGGATCTGAACCGAAGATGTCGTTGTGGCTTGTGCAGCCCTTTGAGACACTTGTGATTAAGAGCTATATAAATAAAAAAATATTGATTTATTGATTTGCTAATATTGCTATTAAACCGTCAACTGAAACTCTTTTGCTGGCTTTAGTACACTCAAAAACTAATCACGTCTCACAAGAAATGTGTACACTAGTTCATCATAACGGGACAGACGGAAATCATCAAAGACGTTTTACAGTAATATGCTCAGGTTGTCTAGCATTTTCGTTTTCAGGTCCCATTTCTGGGGGATTTGGTCCCGTTGAATTTTTCATAGTTTTTTGTTCTAATTTGGGACCTGTTTAGTTTGTCTATAGAATGTGTCGCGAGCTGCGATGAGGTGGCGACCTGTCCAGGGTGTACACCGCCTTTCGCCTGAATGCAGCTGAGATAGGCTCTAGCACCCCCACGGCCCCAAAAAGGGAAATCAGTAGAAAATGGATGGATGGAATGTGTCGCGAGCCAATAAAAATAGTGCTGCGGGCCGCAAATGGCCACCGGGCCGCACTGTGGACACCCCTGCCGTAGTCGATAAGCTTCGTCTTTTTCTCTATCTTCTTGTTATGGGACATTCATCCTCAATGTTGCCATTTCTAGTATAAAGTAGAGTAAAGTTCTTACTTAATTTTGTCAGTAAACTCGCCATAAAAGCACTAAAACCTACCGGTGTAGTGAGTTTACATTATTCACCCAAGAAACTTTAGTTATTAGAGAGTTCCGGTCGAACGGTTTTTCACAGGACACATTTTGGGTGTTGTTGTTTCCGGATAAGGAGATGCTGCTCCGTTATTGATTGAGGTAAAGTATGAATGTCATTAAAACAGTTAGCTCCATCTTTTGACACTTCTTCCACTCCCGTCCTTGCACGCTACACCGCTACAATATTGATGACAGGGAGAAGACACTGTCGAAAGTGAGCCAAGTAAATAAGACCGCCCACAAAACGGCACGTTCGGAAGCGACTGTCAGAAATCGGCATGAAGATGATCTGTAAAACATCATCCATGCAACATTTTGACCATAGAACCACCATTACATGTTATGTAGGCCACAAAGAAGTATTTTACATTTAGAAAAAAAAAAAAATAATATAACTCCTTTAATGCGCCCTATAATGTGACTTATATCCGAAAAAAGATTGAAAATGGACCATTCATCGGCAGTGCGCCTTATAATGCGGTGTACCCTGTGGTCCGGCAAATACGGCAACTACAATTTGTGTGAACATTCACAGGAACCACATGGGTTAGCCTACTCTATGAAAAATAGTCCATTCATCGGCAGTGCGCCTTATTTCACCCTATGGTCCGGAAAATACGGTAATCCAGATCACCATCCGGCTTTAACAATGTTTTAAAAAATATTCTCAACTATTGGGACGGCGTGGCGCAGTTGGAAGAGTGGTCGTGCCAGCAACTTGAGGGTCCTTGGTTCAATCCTCACCTTGAAGGTAGAAAAGCGCTATACAAGTATAACCCATCCATCCATCCATTTTCTATCGCTCGTCCCTTTTTGGGGTCGCAAGGGGTGCTGGAGCCTTTCTCAGCTGGATTCGGGCGGAAGGCGGTGTACACCCTGGACAAGTCGCCACCTCATCGTAGGGCCAACACAGATAGACGGACAACATTCACACACTAAGGACTATTTAGTGTTGCCAATCAACCTATCCCCAGATGCATATTTTTGGAGGTGGAAGAAAGCCGGAGTACCCGGAAGGAACCCACGCCATTTACCATTTATTGGGAGATAAGGACCTAAGCCAGGGGTAGGGAACCTATGGCTCTCGAGCCAGACATGGCTCTTCTGATGACTGCATCTGGCTCTCAGATAAATCTTAGCTGACATTTTTACATTATATTCGCTGGTAATCTGTCAGGTTCAAACACTGATGACATCTATTAAACAGACGAGAAGCAAGGAATCATGCAGAGACAGAGTTCAATTTAGCTCATGAGGAGACATCTGTTTTAGGCTGTATTTTAGTTACAGATCCAAACTCTTTCTCTATTTATTTGGGAGGTCCCTGTTTGCATCACTGAAGCTGTCGCTGAGGGAAGGGAGTAATCTCGACAACTCCAGTTAGACACAATATATGATTATACAAAAATGCACATGTGTTGACGCTGGTGATATCGCCTTGTCTCTCTGCTCTGTCTGGTCACGGCGGTGTTCGGCCTTGGCAGTCAGCAGGCCGTTCCTGGACACAGACACTGATACCAGGCTGGCTGGCAATCCAAAAGATTGCCAACTTTGCACAGACAAAGAAAAATACCACTTCAGCACAACTGACAATAATTATAGCAACGGTCCTTTAGCATAAACGTTGTGTTATAATATATACCTAATTATTCTAACATAAACACAGTGTTAAAAATAACATTCAAAATATAAAAACATTTTCATGCATTGTAATCGATCCAACCGTTTTCTACCAAACCTGTTCAAAAAAACCCATTAATTGTAAGACATATTTTTTTATTATTGGTTAGCTTAAGAATAAAAATCTTATTAAAAAGAATAAGAGACTTATTATACTTTAAAAATGTTGGTCTTGCTTAAAAATGCACGCATTTTGTTGTATTCACTGTTAAAAAATATGATGTGGCTCTCACGGAAATACATTTTAAAATATTTGGCTTTTGTGGCGCTCTCAGCCAAAAAGGTTCTCAACCCCTGACCTAAGCCCTCCAAGTCCTTTTTTTGTTACCTACAAAATTTTTGTTGTGTAAATTTTTTTCAGGAAAATGCTTCTTTTTTCGTATGGTTCCTTTTTTATTTTCCTTTTCGGAACTGGTTACCCAGAAAAAAAATGCGGTATGACGGATGTTTTAACCCACAAAAAGAAAACAGTGCACTTTTTTTTTTTCTTTCTTCTAGCTCACTCACTATTTCACTTTACACGAGACGGAGTTGGCAGCCTGAAATATGCACCCGAGACAATCACGACACTTGCACACACAGAGATGAAAAGGAAAACAAACTCCGGGGGTTTGTGGTATTCCAAAAAACACATACGTAAATTATTGCTGTTTAATTATGCAAAGCATGAAAGCATCCACGGGGAATATCAGTCCCAGTTACAGATGAGTCAGGCGGTGTTCTTCAAATAGCGAATGAGTAAAGTCGCGTGTCATGCTGTGTCGCTTTTCTGCCGTGAGAAAAATATGATTGTGTCGAATAAAGAACTGCATTGATTCGAACATAAGATGATCAAAACCCATTTTAGGAGAAATCGAAATATACCTGTGAATATTCTCAATCATTTACGTTCCGACTTTTATCCGAGCAGGCTTCATCGGTTCCTCAGGTCTATTCAGGGGTACTGGACAGGAGGCTACGCCGAATAGTCGAACCTTGGATTCAGGAGGAGCAGTGCGGTTTTTGTCCTGGTTGTATAACTGTTGACCAGCTCTATACTCTCGCAGGGTCCTTGAGGGTGCATGGGACTTTGCCCAACCAGTCTACATGTGCTTTGTGGACTTGGAGAAGACATTCCACCAAGTCCCACGGGAAGTACCCCTCTAGGAGACCGAAAGCAATGGATGTCGAGCGGGTCTAACATGATACTGTGAAAGTTCAATCCATAGTGGATCCAACACAGCCGTGAGAGTCCAGTCCAAAGCGGATCCAACACAGCAGCGAGAGTCCTGTCCACAGTGGAGCCAACAGGATACTGCAATAGATGTGTAATACTGCAGTATGTGTCTCTATATGTGTAATACTGCAGTATGTGTCAGTTGATGTGTAATACTGCATTATGTTTCTCAGTATTTGTCAGTAGATGTGTAATACTGCAGTATGTTTCTCAATGATTGTCAGTAGATGTGTAATACTGCAGTATGTTTCTCAATAATCGTCAGTAGATGTGTAATACTGCAGTATGTGTCTCAAAAATTGTCAGCAGATGTGTAATACTGCAGTATGTTTCTCAATATTTGTCAGTAGATGTGTAATACTGCAGTATGTTTCTCAATAATTGTCAGTAGATGTGTAATACTGCAGTATGTTTCTCAGTATTTGTCAGTAGATGTGTAATACTGCAGTATGTTTCTCAATGATTGTCAGTAGATGTGTAATACTGCAGTATGTGTCTCAAAAATTGTCAGCAGATGTGTAATACTGCAGTATGTTTCTCAATATTTGTCAGTAGATGTGTAATACTGCAGTATGTTTCTCAATAATTGTCAGTAGATGTGTAATACTGCAGTATGTTTCTCAGTATTTGTCAGTAGATGTGTAATACTGCAGTATGTTTCTCAATGATTGTCAGTAGATGTGTAATACTGCAGTATGTTTCTCAGTATTTGTCAGTAGATGTGTAATACTGCAGTATGTTTCTCAATAGTTGTCAGTAGATGTGTAATACTGCAGTATGTTTCTCAATAGTTGTCAGTAGATGTGTAATACTGCAGTATGTTTCTCAATGATTGTCAGAAGATGTGTAATACTGCAGTATGTTTCTCAATAGTTGTCAGTAGATGTGTAATACTGCAGTATGTGTCAGCAGATGTGTAATACTGCAGTATGTTTCTCAGAATTTGTCAGTAGATGTGTAATACTGCAGTATGTTTCTCAATAATCGTCAGTAGATGTGTAATACTGCAGTATGTTTCTCAAAAATTGTCAGTAGATGTGTAATACCGCAGGTTGTTTCTCAATAATTGTCAGTAGATGTGTAATACTGCAGTATGTTTCTCAATAATCGTCAGTAGATGTGTAATACTGCAGGATGTTTCTCAAAAATTGTCAGTAGATGTGTAATACCGCAGGATGTTTCTCAATAATTGTCAGTAGATGTGTAATACTGCAGGATGTTTCTCAAAAATTGTCAATAGATGTGTAATACCGCAGGATGTTTCTCAATAATTGTCAGTAGATGTGTAATACCGCAGAATGTTTCTCAATAATTGTCAGTAGATGTGTAATACTGCAGTATGTTTCTCAATTGTCAGTAGATGTGTAATACTGCAGTATGTTTCTCAATAATTGTCAGTAGAAGTGTAATACTGCAGTATGTTTCTCAAAAATTGTCAGTAGATGTGTGATACTGCAGTATGTTTCTGAATTGTCAGTAGATGTGTAATACTGCAGTATGTTTTGCAATAATTGTCAGTAGATGTGTAATACTGCAGTATGTTTCTCAATAATTGTCAGTAGATGTGTAATACTGCAGTATTTTTCTCAATAATCGTCAGTAGATGTGTAATACTGCAGTATGTTTCGCAATAATTGTCAGTAGATGTGTAATACTGCAGTATGTTTCTCAATAACTGTCAGTAGATGTGTAATACTGCAGTATGTTTCTCAATAATCGTCAGTAGATGTGTAATACTGCAGTATTTTTCTCAATAATTGTCAGTAGATGTGTAATACTGCAGTATGTTTCTCAATAATTGTCAGTAGAAGTGTAATACCGCAGGATGTTTCTCAATAATTGTCAGTAGATGTGTAATACTGCAGGATGTTTCTCAAAAATTGTCAGTAGATGTGTAATACTGCAGGATGTTTCTCAATAATTGTCAGTAGATGTGTAATACCGCAGGATGTGTCTCAAAAATTGTCAGCAGATGTGTAATACTGCAGTATGTTTCTCAGTATTTGTCAGTAGATGTGTAATACTGCAGTATGTTTCTCAATAGTTGTCAGTAGATGTGTAATACTGCAGTATGTGTCAGTAGATGTGTAATACCGCAGGATGTGTCTCAAAAATTGTCAGCAGATGTGTAATACTGCAGTATGTTTCTCAATAGTTGTCAGTAGATGTGTAATACTGCAGTATGTTTCTCAATGATTGTCAGTAGATGTGTAATACTGCAGTATGTTTCTCAATAGTTGTCAGTAGATGTGTAATACTGCAGTATGTGTCAGTAGATGTGTAATACCGCAGGATGTGTCTCAAAAATTGTCAGCAGATGTGTAATACTGCAGTATGTTTCTCAATAGTTGTCAGTAGATGTGTAATACTGCAGTATGTGTCAGCAGATGTGTAATACTGCAGTATGTTTCTCAGAATTTGTCAGTAGATGTGTAATACTGCAGTATGTTTCTCAATAATCGTCAGTAGAGGTGTAATACTGCAGGATGTTTCTCAAAAATTGTCAGTAGATGTGTAATACCGCAGGATGTTTCTCAATAATTGTCAGTAGATGTGTAATACCGCAGGATGTTTCTCAAAAATTGTCAATAGATGTGTAATACCGCAGGATGTTTCTCAATAATTGTCAGTAGATGTGTAATACCGCAGAATGTTTCTCAATAATTGTCAGTAGATGTGTAATACTGCAGTATGTTTCTCAATAATCGTCAGTAGATGTGTAATACCGCAGAATGTTTCTCAATAATTGTCAGTAGATGTGTAATACCGCAGGATGTTTCTCAATAATTGTCAGTAGATGTGCGATACTGCAGTATGTTTCTCAATTGTCAGTAGATGTGTAATACTGCAGTATGTTTCTCAATAATTGTCAGTAGAAGTGTAATACTGCAGTATGTTTCTCAAAAATTGTCAGTAGATGTGTGATACTGCAGTATGTTTCTGAATTGTCAGTAGATGTGTAATACTGCAGTATGTTTTGCAATAATTGTCAGTAGATGTGTAATACTGCAGTATGTTTCTCAATAATTGTCAGTAGATGTGTAATACTGCAGTATTTTTCTAAATAATCGTCAGTAGATGTGTAATACTGCAGTATGTTTCGCAATAATTGTCAGTAGATGTGTAATACTGCAGTATGTTTCTCAATAACTGTCAGTAGATGTGTAATACTGCAGTATGTTTCTCAATAATCGTCAGTAGATGTGTAATACTGCAGTATTTTTCTCAATAATTGTCAGTAGATGTGTAATACTGCAGTATGTTTCTCAATAATTGTCAGTAGAAGTGTAATACTGCAGTATGTTCCTCAATAATTGTCAGTAGATGTGTAATACTGCAGTATGTTTCTCAATAATTGTCAGTAGATGTTTAATACCGCAGTATGTTTCTCAAAAATTCTCAGTAGATGTGTAACACTGCAGTATGTTTCTCAATAATTGTCAGCAGATGTGTAATACTGCAGTATGTTTCTCAATAATTGTCAGTAGATGTGTATTACTGCAGTATGTTTCTCAATAGTTGTCAGTAGATGTGTAATACCGCAGGATGTTTCTCAATAATTGTCAGTAGATGTGTAATACTGCAGTATGTTTCTCAATAGTTGTCAGTAGATGTGTAATACCGCAGGATGTTTCTCAATAATTGTCAGTAGATGTGTAATACTGCAGTATGTTTCTCAATAATTGTCAGTAGATGTGTAATACCGCAGGATGTTTCTCAATAATTGTCAGTAGATGTGTATTACCGCAGGATGTGTCTCAAAAATTGTCAGCAGATGTGTAATACTGCAGTATGTTTCTCAGTAATTGTCAGTAGATGTGTAATACTGCAGTATGTTTCTCAAAAATTGTCAGTAGATGTGTAATACTGCAGTATGTTTCTCAGAATTTGTCAGTAGATGTGTAATACTGCAGTATGTTTCTCAATAATCGTCAGTAGATGTGTAATACCGCAGGATGTTTCTCAATAATTGTCAGTAGATGTGTAATACCGCAGGATGTGTCTCAAAAATTGTCAGCAGATGTGTAATACTGCAGTATGTTTCTCAGTATTTGTCAGTAAATGTGCAATACTGCAGTATGTTTCTCAAAAATTGTCAGTAGATGTGTAATACTGCAGTATGTTTCTCAATAATTGTCAGTAGATGTGTAATACCGCAGGATGTTTCTCAATAATCGTCAGTAGATGTGTAATACTGCAGTATGTGTCAGCAGATGTGTAATACTGCAGTATGTTTCTCAGAATTTGTCAGTAGATGTGTAATACTGCAGTATGTTTCTCAAAAATTGTCAGTAGATGTGTAATACCGCAGGATGTTTCTCAATAATTGTCAGTAGATGTGTAATACTGCAGGATGTTTCTCAAAAATTGTCAGTAGATGTGTAATACCGCAGGATGTTTCTCAATAATTGTCAGTAGATGTGTAATACCGCAGGATGTGTCTCAAAAATTGTCAGCAGATGTGTAATACTGCAGTATGTTTCTCAGTATTTGTCAGTAGATGTGTAATACTGCAGTATGTTTCTCAAAAATTGTCAGTAGATGTGTAATACTGCAGTATGTTTCTCAATAATTGTCAGTAGATGTGTAATACCGCAGGATGTTTCTCAAAAATTGTCAGTAGATGTGTAATACTGCAGTATGTTCCTCAATAATTGTCAGTAGATGTGTAATACTGCAGTATGTTTCTCAATAATTGTCAGTAGATGTGTAATACTGCAGTAGGTTCCTCAATAATTGTCAGTAGATGTGTAATACTGCAGTATGTTTCTCAATAATTGTCAGTAGATGTGTAATACTGCAGTATGTTCCTCAATAATTGTCAGTAGATGTGTAATACTGCAGTATGTTTCTCAATAATTGTCAGTAGATGTGTTATACTGCAGTATGTTTCTCAATAATTGTCAGTAGATGTGTTATACTGCAGTATGTTTCTCAATAATTGTCAGTAGATGTGTAATACTGCAGTATGTTTCTCAATAATTGTCAGTAGATGTGTAATACTGCAGTATGTTCCTCAATAATTGTCAGTAGATGTGTAATACTGCAGTATGTTTCTCAATAATTGTCAGTAGATGTGTAATACTGCAGTATGTTCCTCAATAATTGTCAGTAGATGTGTAATACTGCAGTATGTTTCTCAATAATTGTCAGTAGATGTGTTATACTGCAGTATGTTTCTCAATAATTGTCAGTAGATGTGTAATACTGCAGTATGTTTCTCAATAATTGTCAGTAGATGTGTAATACCGCAGGATGTTTCTCAAAAATTGTCAGTAGATGTGTAATACTGCAGTGTGTTTCTCAAAAATTGTCAGTAGATGTGTAATACTGCAGTATGTTTCTCAATAATTGTCAGTAGATGTGTAATACTGCAGTATGTTTCTCAATAATTGTCAGTAGATGTGTAATACCGCAGGATGTTTCTCAAAAATTGTCAGTAGATGTGTAATACTGCAGTGTGTTTCTCAAAAATTGTCAGTAGATGTGTAATACTGCAGTATGTTTCTCAATAATTGTCAGTAGATGTGTAATACAGCAGGATGTTTCTCAAAAATTGTCAGTAGATGTGTAATACTGCAGTGTGTTTCTCAAAAATTGTCAGTAGATGTGTAATACTGCAGTATGTTTCTCAATAATTGTCAGTAGATGTGTAATACCGCAGGATGTTTCTCAAAAATTGTCAGTAGATGTGTAATACTGCAGTGTGTTTCTCAAAAATTGTCAGTAGATGTGTAATACTGCAGTATGTTTCTCAATAATTGTCAGTAGATGTGTAATACAGCAGGATGTTTCTCAAAAATTGTCAGTAGATGTGTAATACTGCAGTGTGTTTCTCAAAAATTGTCAGTAGATGTGTAATACTGCAGTATGTTTCTCAATAATTGTCAGTAGATGTGTAATACCGCAGGATGTTTCTCAAAAATTGTCAGTAGATGTGTAATACTGCAGTGTGTTTCTCAAAAATTGTCAGTAGATGTGTAATACTGCAGTATGTTTCTCAATAATTGTCAGTAGATGTGTAATACCGCAGTATGTTTCTCAATAATTGTCAGTAGATGTGTAATACTGCAGTATGTTTCTCAATAATTGTCAGTAGATGTGTAATACTGCAGTGTGTTTCTCAAAAATTGTCAGTAGATGTGTAATACTGCAGTATGTTTCTCAATAATTGTCAGTAGATGTGTTATACTGCAGGATGTTTCTCAATAATTGTCAGTAGATGTGTAATACTGCAGTATGTTTCTCAAAAATTGTCAGTAGATGTGTAATACTGCAGTATGTTTCTCAATAATTGTCAGTAGATGTGTAATACCGCAGGATGTTTCTCAAAAATTGTCAGTAGATGTGTAATACTGCAGTATGTTCCTCAATAATTGTCAGTAGATGTGTAATACTGCAGTATGTTTCTCAAAAATTGTCAGTAGATGTGTAATACTGCAGTATGTTTCTCAGAATTTGTCAGTAGATGTGTAATACTGCAGGATGTTTCTCAATAATTGTCAGTAGATGTGTAATACTGCAGTATGTTTCTCAAAAATTGTCAGTAGATGTGTAATACTGCAGTATGTTTCTCAATAATTGTCAGTAGATGTGTAATACTGCAGTATGTTTCTCAAAAATTGTCAGTAGATGTGTAATACTGCAGTATGTTTCTCAGAATTTGTCAGTAGATGTGTAATACTGCAGGATGTTTCTCAATAATTGTCAGTAGATGTGTAATACTGCAGTATGTTTCTCAAAAATTGTCAGTAGATGTGTAATACTGCAGTATGTTTCTCAATAATTGTCAGTAGATGTGTAATACTGCAGTATGTTTCTCAATAATTGTCAGTAGATGTGTAATACCGCAGGATGTTTCTCAAAAATTGTCAGTAGATGTGTAATACTGCAGTATGTTCCTCAATAATTGTCAGTAGATGTGTAATACTGCAGTATGTTTCTCAAAAATTGTCAGTAGATGTGTAATACTGCAGTATGTTTCTCAGAATTTGTCAGTAGATGTGTAATACTGCAGGATGTTTCTCAAAAATTGTCAGTAGATGTGTAATACCGCAGGATGTTTCTCAATAATTGTCAGTAGATGTGTAATACTGCAGGATGTTTCTCAAAAATTGTCAGTAGATGTGTAATACTGCAGGATGTTTCTCAATAATTGTCAGTAGATGTGTAATACCGCAGGATGTTTCTCAATAATTGTCAGTAGATGTGTAATACCGCAGGATGTTTCTCAATAATTGTCAGTAGATGTGTAATACTGCAGGATGTTTCTCAATAATTGTCAGTAGATGTGTAATACCGCAGGATGTTTCTCAATAATTGTCAGTAGATGTGTAATACCGCAGGATGTTTCTCAATAATTGTCAGTAGATGTGTAATACCGCAGGATGTTTCTCAATAATTGTCAGTAGATGTGTAATACCGCAGGATGTTTCTCAATAATTGTCAGTAGATGTGTAATACTGCAGGATGTTTCTCAAAAATTGTCAGTAGATGTGTAATACCGCAGGATGTTTCTCAATAATTGTCAGTAGATGTGTCATACTGCAGTATGTTTCTCAATTGTCAGTAGATGTGTAATACTGCAGTATGTTTCTCAATTGTCAGTAGATGTGTAATACTGCAGGATGTTTCTCAAAAATTGTCAGTAGATGTGTAATACCGCAGGATGTTTCTCAATAATTGTCAGTAGATGTGTAATACCGCAGGATGTTTCTCAATAATTGTCAGTAGATGTGTAATACTGCAGTATGTTTCTCAATAATTGTCAGTAGAAGTGTAATACTGCAGTATGTTTCTCAATAATTGTCAGTAGATGTGTAATACCGCAGTAAGTTTTTCAAGATGTTTCAGTAGATGTAAAATACTGCAGTATGTTTCTCAATAGTTGTCAGTAGATGTGTAATACTGCAGTATGTTTCTCAATGATTGTCAGTAGATGTGTAATACTGCAGTATGTTTCTCAGAATTTGTCAGTAGATGTGTAATACTGCAGGATGTTTCTCAATAATTGTCAGTAGATGTGTAATACTGCAGTATGTTTCTCAAAAATTGTCAGTAGATGTGTAATACTGCAGTATGTTTCTCAGAATTTGTCAGTAGATGTGTAATACTGCAGGATGTTTCTCAATAATTGTCAGTAGATGTGTAATACTGCAGTATGTTTCTCAAAAATTGTCAGTAGATGTGTAATACTGCAGTATGTTTCTCAATAATTGTCAGTAGATGTGTAATACTGCAGTATGTTTCTCAATAATTGTCAGTAGATGTGTAATACCGCAGGATGTTTCTCAAAAATTGTCAGTAGATGTGTAATACTGCAGTATGTTCCTCAATAATTGTCAGTAGATGTGTAATACTGCAGTATGTTTCTCAAAAATTGTCAGTAGATGTGTAATACTGCAGTATGTTTCTCAGAATTTGTCAGTAGATGTGTAATACTGCAGGATGTTTCTCAAAAATTGTCAGTAGATGTGTAATACCGCAGGATGTTTCTCAATAATTGTCAGTAGATGTGTAATACTGCAGGATGTTTCTCAAAAATTGTCAGTAGATGTGTAATACTGCAGGATGTTTCTCAATAATTGTCAGTAGATGTGTAATACCGCAGGATGTTTCTCAATAATTGTCAGTAGATGTGTAATACCGCAGGATGTTTCTCAATAATTGTCAGTAGATGTGTAATACTGCAGGATGTTTCTCAATAATTGTCAGTAGATGTGTAATACCGCAGGATGTTTCTCAATAATTGTCAGTAGATGTGTAATACCGCAGGATGTTTCTCAATAATTGTCAGTAGATGTGTAATACCGCAGGATGTTTCTCAATAATTGTCAGTAGATGTGTAATACCGCAGGATGTTTCTCAATAATTGTCAGTAGATGTGTAATACTGCAGGATGTTTCTCAAAAATTGTCAGTAGATGTGTAATACCGCAGGATGTTTCTCAATAATTGTCAGTAGATGTGTCATACTGCAGTATGTTTCTCAATAATTGTCAGTAGATGTGTAATACTGCAGTATGTTTCTCAATTGTCAGTAGATGTGTAATACTGCAGGATGTTTCTCAAAAATTGTCAGTAGATGTGTAATACCGCAGGATGTTTCTCAATAATTGTCAGTAGATGTGTAATACCGCAGGATGTTTCTCAATAATTGTCAGTAGATGTGTAATACTGCAGTATGTTTCTCAATAATTGTCAGTAGAAGTGTAATACTGCAGTATGTTTCTCAATAATTGTCAGTAGATGTGTAATACCGCAGTAAGTTTTTCAAGATGTTTCAGTAGATGTAAAATACTGCAGTATGTTTCTCAATAGTTGTCAGTAGATGTGTAATACTGCAGTATGTTTCTCAATGATTGTCAGTAGATGTGTAATACTGCAGTATGTTTCTCAATAATTGTCAGAAGATGTGTAATACTGCAGTATGTTTCTCAATAGTTGTCAGTAGATGTGTAATACTGCAGGATGTTTCTCAGAATTTGTCAGTAGATGTGTAATACTGCAGTATGTTTCTCAATAATTGTCAGAAGATGTGTAATACTGCAGTATGTGTCAGCAGATGTGTAATACTGCAGTATGTTTCTCAGAATTTGTCAGTAGATGTGTAATACTGCAGTATGTTTCTCAATAATCGTCAGTAGATGTGTAATACTGCAGTATGTTTCTCAAAAATTGTCAGTAGATGTGTAATACTGCAGTATGTTTCTCAAAAATTGTCAGTAGATGTGTAATACTGCAGTATGTTTCTCAATAATCGTCAGTAGATGTGTAATACTGCAGTATGTTTCTCAAAAATTGTCAGTAGATGTGTAATACTGCAGTATGTTTCTCAAAAATTGTCAGTAGATGTGTAATACCGCAGGATGTTTCTCAATAATTGTCAGTAGATGTGTAATACTGCAGTATGTTTCTCAAAAATTGTCAGTAGATGTGTAATACCGCAGGATGTTTCTCAATAATTGTCAGTAGATGTGTAATACTGCAGTATGTTTCTCAGTATTTGTCAGATGTGTAATACTGCAGTATGTTTCTCAATAATCGTCAGGAGATGTGTAATACTGCAGGATGTTTCTCAAAAATTGTCAGTAGATGTGTAATACCGCAGTATGTTTCTCAGAATTTGTCAGTAGATGTGTAATACTGCAGGATGTTTCTCAAAAATTGTCAGTAGATGTGTAATACCGCAGGATGTTTCTCAATAATTGTCAGTAGATGTGTAATACTGCAGGATGTTTCTCAAAAATTGTCAGTAGATGTGTAATACTGCAGGATGTTTCTCAATAATTGTCAGTAGATGTGTAATACTGCAGTATGTTTCTCAAAAATTGTCAGTAGATGTGTAATACTGCAGGATGTTTCTCAATAATTGTCAGTAGATGTGTAATACTGCAGGATGTTTCTCAATAATTGTCAGTAGATGTGTAATACTGCAGTATGTTTCTCAAAAATTGTCAGTAGATGTGTAATACCGCAGGATGTTTCTCAATAATTGTCAGTAGATGTGTAATACTGCAGTATGTTTCTCAAAAATTGTCAGTAGATGTGTAATACCGCAGGATGTTTCTCAAAAATTGTCAGTAGATGTGTAATACTGCAGGATGTTTCTCAATAATTGTCAGTAGATGTGTAATACTGCAGTATGGTTCTCAAAAATTGTCAGTAGATGTGTAATACTGCAGTATGTTTCTCAAAAATTGTCAGTAGATGTGTAATACTGCAGTATGTTTCTCAATAATTGTCAGTAGATGTGTAATACCGCAGGATGTTTCTCAAAAATTGTCAGTAGATGTGTAATACTGCAGTATGTTTCTCAGAATTTGTCAGTAGATGTGTAATACTGCAGGATGTTTCTCAAAAATTGTCAGTAGATGTGTAATACCGCAGGATGTTTCTCAATAATTGTCAGTAGATGTGTAATACTGCAGGATGTTTCTCAAAAATTGTCAGTAGATGTGTAATACTGCAGGATGTTTCTCAATAATTGTCAGTAGATGTGTAATACCGCAGGATGTTTCTCAATAATTGTCAGTAGATGTGTAATACCGCAGGATGTTTCTCAATAATTGTCAGTAGATGTGTAATACCGCAGGATGTTTCTCAATAATTGTCAGTAGATGTGTAATACCGCAGGATGTTTCTCAATAATTGTCAGTAGATGTGTAATACTGCAGGATGTTTCTCAAAAATTGTCAGTAGATGTGTAATACTGCAGGATGTTTCTCAAAAATTGTCAGTAGATGTGTAATACCGCAGGATGTTTCTCAATAATTGTCAGTAGATGTGTAATACTGCAGTATGTTTCTCAATTGTCAGTAGATGTGTAATACTGCAGTATGTTTCTCAATAATTGTCAGTAGATGTGTAATACTGCAGTATGTTTCTCAATTGTCAGTAGATGTGTAATACTGCAGGATGTTTCTCAAAAATTGTCAGTAGATGTGTAATACCGCAGGATGTTTCTCAATAATTGTCAGTAGATGTGTAATACCGCAGGATGTTTCTCAATAATTGTCAGTAGATGTGTAATACTGCAGTATGTTTCTCAATAATTGTCAGTAGAAGTGTAATACTGCAGTATGTTTCTCAATAATTGTCAGTAGATGTGTAATACCGCAGTATGTTTCTCAATAATTGTCAGTAGATGTGTAATACCGCAGTATGTTTCTCAATAATTGTCAGTAGATGTGTAATACTGCAGTATGTTTCGCAATAATTGTCAGTAGATGTGTAATACTGCAGTATGTTTCTCAATAATTGTCAGTAGATGTGTAATACTGCAGGATGTTTCTCAATAATTGTCAGTAGATGTGTAATACTGCAGTATGTGTCTCTAGATGTGTAATATTGCAGTATATGTAAGTAGTTATTTAATAAATCAGTATGTGTTAGTAGATGTGTAATACTGCAGTATGGACAAGTGTATGTGTAATACTGCAGTTTTGTCTTCTCTGTTTTACTTGGTATGGTACCAGTAAGAAAAGTTGAAGGCTTGTTAATTTTTCACAAAGACAGGATCTTATTAGTTGGGATAAAGTCCAGTTCCACCTTTACTGCCTTGCAGATACTACTTTGAAAAGTGGAAATGCATTAAAACATTATTTTCCGGCATAGATTTCCATAATTGTATGTAATTAACATAATTGTTATGGGATGTGTTTAGCACAGCCATCATTCCTCCATCATCTAAATCCTTTTTTTCACCAAGTACCTCTTTAGAAAACACTTGGCTCCCCACCCACCACCATTATGACCAACAGTAGCGTAGTAGGCCTAAGTATTCTTTATAAACAAGTCAACTTATGGTTACCCACAAGCGCTTGCAAATATTTTCGAACTGACTAACTTAATATCCTTTTATTTTCTTGTCATAAGATATATTTTTTATAGTATTTCCTGTTTTTAATATATTTTTTATTTTCTTTTTATCGTAACAGACTGGGTTATGTTCCACTTGTAGTGTATTCAATGTTTCACAGATGCTGTGGTTTCCCAAGGCCTTGAAGGCATCATTGTTACGTGCAGTTTTCTCTGCCAATATCCGTTGTATATTAATATCCGTATTATATAATATTCGGTGCTTGTGCGTGTTTAATGATAGAAATTACAGGGGTTTTTTGGTGCATGTCGGGAGTCAACACACACACGCAGAGCACTTACAAGCGAAAACAGCGTAGAGAAAAAAGCGGGAAAAAAGACATGTAAAAGTATTTGGCCACCTATCCAAATAATCAGAATCAGATGACAGAGTCTGGTTTGGATGAACTTGACTGGCCTGCACAGAGTCCTGACCTGAACCCGAAAGAACAACTTCAGGATTAATTAAAATGTAGACTGAGAGCCAGGCCTCACCGATATGCTTTTTATAAGAATGGTGGAAAAAATCCTATGAACACACTCCGCAACCTTGTGGACAGCCTTCCCAGACTTGCTGAAGCTGTAATAGCTGCAAAAAGTGGACCGAAAATATATTGAACCCTATTGGTTAGGAATGGGATGGCACTTCAAGTTCATATGTGGGTCAAAGCAGGTGGCCAAATACTTTTGGCGTTAACGTCTATTTTGGCTTGAGATTTATGATGAAGGTGAAACTATAAACACTAAAATCGGTGCTTTAAAACGTTGCCAACGAGCGGCTAACGTGCATTTACAGCGTTTCTGCAACTTTCAAACCACAAATCGTCGTCTCCATGGTGACACATAAATGCCATTTCTATGATTAACTGCATCCCTACATAAAATAGATAAACAGCGCAGATACATTTCTACATTACTTAAAATAAAACTGGTTTTGGTTAGTAAAATCCGACCCAAACATTTAATAAAGTGGCTGGACAGGACAGGTTAAAAAAAATTATTAAAATGTTTTTTTAATTATTTAAAATTATTTAGGGTTTAATAAATGTATCCAAAAATCGATTATTTTTTACACCCTTACAAAACATTCTTCACAATCTGGGCAATAATTTAATTTTGAGTATGACCAATTTATGACCCTGGTATCGGATAGTTACCCAAATTTGTAGTATCAGCCAAAATTAATGTAAAATATCAAACAGATATCAAACAGAAGAATAAGTGATTTTTACATTTGAACAGATTTTTAGATAGAACATGTTGAAACAGAAAATAAGCAAATATTAACAATAAATAAACAAATACATTAATAATCATCATTTTGACGAAATAATATATGTTACTGCAAATTTTAGGGGACAAATTAGGGGTCTTTGGAACCCGTTAATTGCCAAAAACGTTTAATTTCTCAAAACTCCAGGGATTCAGAAATATCCTTTCTCAATTCAAACTGTTACTACCTCAACATGTTTCAAGTGATTCCAAAATATCCAATACCAACCCATTCATATCATAGAGGAGAACTGCGGTATTATCTATTTTTTTCATGAATTCCCGGTTTTCTGAAATCCCCAAATTTCCAAGAAATTCCCATTCAAATGAATGAACTTCAAAAGTCAACAATGCTCAACATTCTCAAAACGCTGCGCCATGTGTACCCCATTTGAACCTTTCCACCATCCATACACTCCAATCATCTTGGACGATTTCCAAATTCCAAAAAATCCAGGAATCCCTAGGAATATGGATTCCCAAAGCTTTATTTTCAACTCTTGTCCCAAAGTCCACATTTTTCTTATCATCAAGGACATCTGCGGTATCCTTTATAATTGCAAAAATTCTTGGTTTTCCAAAATTCCCAAGAAATTTCCATCCAAATAAAAGAATTTTTATCCATAAACTATTTTCTGGATTAAAAAAATTCCAGGAATTCCCAGAATTCCAGGTTTTCCTAAGCCCTATTTTTGACTCTTGTCTCAAAGTTTTTAGAATCCACATTTTTCAACCAATTCCAACCATTCCACCTTCAAAATATTCCTTTTATTTGGGACAACAAATGTTCCCTTTTTTTCGTACAAATTTCCAGTTTTCTCAAAATTCCAGGGATTCAGAAATACCCAATCTCAATTGAAACTGTTACTACTTCAACATGTTTGAACCAATTCCAAAATTTCCAACACTAACCCATTCATATCACCAAGGACAATTGGGGTATCATTTATATTTTTAAAAATTCCGAGGTTTCCTGAAATCCCCACATTTCCAGGAAATTCCAATTGAAATGAATGAACTCCAAAAGTCGACCAGGCTTAAAAATCTCAAAATGCTGCACCGTGTTTACTCGATTCGAACCGTTCTATTATCCACACACTCTACTCATATTGGAAAATTAAAAAAACATTTTCCAAATTCAAAAAGTTCCAGGAATTCCTAGAATTCTAGATTCCCAAAGCTTTATTTTCAACTCTTGTACCAAAGTCCACATTTTTCTTATCATCAAGAACAACTGCGGTATCATTTATATTTGCAAAAGTTCTTGGTTTTCCAAAATTCCCAAGAAATTTACATTCGAATGAATTAACTTTCAACCATCAAACCATTTTTCAAATTAAAACAATTCCAGGAATTCCCAGAATTCCAGGTTTTCCAAAGAATTATTTTCTACTCTTGTCCTAAAGTTTTCAAAGTCCACATTTTTCAACCATTTCCAACCATTCCACCTTCAAAACATTCCTCTTAGTTGGGACAACACAATATATATATATTTGTTTGTACAAATTCCTGGTTTTCCCATATTTCCAGGAATTCAGAAATACCCATTCTCAGTTCAAACTGTTACTACGGCAACATGTTTCAACCGATTCCAAAATTTCCAACACCAACCCATTCAGATCATCAGGGACAATTGGGGTATCATCTATATTTAAAAAAAATCCCTGTTTTCTGAAATCCCCACATTTCCAGGAAATTCCGATTGAAATGATTGAACTTTAAAAGTCGACAATGCTTAAAAATCTCAAAATGCTGCGCCTTTTTTACTTGATTCGAACCGTTCTATTATCCACACTGTATTCATATTGGAAAATCTACTCGTATTGGAAAATCAAAAAAACATTTTCCAAATTCAAAAAGTTCCAGGAATTCCTAGAATTCTAGATTCCCAAAGCCTTATTTTCAACTTTTGTCCCAAAGTCCAAATTGTTCTTATCATCTAGGACAACTGTGGTATCATTTTTATTTGCAAAAATTCTTGGTTTCCCAAAACTCCCAGGAAATGCACATTCAAATGAATAAACGTTCAACCATCAAACCATTTTTCGAATTAAAACAATTCCAGGAATTCCCGCATTTTTCGAATTAAAACAATTCCAGGAATTCCCAGAAATCCAGGTTTTCCAAAGCATTATTTTCAACGCTTGTCCTAAAGTTTTCAAAGTCCACATTTTTCAACCATTTCCAACCATTCCACCTTCAAAACATTCCTCTTAGTTGGGACAACAAATGTTTTTTTTTTTTTTTTGTACAAATTCCTGTTTTTCCCATATTTCCAGGAATTCAGAAATACCCATTCTCAGTTCAAACTGTTACTACGTCAACATGTTTCAACCGATTCCAAAATTTCCAACACCAACCCATTCAGATCATCAGGGACAATTCGGGTATCAACTATATTTAAAAAAAAAATCCTGGTTTTCTGAAATTCCCACATTTCCAGGAAATTCTGATTGAAATGAATGGACTTAAAAAGTCGACAAGGCTTAAAAATCTCAAAATGCTGCGCTGTGTTTACTCGATTCGAACCGTTCTACTGTCGACACACTCTACTCATATTGGAAAATCAAAAAAACATTTTCCAAATTCAAAAAGTTCCAGAAATTCCGAGAATTCTAGATTCCCAAAGCCTTATTTTCAACTTTTGTCCCAAAGTCCAAATTTTTCTCATCATCTAGGACAACTGTGGTATCATTTTTATTTGCAAAAATTCTTGGTTTCTCGAAACTCCCAGCAAATTTACATTCAAATGAATGAACTTTCAATCATCAAACCATTTTTCGAATTAAAACAATTCCAGGAATTCCCAAAATTCCAGGTTTTCCAAAGCATTATTTTCAACTTTTGTCCTAAATTTTTCAAAGTCCACATTTTTCAACCATTTCCAACCATTCCACCTTCAAAACATTCCTCTTAGTTGGGACAACAAATGTTTTTTTTTTTTTTTGTACAAATTCCTGGTTTGCTCATATTTCCAGGAATTCAGAAATACCCATTCTCAGTTCAAACTGTTACTACGTCAACATGTTTCAACCGATTCCAAAATTTCCAACACTAACCCATTCATATCATCAAGGAAAATTGGGGTATCATCTATTTTTTCAGATATTCCGTGTTTCCTGAAATTCCCACATCTCCAGGAAATTCCGATTGAAATTAATGAACTTCAAAAGTCGACAATGCTTAAAAATCTCAAAATGCTGTGCCGTGTTTACCCAATTTGAACCGTTCTACTATCCACACACTCTACTCATATTGGAAAATCAAAAAAACATTTTCCAAATTCAAAAAGTTCCAGGAGTTCCTAGAATTCTAGATACCCAAAGCCTTATTTTCAACTTTTGTCCAAAAGTCCACATTTTTCTTATCATCTAGGACAACTGTGGTATCATTTTTATTTGCAAAAATTCTTGGTTTCTCGAAACTCCCAGCAAATTTACATTCAAATGAATGAACTTTCAATCATCAAACCATTTTTCGAATTAAAACAATTCCAGGAATTCCCAAAATTCCAGGTTTTCCAAAGCATTATTTTCAACTTTTGTCCTAAATTTTTCAAAGTCCACATTTTTCAACCATTTCCAACCATTCCACCTTCAAAACATTCCTCTTAGTTGGGACAACAAATGTTTTTTGTTTTTTTTTGTACAAATTCCTGGTTTTCCCATATTTCCAGGAATTCAGAAATACCCATTCTCAGTTCAAACTGTTACTACGTCAACATGTTTCAACCGATTCCAAAATTTCCAACACTAACCCATTCATATCATCAAGGAGAATTGGGGTATCATCTATTTTTTCAAATATTCCGTGTTTCCTGAAATTCCCACATTTCCAGGAAATTCCAATTGAAATTAATGAACTTCAAAAGTCGACAATGCTTAAAAATCTCAAAATGCTGTGCCGTGTTTACCCAATTTGAACCGTTCTACTATCCACACACTCTACTCATATTGGAAAATCAAAAAAACATTTTCCAAATTCAAAAAGTTCCAGGAGTTCCTAGAATTCTAGATACCCAAAGCCTTATTTTCAACTTTTGTCCCAAAGTCCACATTTTTCTTATCATCTAGGACTACTGTGGTATCATTTTTATTTGCAAAAATTCTTGGTTTCCTGAAACTCCCAGCAAATTTACATTCAAATGAATGTAATTTCAACCATTAAACCTTTTTTCGAATCAAAACAATTCCAGGAATTACCAGAATTCCAGGTTTTCCAAAGCCCTATTTTTGACTCTTGTCCCAAAGTTTTTAAAATCCACATTTTTCAACCGGTTCCAACCATTCCACCTTCACAAAATCCCTTTTAGTTGAGACAACAAATTATCCTTTTTTCTCGAACAAATTTCCGGTTTTCTCACAATTCCAGGAATCCAGAAATACCCATTCTCAATTCAAACTGTTACTACGTCAACATGTTTCAACCGATTCCAAAAGTTCCAACACCAACCCATTCAGATCGTCAAGGAAAAATTGGGGTTTCATCTATATTTTAAAAAAAATATCCCGGTTTTCTGAAATTCCCACATTTCCAGGAAATTCCGATTGAAATGAATGAACTTCAAAAGTCGACAATGCTTAAAAATCTCAAAATGCTGCGCCGTGTTTAATGGATTTGAAGCGTTCCACCATCCACACACTCCACTCATCCTGGACAATCAAAAAAACATGTTTGGTGGTCCGAGGAACCCTGATCAGGGAAACTTCCACACCGGAAATTTCCATTACCATTCAAATGATTGAACTAATTTGTCCTTGCAAGTCTAAATCAATCAATCAATCAATCAATCAATGTTTAATTATATAGCCCTAAATCACTAGTGTCTCAAAGGGCTGCACAAACTACTACGACATCCTCGGTAGGCCCACATAAGGGCAAGGAAAACTCACACCCAGTGGGACGTCGGTGACAATGATGACTATGAGAACCTTGGAGAGGAGGAAAGCAATGGATGTCGAGCGGGTCCAACATGATACTGTGAAGGTTCAATCCATAATGGATCCAACACAGTCGCGAGAGTCCAGTCCAAAGCGGATCCAACACAGCAGCGAGAGTCCCGTTCACAGCGGAACTAGCAGGAAACCATCCCAAGCGGAGGCGGATCAGCAGCGCAGAGATGTCCCCAGCCGATACACAGGCAAGCAGTACATGGCCACCGGATCGGACCGGACCCCCTCCACAAGGGAGAGTGGGACATAGAAGAAAAAGAAAAGAAACGGCAGATCAACTGGTCTAAAAAGGGAGTCTATTTAAAGGCTAGAGTATACAAATGAGTTTTAAGGTGAGACTTAAATGCTTCTACTGAGGTGGCATCTCGAACTGTTACCGGGAGGGCATTCCAGAGTACTGGAGCCCAAACGGAAAACGCTCTATAGCCCGCAGACTTTTTTTGGGCTTTGGGAATCACTAATAAGCCGGAGTCCTTTGAACGCAGATTTCTTGCCGGGACATATGGTACAATACAATCGGCAAGATAGGCTGGAGCTAGACCGTGTAGTATTTTATACGTAAGTAGTAAAACCTTAAAGTCACATCTTAAGTGCACAGGAAGCCAGTGCAGGTGAGCCAGTACAGGCGTAATGTGATCAAACTTTCTTGTTCTTGTCAAAAGTCTAGCAGCCGCATTTTGTACCAACTGTAATCTTTTAATGCTAGACATGGGGAGACCCGGAAATAATACGTTACAGTAGTCGAGGCGAGACGTAACAAACACATGGATAATGATCTCAGCGTCTTTAGTGGACAGAATGGAGCGAATTTTAGCGATATTACGGAGATGAAAGAAGGCCGTTTTATTAGCGCTTTCAATGTGTGACTCAAAGGAGAGAGTTGGGTCGAAGTGTATACCCATATTCTTTACCGTGTCGCCTTGTTTAATTGTTTGGTTGACATATGTTAGAGTTGCATTATTAAATAGGGTTCGGTGTCTAGCAGGACCGATAATCAGCATTTCCGTTTTTTTGGCGTTGAGTTGCAAAAAGTTAGCGGACATCCATTGTTTAATTTCATCAAAACAAATCAAAACATTATTAATAATTTTGACATTAGGACTTGTAACCGAGTACATTTACCTTGTTACTACCGACCTCTGCTAACAGTTGCTAGTTTGAACGCACCTCTAAAACACAGATGAGTGACCTGCTTTTATGCCGTGTCATCAGTCCTCCTAGAGGGTAAGGTCGTCCAACCTGGCAAACACCTGAAACGGACCAGACTTCGGCCAAGTGGTCATGAATATACGAGGATGCCAAAACGGCGAACAGGGTTTACCCCATAAATGCAGAACCATAGCATGTTCAGACCCTCAATGGCCGTCGTCATCCCTCACCGTCTTTTGGCATCCAATAAGTCAACACTCGAAGGCCTGGGCGATGGATGAGGGCGAGGATTGAAAGCGAGAAGGAGGCAGGTACAGGGACAAAGCGAGAGAGAGAGGGAGAAGGGAAAAGAGGGAGTGGTGGAGCATGATAACCCAATTTGTTAGCGGTGAATAAATAGCGTTCTCTAAGGTAAATCACTGCGGGGGGGAAAAAGCAAATGAAATAAGGACGGGAGGCGAGGTGAGGAGATGGCACGGATAAACAACCCGGACTGCTGCAAATAAAACAAGCGTGCTTGTCGGTGGAGAGGCTATATTTCAATATAAAGCATGTGTAAAAAGGAGCAGAGAGGAATTATAATGGCTGGAGAGTGAACTAAGAAGTCATAAATCACTTTGCTGAAACGGGCCTATTTATATATTTGTTGACAGGGTAAGACCAGACAAATGTCAATGGTAAATGGTAGAGATGTCCGATAATGGCTTTTTTTGCCGATATTCGATATTCCGATATTGTCCAACTCTAGCGCTACGATATACGCTATAATTTACGTTGTATATTGTAGCGTCCCGGAAGAGTTGATGTTCTGTTGTGTTTATGTTGTGTTACGGTGCGGATGTTCTCCCGAAATGTGTTTGTCATTCCTGTTTGGTGTGAGTTCACAGTGTGGCGCATATTTGTAATAGTGTTAAAGTTATTTATATGGCCACCCTCAGTGTGACCTGCATGTCTGTCGACCGAGTACGCCTTGCATCCACTTGAGTGTGTGAAAAGCCGTAGATATTATGTGATTGGAGCCTTTACGGTTTATTGACACTGTGTATTTCTACGTAAGTCTGGCGTTTTTCAAAAAGTCATACATTTTACTTTTTGAAACCAGTACCGATCATTTCCGATGCTACATTTTAAAACATTTATCGGCCGATAATATCGGTGTCAGGACTGTGACTTGGATTTATTTTGCTTCTTCGACGCAGAGGATGATTTGCACGAGCCAGGCGTGTATTCAGGTACATGATTAAATTTATTTACACACTAAACACACAAAAAAAGGCAAAACAACAGAAGGAGGTATAATTCTAGGCTACAAAATACAAACAGGTAACAAAAACACTTGCACGATGGCATGAATTAACTATAAACAAAAACAGCACGATGGCATGGCTATAAACAACTAAAACAAAACACTTACTGTGACCAAAAACAAGTGGCATGAACAGTGAGGAGTGTGGCAGGTGATCGAGGGCATGGAGAATGAGCAATATAGGTAGGTGGGCATGTACAGCAGAAAGCAAATAGCAAAGTTCCCAGGACGAGGACGGAAACAGAATGGTATACATAGCAGCTATGATGATTAGAAACAGGTGAGGGACTGAGGGCTGGGCGTGACTTGGAGACCAGGTGGAAACTAATGGGTTACTATGGACAAACAAAACCAGGAAGTGTAAAACGGGAAACAAGAGTCCAAAAACAAAACAAACATGATCAAACTTAAAACTGAATTACAGGCATGACAATCGGCAGCCCGATATTGTCATGATTTCTGGTTTGGATTATGTTTTTGGTATATTTTCTTAGTTTTTGGACTCTTTTAGTTCCTGTTTGCGCCCCTTTGTTTTCTTTGGTTATCATGCCGACTTATGATTTGAACACCGCGCAACTGATTTTAATCAACACCCTGATTTAAGCCAGTCTTTGCCAGTCAGTCGGCCTGGCGTCATTGCTCTTTTCCTGCCACAGTAAATCTTGCTTATTTTATTCGATTCCATTGTTGAGGCTATTTGTTTCATGCCATAGTTTAGTGAGGTTTTCATGTTCATAGTTTAATTTTTCATGTCCTAAGTTTCTCGTGTGAACGGCGAGCTTTCTTTTTCTTTTGGTGCTTTGTCATTTCTGCTGTGTAGGATTAATTGATTAATAAATATGTTCCTACCTGCTACCCTTAACCGGGGAAGTCTGTTTGCATTCCGAGAGAACAAACTTCGCAGTAAGCTGCGACCCTCTCCGTTATTACAGATATTATCGGACATTTCTCGTAAAAAAATGGGTTATGCTTGTATAGCGCTTTTCTACCTTCAAGGTACTAAAAGCGCTTTTGACACATTTTCAACATTCACCCATTCACACTCATACATTCACATACTAATGGTAGGAGCTGCCATGAAAGCCATTAGGAGCAAGGGTGAAGTTTGTTTTGTTTGGTTACCATGCCGACTTATGATTTCGACCTGCCTCTGGTGTTCGGACCTGTCTTTGCCAGTCAGTCGGCCTGGCGTCATTGTTTTTTTTCCTGCCACGGCAAATCTAGCTTATTTCATGCGATTCCATTGTTGATGCTATTTGTTTCATGCCATAGTTTAGTGAGATTTTCATGTCCATAGTTTCATGTCGTAAGTTTCTCGTGTGAACGGCAGGCTTTTCTTTTGTTTTGGTACCTGTCATTTCTGCTGTGTCGGATTAATTGATTATTAAATATGTTCCTACCTGCTACCCTTAACAGGGAAAGTCTGCTTGCATCCCTACAGAACAAACTTCGCAGTAAGCTGCGACCCCCTCCGTCATGACAGATATTATCGGACATGTCTAGTAAATGGGTTGGACTTCTATAGAGATTTTCTACCTTCAAGGTACTCAAAGCGCTTTGACACATTTTCAACATTCACCCATTCACACGCATACATTCACACACTGATGGCGGGAGCTGCCATGAAAGCCATCAGGAGCAAGGTTGAAGTGTCTCCCTTGATTTGTTTGGCTACCATGCCGACTTATGATTTTGACCTGCCTCTGGTGTTCGGACCGCGCACCTGTTTCTAATCAAGACCCTTATTTAAGTCTGTCCTTGCCAGTCAGTCGGCCTGGCGTCATTGTTTTTTTCCTGCCACAGTAGATCTTGCTTATTTCATGCGATTCCATTGTTGATGCTATGTGTTTCATGCAATAGTTTAGTGAGGTTTTCATGTCCATAGTTTCATGTCCTAAGTTTCTTATGTGAACGGCAGGCTTTCTTTTTGTTTTGGTACCTGTTATTTCTGCTGTGTCGGATTAATTGATTATTACATATGTTCCTACCTGCTACCCTTGAGAGGGGAACTCTTTTTGCATCCCGAGAGAACAAACTTCGCCCCCTCCGTCATGACAGATATTATCGGACATTTCTCGTAAAAATGGATTATGCTTGTATAGAGATGTTCTACCTGCAAGGTACTCAAAGCGCTTTGACACATTTTCCACATTCACACGCATACATTTACACACTGATGGCGGGAGCTGCCATGCAAGGCGCTAACCAGGACCCATCAGGAGCAAGGGTGAAGTGTCTTGCTCAAGGACACAACAGACGTAGAAGGTGGGGATCGAACCAGGAACCCTCAAGTTACTGGCATGGCCACTCCCCGCCAAACAAGCTTGTATCCACATCATCAAAATCTCCCCTTTAATAGCACGTTTCATGTCTTTGTCCCGATTAACGGCACCCAAAAACCCTCACTTAAGCACAAAAAAAATATAAAGCCACCGCGCTTTAATTTGCTCATTTATATTCACTCTTAACACGCGTCAATACGGAAAACGGTGGCATCTGGATAAAGTCAATCACCCCGCTTTGTCGCCGCGCGATCCCCCCATTTGGCTGGGGAAAGCGCACGGCTCAGCACTTTGTTCTCCGTCGCCCGCCAGACGGGTCCTGTTGTGGCCAACGTGCGGCCAAAAATAATGACCTCCCAGGATGCGCCGGCGAATTAAAAAGGGACGATAAATTAAGAGACTCGCGGCTAATCTACCTCGGCGGGGAATTGACTCTATGGCCTTTTTTTTAAGGAACCCGCTACACAAACTGCATGCTCACACGTCGCAATACGAGTGCACCCCTCATCGTTTTGGCAACCATTTTTTTGTTACAGCACATCCCCATCACATTAAATATAGATATACATCTGACAATACAAGTGATTACACCTAGACCAGGGGTAGGGAACCTATGGCTCTAGAGCCAGATGTAGCTCTTTTGATGACTGCATCTGGCTCTCAGATAAATCTTAGCTGACATTGCTTAACACGATAATTATGAATAATTCCGCTGGAATTCACAGTGCTAAAAATAACGTTCAAAATATAAAACATTCTCATGCATTTAAATCCATCCATCCGTTTCCTACAGCACCTGTTCAAGAAGTCGCATTAATGCTAAAAAGTATTTTATGTCACGACGGGGGGGAGGGTCGCAGCTTGCTGCGGGGTCGTTCTCCCAGGAAGGCAGACGGACTACTCGGGACATGGCATTTAAGTAAAAACATGACTTAATTTAAACTAAAAAAAGATACAAACAAAAATCGCTCACAGCGGAAGCACAACTTGGGCTAAGGAAGAAAGCTAAAGCATGAACAGACCATGAACATAAATCAAACAAAACTTACTTGGCATGGCATGAAGCACGAAACTATGGCAAGGCATGAAACAAGTCAGCACAGAGCAAGAAAAGATCACATTGATGCCAGGGCGACTGACTGGCAAAGACAAGCTTAAATACTGCCTCTGATTAGTGCTCGGGAAGCAGGTGAGCGGGCATTTTGTCCACCAGAGACAGGTGGACAAAATGAGTAACCAAGGAAACCAGACAAGGGAGTGGAAAAAAACAGGAACTGAAAGAGTCCAAAAGACAAACAGCACATGGCCAAACAAAAACATGATCAACAGACATGACATTTTATGTATTATTGGTTAGCTTCAGAATAACAATGTTATGAAAAAGAATAAGAGACTTTTTATACTCTAAAAATGTTGGTCTTACTTATTGGTTAGCTTCAGAATAACAAACACATTTCGGGAGAATATCCTCACAGTAACACAACATAAACGCAACATAACAATTACCTAGAATCCCATGCATCCATGACTCTTCCAGGCTATATTTTACGCCCCGCTAGGACCAAACCACGCCCCCCCTCTGCCCCTTTGTGCGTTGGTTGAGGTGGGCGGGGTTGGGGTTGCGGGGGTGTATAATTTAGCCTGGATGAGTCATGGATGCATGGGATTCTGGGTAATTGTTATGTTGCATTTATGTTGTGTTACTGTGAGGATGTCCTCCCGAAATGTGTTTGTCATTCTTGTTTGGTGTGGGTTCACAGTGTGGCGCATATTAGGAAGAGGGTTAAAGTTGTTTATATCACAACCTTCAGTGTAACCTGAATGGCTGTTGACTATATGCCTTGCAATCTCGTACGTGCGACGATAGAAGCAGCGAAATGCATGCGTCCGGCCGGCACGCAGATAGCATGGTGTAGAGGCGGGCGATGATATGTTGTAGAAGACGTTAAAAGTAAAGCCATCACTCAATATTGCAGTCCGAGTGAAAATCCGAGAATGTTAACCCCGGGTGATGTCCGGGAGAGGCACCAAAATCCGGGAACGGCGATTATGCAGCTGAGCCATGTGCAACTGAGCCACATCAGAGCCGCGGGTTGCCGAACCCTGCTCTAGTCTGGAGTATATCCTAGTTTCGAGTATTTTCCTTTGAGATGTTGTGCCAGGAGTGTATTGACTTTTGTGAGATACTGTGCGTGATATTGACATTGAGGATGAACACCAGTGCTTGGTCTTAAATAGAAATAACTTCCTGATGCATCAACATCCACAGAGAGCCTAGAGTACATAGATACAGGACAAACTCAAATGGCAACCCCGACCCCGGGAGACCTCCATACTTGAGTACATGGAAAGTACAACAAAAACGTTTATGACTTATTGACGCGTGTGCACGCCTGTGAGAGGGCTCGTGGACGTCGATGGCTCTCTGACCTTCTGTGTGAGATGTTTGCTTTATGTGGCGTTCATAATGTAGTCCTCTGGAAGCCACGGTAGTGAGAGTTGATTCCAGGGACACGGAGATGTACTAGGATGCGCCTTGTGTGCTCAGCGAGTCCTTGAGGAGACTCTAAGTGAGCATCCGAAGTCTTGTTAGGGTTGCATTTCTCACTTACAGGAGGATGTGTTGTCTTTCAGGCCGCTGATAAAGAATACGACCACGCCCAAGCACAATCAGGATCAGGATCAGGATTTCTGTTGCGGTTAGTAGCCTAAACACTTTATGCACTTGATCATGGCCAGGGGCCTCATGTATAAAGCTGGCATACGCCCTTTTTCAAGGCAAAGATGAGATGTTTCAAGAGATGTGATGACATGTCACTTCATACCAGGGATGTCAAACGTACGACCCACGGGCCGGAACAGGCCCGCGAACAGGTTTTATCCGGCCCGCGAGCCGAGTTTGCTAAGTATACAAATTAACCTGAAATTTTTGAATGAAAGAAACAGCTCTTCTACATGTGTCTACTGGATGTTGCAATAGCAATTCTTTGTGTCTCTGTACATCAGGGGTCGGCAACCCGCGGCTCTGTAGCCGCATGCGGCTCTTGGATCACTCTGATGTGGCTCAGCTGCATACTTGCCGATCCCCCCATTTTCAGAGCCGCTCCTAGAAATCTCCCCAGGATAACATTCTCAGATTTTCACCCGGACAACAATATTGAGGGCGTGTCGTGATGGCAATGCCTTAATCGTCATCTCGACCATGTCGTCGCGTCCGCTTTAATACTATGCTATCTGAGTGCCGGCCGGCCACATCTAGTGAGCGGCTGCTGACTCAATGCGCAAGCGACTGCAAGGCATACTTGGTCAACAGCCATACAGGTTACACTGAGGGTTGTGATATAAACAACTTTAACAGTCTTACTAATATGCGCCACACTGTGAACCCACACCAAACAAGAATGACAAACACATTCCAGGAGAACATCCGCACTTTAAACCAACATAAACACAACAGAACAAATACCCAGAATCCCATGCATCCATAACTCTTCCGGGCTACATTATACACCCCCACTACCCCCACCTTCCGTGCGTCGGTTGAGGTGGGCGGGGTTGGGGGCGGGGTTTGGTGGTAGCGGGGCTGTATAATGTAGCCAGGGAGAGTTTGGGATACATGGGATTCTGGGTATTAGTTCTGTTGTCTTTATGTTGTGTTACAGTGCGGATGTTCTCCCGAAATGTGTTTGTCATTCTTGTTTGGTGTGGTTTCACAGTGTGGCGCATATTAGTACGAGTGCTAAAGTTGTTTATATCACAACCCTCAGTGTAACCTGTATGGCTGTTGACCAAGTATGCCTTGCAGTCGCTTATGTGTGTCTACACAAGCCTCATACAATATGTGAATGGGCTGGTAAGCTGTTTGTTACGGTTATAGAGGACGCTAAACGCATTGTCATCACAGCACGCCCTTATTATTGTTGTTTGGGTGAAAACCAGCAGACAGTCGAGAGAATGATAGCTCTGAAACCTCGGTAGTTTCCCAGAAAAAATTGAGATGGTTGGCAAATGTGATGTTGTCAAGCGGCATTCGAATAAAATTCGCGGGCCGCACTAATATTACATTTTCATATTAAGGTGCGGGCCACATGTCTAAGACCCCTGGTTAATACGTACCACAAAGCAAAAAAAAAAATGTGTACGCTGTGTTATTTCATTTTAAATTTCAAGAGTCTTGTGGCTCCCAAAGTTTTCTTTATAATGTGAAACGGGTCGAAAAGGCACTTTGAGTGGTAAAGGTTGGCGACACCTGCTGTAGACGATGGTACATATGTACAAAATAAACTACATGATGTTAGTATATCCATCCATCCATCCATTCATTTTCTACCGCTTATTCCCTTTTGTGGTTGCGGGGGGCGCTGGCGCCTATCTCAGCTACAATCGGCGGAAGGCGGGGTACACCCTGGACAAGTCGCCATCTCATCGCAGGGCCAACACAGATAGACAGACATATATCAATCGAGGAAAATGATCAAACTACATACATGGCATACTGTAATTTGATTTTTAAAGTTTTTTTGCATGATTGATTGAAAATGAACACCATTGATGGAATACCATTAACCGCAACATGTAAGTGTAAAAAAACAACAACATTATGATTTGCATATTTTCAGAATGTGCTGCTTCTATTTTTAAACACATTAAACAATCTGAAGGTGTCTTTATTTTTAAGGTATCGTGCAGGGATTTTACCAGTCCGGCCCACTTGGGAGTAGATTTTTTTCCATGTGGCCCCCGATCTAAAATGAGTTTGACACCCCTGCTTTATACTTTACATGTACATTCTGACAGGTGAGGAGAAGGAGCGCTCAGGGAGACATGCGGTAAATGCAACAAAAATAAGAGCGATGACAGGAAATAAACACCAAACAAGGAAACACAAACTAAAGTGAAGTGACAGATTATCACAGTACCCCCCCACCCCTGACAGGACAGATTCCAGAAATAAACAACAACTAAGAAGAAGTTCAAAAGTCACGAAAGGGCAGAGGGAGGACTTGGCGGTGGGTCGCCTGGTCAAGTGTCCACGCAGCCAGCGAGGGAGAGTCAGGTGGCGGCAGCCCGTCGAATGGCTCTGCTTCTAGCGAGGCAGGCGACCCCGGAACGGCCACATCCGTTGCACATCAAAAAGGCGAGTGCGTGTGACGCCACGACCTCAGCAACTGAAGAGTTCTAAGTCAAAGTCCTGGGCGTCGCTGCTGTTGGCGCAAAAGGTATCCATGAATAGGCCACTGAGGGAAAAGCTTGTGGGCGCCTGACGGCCACCTGTGCTGCTGGCCAGCTGGAGGTCGCGGTGGTGACGATGCTGGAGATGAGGACGGTGCTGTGGGATGACCGGCTGGAGACGAGGACAATGACGTCACCGTGGGACAGCGCACTGGAGACCAGGAAGATGGTGGGGCAATGTGAAGGCCCGTCGGAGAGGATACACATATATAAATATATATACAGATATATATATATATATATATATATATATATATATATATATATATATATATATATATATATATATATATATATATATACATCCATCCATCTTCTTCCGCTTATCCAAGGTCAGGTCGCGGGGGCAGGAGTCTAACCAGGGAAGCCCATACTTTCCTCTCCCCAGCCACTTCGTCCAGGTCTTCTCAAGGAATCCTGAGGCGATCCCAGGCCAGCTGGGAGACATACATATATACACAATGTGTATGTGTGTATATACATATATATATACATATACATATATATATATATATATATATATATATATATATATATATATATATATATATATATATATATCTGAATCAGAATCAGGATAGTTTTTATTACCATTGTTTGAGAACAGGTTCACAAACTAGGAATTTTAGTTGGTGTAATCTTGCAACATAAAACACATAACACAGAATAGAATAACATGAGATGTAACTGAGCCATCAGATCATGTTATTATGTTTATATTTATACATATATATATATATATATATATATATATATATATGTGTGTGTGTTTGTGTATTACCTAAACCGTCAAAATAAAAGTGCAAATTAAAATACAGCTTCACCTCTTTAGTTGTAATTTCTGCGCTCAAGACCCTTCTCTAGCTCAAGCTCTTTACTGATGTTTAAAGTTGTCATCACTGCCACAAGTGGTAGAAGAGTGTATTACAGCCTCCGCGGCCCACACTGCACCTATAGTTTGATTTACTGCTTTATATCAACCTTGTTTCACACATTTTCCAAACATTCGGCAGAATTTGACAGCGGACATTAAGAAGAACAAACACAATCCCTGCCGTCGGAGGAAACACATGGCCTACACTCCGTCGCTGGAATCAATTCCGCTTATCGGTGGACTCCATCTCGGCGTTGTAACGAGCTCTCGAAATGAGCTAAAGAAATGTACAAAAGGTTGCGTTTCCCCTCAGCCCGAGCATTAGCACTGATGGACGAGAGAAGAGCACTTGATGGATGAATCCCTGCCTTGTACCTTGCAGTCATTTTCAATCAAGTGGTCAAGCTCCACGCGGTGTAATCATCCGCCGCAAGATCCTTCAGCCTCCGGGAAAATACAAGTCAATCCTGTGAGCTCCTACTTACACCCTGCCTCCGAGATAAAGCCCTTTTGTCTCTCATATCCCAACAAATATTCTCAACATTGATAGTTGTGACCAAAGAGCCATACTTGGGCTCTTGATGCCTCGCTCAATAATTCATTACCTGAGGCGTGGCGGCGATCAAGTCCCAGCGTGACCTTTGGCGACAAAACAAGCTGAATTAAAACGTGCACAATTGCAAGTACAAAACAAAACAAAGCAAAAACACGCTGTCGCTTTAAGTAAAGCCTCTTGTGTCACAAAAAGCCAGTTAGTTGCAAAGTGGTACGCCAAGAATTGATTAGTGTTCTTTTATCCTATATTCAAACACAGTGTTACTGTTCAAACAGCGGCCGAAAATATTAAATGTACTTGTTGAACTAGACAATCATTGGTACTTTAAAGGCCTAATGAAATGAGATTTTCTTATTTAAACGGGGATAGCAGGTCCATTCTATGTGTCATACTTTAATATTTTGCGATATTGCCATATTTTTGCTGAACGGATTTAGTAGAGAACATCGCCAATAATGTTCGCAACTTTTGGTCGCTAATAAATGTACCGGAAGTAGCAGACGATGTGCGCGTGACGTCACGAGTTGTGGAGCTCCTCACATTGTTTACAATCATGGCCACCAGCAGCGAGAGCGATTCGGACCGAGAAAGTGACAATTCCCCCATTAATTTGAGCGAGGATGAAAGATTTGTGGATGAGGAAAGTTAGAGTGAAGGACTAGAAAAAAAAAAAAAAACGGCGATGGGAGCGATTCAGATGTTATTAGACACATTTACTAGGATAATTCTGGAAAATCCTTTATCTTCTTATTGTGTTACTAGTGTTTTAGTGACATTATATGGTACCTGAAAGTCGGAAGGGTGTGGCCACGGTTGTGGTGACCGCCAGTGTCTCTGAGGGAAGCCACATTTCTCCACGAGGCGAAGCGAAGGCAGCCATTGGGGCCGGGCTGAGCTTGAACTCGATAATCATTGGTACTTTAAAGGCCTACTGAAATGAGATTTTCTTATTCAAACGGGGATAGCAGGTCCATTCTATGTGTCATACTTGATCATTTCGCGATATTGCCATATTTTTGCTGAAGGGATTTAGTAGAGAACATCGACGATAAAGTTCGCAAATAAAAAAGCCTTGTCTGTACCGGAAGTAGCAGACGATGTGCGTGTGACGTCACGGGTTGTGGAGCTCCTCACATTGTTTACAATCATGGCCAGCAGCAGCGAGAGCGATTCAGACCGAGAAAGTGACAATTCCCCCATTAATTTGAGCGAATATGAAAGATTTGTGGATGAGGAAAGTTAGAGTGAAGGACTAGAAAAAAAAAAAAAAAAAAACGGCGATGGGAGCGATTCAGATGTAATTACACACATTTACTAGGATAATTCTGGAAAATCCTTTATCTGCCTATTGTGTTACTAGTGTTTTAGTGACATTATATGGTACCTGAAAGTCGGAAGGGTGTTGCCACGGTTGTGGTGACCGCCAGTGTCTCTGAGGGAAGCCACGTTTCTCCGCGAGGTGAAGCGAAGGCAGCCATTGGGGCCGGGCTGAGCTCGAACTAGATAATCATTGGTACTTTAAAGGCGTACTGAAATGAGATTCTTATTTAAACGGGGATAGCAGGTCCCTTGTATGTGTCATACTTGATCATTTTGCGATATTGCCGTATTTTTGCTGAAAGGATTTAGTAGAGAACATCGACGATAAAGTTTGCAACTTTTGGTCGCTAGTAAAAAAAGCCTTGCCTGTACCGGAAGTAGCAGACGATGTGCGCGTGACGTCACGCGTTGTGGAGCTCCTCACATCCTCACATTGTTTACAATCATGGCCCCCAGCAGCGAGAGCGATTCGGACCGAAAAAGTGACAATTTCCCCATTAATTTGAGCGAGGATGAAAGATTTGTGGATGAGGAAAGTTAGAGTGAAGGACTAGAAAAAAAAAAAAACGGCGATGGGAGTGATTCAGATGTTATTAGACACATTTACTAGGATAATTCTGGAAAATCCTTTATCTGTTTATTGTGTTACTAGTGTTTTAGTGACATTATATGGTACCTGAAAGTCGGAAGGGTGTGGCCACGGTTGTGGTGACCGCCAGTGTCTCTGAGGGAAGCCATGTTTCTCCACGAGGGGAAGCGAAGGCAGCCGTTGGGGCCGGCCTGAGCTTAAATTAGATAATCATTGGTACTTTTAAGGCCTACTGAAATGAGATTTTCTTATTCTCACAGGGATAGCAGGTCCATTCTATGTGTCATACTTGATCATTTCGCGATATTGCCATATTTTTGCTGGAAGGATTTAGTAGAGAACATAGACGATAAAGTTTGCAATCTTTGGTCACTAATAAAAAAAGCCTTGCCTGTACCGGAAGTAGCAGACAATGTGCGCGTGACGTCACGAGTTGTGGAGCTCCTCACACTGTTTACAATCATGGCCACCAGCAGCGAGAGCGATTCGGACCGAGAAAGCGACGATTTCCCCATTAATTTGAGCGAGGATGAAAGATTCGTGGATAAGGAAAGTTAGAGTGAAGGACAAAAAAAAAAAAGACGGCATTGGGAGCGATTTAGATGTTATTTGACACATTTACTAGAATAATTCTGGAAAATCCTTTATTTGCTTATTGTGTTACTAGTGTTTTAGTGAGATTATATGGTACCTGAAAGTCGGAAGGGTGTGGCCACGGTTGTGGTGACTGCCAGTGTCTCTGAGGGAAGCCACGTTTCTCCACGAGGCGAAGCGAAGGCAGCCGTTGGGGCCGGCCTGAGCTTGAACTAGATAATCATTGGTACTTTAAAGACCTACTGAATTGAGATTTTCTTATTTAAACGGGGATAGCAGGTCCATTCTATGTGTCATACTTGATCATTTCGCAATATTGCCAATTTTTGAAATGGGTTGAAAAATGTGAAAGGAGTCACCTTACTAAAAAAGGTCGGAAAAAAACAGGAATTTGGTAAAATAGAACATTTTTCAAGTTATAAAACCAAATTGTTTTTGTGTCTGGAATAAGAAGAATTTTTTGAAATGGGTTTAAAAATGTGAAAGGAGTCACCTTACTAAAAAGGTTGGAAAAAACGGTTTTACCTGGAAATTTGTTGAACGGGGAAAAATGGTTGTTTGAATTTCCAGAATGGTTTGAATAGGTTGAAAAGTGTGCAAAGTGTGCAACTTGGAAAAAATGTCCCATTCATTTAAATGGGAACTTCTTAGAAATTTGAGAAATTGAGGAAAAGCTAAACATTTTTGAAAATATCCTAAATGAGCTGAATTGGTTGGGGTTTGAATTGTTTATTTCGGTCAAGAAATATTGAAGGAGTAACAGTTTTTAATAGAAAAATGGTGTTATGGAATTTCGGTAAAATAGGGAATTTTTCAAGTTATAAAACCAAATTGTTTTTGTGCCTGGACTAAGAAGATTTTTTTGAAATGGGTTGAAAAATGTGAAAGGAGTCACCTTACTAAAAAAGGTTGGAAAAAACGGGTTTTCCTGGAAATTTGTTGAACGTGGAAAGATGGTTGTTTGAATTTCCAGAATGGTTTGAATAGGTTGAAAAATGTGCAAAGTGTGCAACTTGGAAAAAATGGCCCATTCATTTAAATGGGAATTTCTTAGAAATTTGAGAAATCGAGGAAAAGCTAAACATTTTTGAAAATTTCCTAAATGAGCTGAATTGGTTGGGGTTTGAATTGTTTAATTCAGTCAAGAAATGTTGAAGGAGTAACAGTTCTTAATAGAAAAATGGTGTTACAGAATTTCTGTAAAATAGGGAATTTTTCAAGTTATAAAACCAAATTGTTTTTGTGTCTGGACTAAGAAGAATTTTTTGAAATGGGTTGAAAAATGTGAAAGTAGTCAGTTTACTAAAAAAGGTTGGAAAAAACAGGATTTCCTGGAAATTTGTTGAACGTGGAAACAACGGTTGTTTGAATTTCCAGAATGGTTTGAATAGGTTGAAAAATGTGCAAAGTGTGCAACTTGGAAAAAATGTCCCATTCATTTAAATGGGAACTTCTTAGAAATTTGAGAAATTGAGGAAAAGCTAAACATTTTTGAAAATATCCTAAATGAGCTGAATTGGTTGGGGTTTGAATTGTTTAATTCGGTCAAGAAATATTGAAGGAGTAACAGTTTTTAATAGAAAAATGGTGTTATGGAATTTCGGTAAAATAGGGAATTTTTCAAGTTATAAAACCAAATTGTTTTTGTGCCTGGACTAAGAAGATTTTTTTGAAATGGGTTGAAAAATGTGAAAGGAGTCACCTTACTAAAAAAGGTTGGAAAAAACGGGTTTTCCTGGAAATTTGTTGAACGTGGAAAGATGGTTGTTTGAATTTCCAGAATGGTTTGAATAGGTTGAAAAATGTGCAAAGTGTGCAACTTGGAAAAAATGGCCCATTCATTTAAATGGGAATTTCTTAGAAATTTGAGAAATCGAGGAAAAGCTAAACATTTTTGAAAATTTCCTAAATGAGCTGAATTGGTTGGGGTTTGAATTGTTTAATTCAGTCAAGAAATGTTGAAGGAGTAATAGTTCTTAATAGAAAAATGGTGTTACAGAATTTCGGTAAAATAGGGAATTTTTCAAGTTATAAAACCAAATTGTTTTTGTGTCTGGACCAAGAAGAATTTTTTGAAATGGGTTGAAAAATGTGAAAGTAGTCAGTTTACTAAAATAGGTTGGAAAAAACAGGATTTCCTGGAAATTTGTTGAACGTGGAAACAACGGTTGTTTGAATTTCCAGAATGGTTTGAATAGATTGAAAAATGTGCAAAGTGTGCAACTTGGAAAAAATGTCCCATTCATTTAAATGGGAACTTCTTAGAAATTTGAGAAATTGAGGAAAAGCTACATTTTTTTGAAAATTTCCTAAATGAGCTGAATTGGTTGGGGTTTGAATTGTTTAATTCAGTCAATAAATGTTGAAGGAGTAACAGTTTTTAATAGAAAAATGGTGTTATGGAATTTCGGTAAAATAGGGAATTTTTCAAGTAATAAAACCAAATTGTTTTTGTGCCTGGATTAAGAAGATTTATTTGAAATGGGTTGAAAAATGTGAAAGGAGTCACCTTACTAAAAAAGGTTAGAAAAAAGGTTGGAAAAAAGGTTGGAAACAACGGGTTTTCATGGAAATTTGTTGAACGTGGAAAATGGTTGTTTGAATTTCCAGAATGGTTTGAATAAGTTGAAGAATGTGCAAAATTTGCAACTTGAAAAATACATGGCCCATTCATTTAAATGGGAACTTCTTAGAAATTTGAGAAATTGAGGAAAAGCTAAACATTTTTGAAAATTTCCTAAATGAGCTGAGTTGGTTGGGGTTTGAATTGTTTAATTCGGTCAAGAAATGTTGAAGGAGTAACAGTTTTTTATAAAAAAATGGTGTATTTGAATTTTGGTAAAATAGATAATTTTTCAAGTTATAAAACCAAATTGTTTTTGTGTCTGGAATAAGAAGAATTTTTTGAAATGGGTTGAAAAATGTGAAAGGACTCACCTTACTAAAAAAGTTTGGAAAAAAACAGGAATTCATGGAAATTTGTTGAACGTGGAAAAATGGTTGTCTGAATTTCCAGAATGGTTTGAATAGGTTGAAAAATGTGCAAAGTGTGCAACTTGGAAAAAATGTCCCATTCATTTCAAAGGGAACTTCCTGGAATTTTGGGGAAAAGGTAGATTTTTTTGAAAATGTCCTAAATGAGCTGAATTGGTTGGGGTTTGAATTGTTTAAATCCACACGCTTTATGTCAACGACTACTTCCAGACTACGACAACACAATTAATGGCAAAGACTACTTCCTGACTACAGCCACACACTTAATGGCAAAGACTACTTCCTGACTACAGCCACACACTTAATGGCAAAGACTACTTCCTTGTGAAAAGTCATCAAAGTGGCTGATATCAGGAGAGACTCATACCCGCATTTTTTAAAATTGTGAGGAGAATGAACTTTTCTCTCTCTCACACACACACACACACACACACACACACACACACACACACACACACAGCATTAATTGGAAGTTAAATCACCAAAAATATTCCCGAGCGGAGCCACTACTGCTGCTCACTGCTCCCTTCACCACCCGGGGGGTAGAACTAGGGGATGGGTCAAAAGCAGAGAGTAATTTCAACACACCAAGTGTGTGTGACTATCAGTGGTACTTCAAAGCACTACCTAATGGCACCACAGACTGTGAATGTTTAAAAAAAGGCTTAAAAAACATTCTTTTTAAACAAAGCTTTTTCTTAGATATACTGGTATGCATAATAGTTTTAGCTATTTGGCTGTTTTAGTTTTTATTTATTTGTATTATCTTTTTATTTTGAAAGGCCTACTGAAACCCACTACTACCGACCACGCAGTCTGATAGTTTATATATCAATGATGAAATCTTAACATTGCAACACATGCCAATACGGCCTTTTTAGTTTATTAAATTGCAATTTTAAATTTCGAGCGAAGTATCCTGTTGAAAACGTCGGTATGATGACGCGTATGATGACACAGGCGCGTGACGTCCCCGGTTGTAGCAGACATGTTCTTCCAGCACCGATCACGGCTAAAAGTAGTCTGTTTGTATCGCATAATAACACAGTATTCTGGACCTCTGTGTGGCTGAATCTTTTGCAATTTGTTCAATTAATAATGGAGACGTCAAAGAAGAATGCTGTAGGTAGAAAGCGGTGTATTGCAGCTGCCTTTAGCACAGAAACACAGCCGGTGTTTCTTTGTTTGTTGTGAAGCTTTAATATGGAACAGAGCGGTCAAGCGAACATGGTTCCCTACCACATGTCAACCGGCAGGTTTCGGTGAGAAAAGTGTGGTAATAAGTCGGCTCTTACTGTAAACATAAGTGAAGCTTGTGTCGTTCCTCCTGCAGCTGTAACATCCACTTATGTTTTACAGAGTTGTGCATTTTTATGTGTAAAATATAACAATCGTAAATTCGAATGGCAATCTTTGAGAGAAAAAACCCAATTAATTATGTTTTTTTCCTAAGATGGTGCAGCCTAAGTACGAGTCCTCTTTTTGACGGGGGCTTTAAACAGGTTCTTTATCTGGGGTCCAGGTGAAGCGCAACAGGTGTGTAATGTCGTATATTTTCAATGGGAGATATAAAATGTTGGTGTTGTTTACTTGAGTCATATTGCAGTCCACACATATCTCTTATGTGTTACTGCCATTGACTGATCACACTTATCATGTCACCATGTACCAAATAAAAGCACAACCAAAATTGTTCCATACATTAGGCGCACCAGGTTATAAGGCGCACTGTCAACTTTTAGAAAAAAAATGAAAAGATTTTAGGTGTGCCTTATAGTCCGAAAATACTGTAAATAATTACATACCGCTCCAATGTGTAGCACCTTAAGGATAGGATAGGTCTTTAATGACAGTGCACAAGTACAACAAAACTTTGTTGTCAGCTTAAACCCGTTCAAGATTAGACAAACAAGCAGTGTAGAGCAGGGGTGTCAAACTCAAATACAGAGTGGGCCAAAATTTACAACTGAACAAAGCCGCGGGCCGAGGTTGAACAAATTAACCTTTTAATAGGGACCCAAACAAGTTTTGCATTGAATATTGAACAAGCAAGGCTTATATAACTTTATAGTGACATGTAAAATCGAGTTTCAAATAATAATAATAATTAAAAAATATCACTGGCATATCAAATCAAATTTAAATGAAAATTGAAAGCCTCTTTTCGTCGGTGGGGTTGAGGTGGACGGGGTTTGGTGATAGCGGGGTGTGTATATTGTAGTGTTCCGGAAGAGTTAGTGCTGCAAGGGGTTGTGGTTATTTGTTCTGTTGTGTTTATGTTGTGTTACGGTGCAGATGTTTTCCCGAAATGTGTCATTCTTGTTTAGTGTGGGTTCACAGTGTGGCGCATATTTGTAACAGTGTTAAAGTTGTTTATACGGCCACCCTCAGTGTGACCTGTATGGCTGTTGACCAAGTATGCATTGCATTCACTTGTGTGTGTGTATAGGCCGCATATATTATGTGATTGGGCCGGCACGCTGTTTGTATAGAGGAAAAGCGGACGTGGAGAAAGGTTCTAGGGAACGCCAAAGGCAGCGCCTTTAAAGCCCACCCCAAATATTTTTGTCCCGGATGAAATTCGGGAGGGGCACTGAACTTCGGGAGTCTCCCGGAAAAATCGGGAGGGTTGGCAATTAAGAGTATTAGCGGTGAATGCGGTGAATGCGGTGTTACAGCGGCGGGCCAGCTCTAATGTTAATTTGATATTGCCTCAAGGGCCAAGTGAAATTACACGGCGGGCCAAATTTGGCCCGCGGGCCGGAGTTTGACACCAATGGTGTAGGGGGTTACAGAACAGGAACGCTGAGGGGTTGCCATAAGGCGCCCCGTAAAAGATGGGAAAAAGGTTAACGCTGGGGAAGGATGAGTAAGAGAATACAATCTAGACTGGGTTCCTAAGGGGGCCCAGTCTGGAGTGGGAAAAAAACCTCCATAGCAGAGCACATATACATATGTGCTTTGCTATGCATACATCTCCAGATATCTAGCAACAGAGGGGAGGGTTTATGGGGTCATGGTGGCAGGCCGCAGCTCTCAGGCGCTGACCATCCTTCCATCACCCCTATGGGATTTGTGTTGAGGGCGTTGGATTGGGGGCAGGGTATGTGTGTGTGGCGTATATTTTTGTGGATGCATGTTTGTGTGTCAGCCTGCCGCGTGTCTCTGTCCCGCGGCCTTGATGTCGTGCAGCCGATTAGTCCAAAGTCAACAACAACAGGTGTAAGATTCTTAAGACAAGAATATGTTAAATAATCTAAAAGTAACATACACATCATTTTTTGCAGTTATGCAAGATGGTGCAGCCTTAGTACGAGTCCACTTTTTGACGGGGGTTTTCAACAAGTTCTTTCTCTGGGTTCCGGGTGAAGCGCAACAGGTGGACCACGTCACCCTCGGTCCACCAGCATGAGTCCCCTAAAGATGACCGTCTCTCACCCAAGTCTACCCTTTCTTCAATAGGCCCAGCACGTTCATATCCTTTTCCACCGTCGCCATTACCATACCTTTGATCGCACACCCTACCGTCTTTGCCCCCCCCCGGTTCCCCATGAATACGTATTTTTTCTTTTTTTTTTAATATCTTTGTCCTCGTCAGCAGTAAGGAATGTTCGCCCGACAATCGCCCGAGATGGGAATTATAAACCGTAAAAGTCTTTGAAATGGAAATGGCATGCACGGGAGGCCCCGGCGAGCACCCCTGCGGTCTCCTGGATCCTCGTGATGAGCACCCGGGTTTCATTCCTTCTGACATGGCAGGCAGAGGCGGGCATGTGAAGAACAAACATGCAACAGAGAGAGAGAGAGAGAGAGAGAGAGAGAGAGAGAGAGAGGGGCACACCCCCCCACCCCCCACCATCTTGAGTTGACAAACAGCTGCATCACCGCCCTCGCGGCTTTCATCTGCACCGCGCTGCCTACTTTCATCCAGCTCGCGGTTGTGATGCCACGCCATTATTTACTCATCATTAGAGGCAGGGGGAAATTGGGCCTGTCGTTTCCTTGATGACACCTCTGCCAGATTAGATGACAAGCAAGTGGCACTGCTGGCTTGATTGCGGGGGAGAAATGAGAGACTCGGTGGATGCGATATTACTTTTTAGAAATGTGGAGAAGTGGATGAAAGAGAAATTTCACAGAGACTTCGACGCACAAGGCTTATACACCCCCCCCCCCCATCCAACGCCCTCGACGCAAATCCCATAGGGGTGATAAAGGGATGGTCAGTGCCTGAGAGCTGCGGCCTGCCACCATGACCCCGCACTCCCTCCCCTCTGTTGCAAGATATCTCGAGATGCATGTTGTAATATGTATATGTGCTTTGCTATGGAGGTTTTTTCCCACTCCAGCCTGGGCCCCCTTAGGAGCCCAGTCTAGATTGTATTTTTTTACTCATCCTTCCCCAGCATTTTACCTTTTTTCCCCAGTTTTACGGGGTGCCTTATGGCGACCCATCAGCGTTACTGTTCTGTAACGCGCAAGGCTAATACCCCCCCCCCCCCACACACACACACACCCCTCCTATTTAACGCCCTCGACGCAAATCCCATAGGGGTGATAAAGGGATGGTCAGTGCCTGAGAGCTGCGGCCTGCCACCATGACCCCGCACTCCCTCCCCTCTGTTGCAAGATATCGCGAGATGCATGTTGTAATAATATGTATATGTGCTTTGCTATGGAGGTTGTTTCCCACTCCAGCCTGGGCCCCCTTAGGAGCCCAGTCTAGATTGTATTTTTTTTACTCATCCTTCCCCAGCATTTTACCTTTTTTCCACATTTTTACGAGGAGCCTTATGGCGACCCATCAGCGTTACTGTTCTGTAACACTGTACACTGTTTGTATGTCTAATCTTGAACGGGTTTGTGCTGAAAACAACATTTTGTTGTACTTGTGCAATGACAATAAAGACCTATCTATCCATCCATCCATGCATCTATCTATCTATGAGTTGTCCTGTGGCTGGTCAAGGTCGTATCTGAAGGAGGAACTTGGTATGATCTCCTGAAGACCAGCGTCCTTTGCGGTGGCGTTTTATTTTCCCTTTGCCACACCGCGTTTCAAATCCAGCAGGAAACAGACTCTTAGGGATGTCGCTATGTTCAAAGCAATCTGCTGAAAATGATAGAAAGTGCCACTCTCCATGGGAAGTGACGCCGTGGTCAAGGTCGGAATTGCCACAAAACACTTTTTACGATATTCCACACACTACTGCCACCTGTTGGCTAAAGTGAATAGTGCAATAGGTCAATTTGATTCTACAATGATGCACTTCATCTTGGACACCGGTATCTACATTTCTGATGGTTGTGTGCCGTGTTGTTCCAGACCACAGCAAACGTTACCCAGCTTGCCGAGATCGTAATAAATCCATTTGAAGAAGACAGCCTTTGGCCATTTTATGACAGTCATTTCCAGGAGTTATCGCAACTTCCGAGAGATTTAACTAATGTTCTCCGATGTTATAACGTTTGTAGAATAAATATTGCATTTCAACCTTTCTGTCAACAAATGTGTGCATCAGCCTGCGACACACAGTCATTTTGATAGTAGGCTAATATAGATACATGCGGAATGTGTTGCCTTCATTATAACATTCTAAAAGACTTTTAAAGTAATTTTGATAGTAGACTAATATAGCTTATATAGACACTTACATCATGTGTTGTCTTCATTATAACACTTATATAGGACTTTTTAAGTAATATTGACAGTAGGCTATTATAGCTAATATAGAAACTTAAATTATGTGTTGTCTTCATTATAACACTTACATACAACTTTTGGAGTCATTTTGATAATAGGTTATTATAGCTAAAATAGACACTTACATAATGTGTTGCCTTCATTATAACACCTATATAAGACATTTAAAGTAATTTTGACAGTAGGCTAATACAGCTAAGATTGACACTTACGTCATGTGTTGACTTCATTATAACACTTATATAAGAATTTTTAAGTATTTTTGATAGTAGGTTAATATAGATGATATAGACACTTACGTTATGTGTTACCTTCATTATAACACTTATATAATAATTTTAAAGTAATTTTGATAGGAGGCTAATATGGATGATATAGACACGTCATGTGATGTCTTCATTATAACACTTATATAAGACTTTTGAAGTCATTTTGATAGTAGGCTAATATAGACACGAACATCAAGTGTTGTCTTCATTATAACACTTATATAAGACTTTTCCCTAGTGTGTGAATGTGAGTGTGAATGTTGTCTGTCTATCTGTGTTGGCCTTGCGATGAGGTGGCGACTTGTCCAGGGTGTACCCCGCCTTCCGCCCGATTGTAGCTGAGATAGGCGCCAGCGCCCCCCGCAACCCCGAAAGGGAATAAGCGGTAGAAAATGGATGGATGGATAAAGTAGTTTTGATAGTGGTCTAAAATAGCTAATATAGACACTTACATCATGTGTTGTGTTCATTATAACACTTATATAAGACTTGTTAAGTCATTTTGATAGTAGACTAATATAGACACATCATGTGTTGCCTTCATTATAACACTTATATAAGACTTTTAAAGTAATGTTGATAGTAGGCTAATATAGCTAATAGACACTTATAAATCAATCAATCATCCATCCATCCATTTTCTACCGCTTATTCCCTTGTGGGGTCGCGGGGGGCGCTGGCGCCTATCTCAGCTACAATCGGGCGGAAGGCAGGGTACACCCTGGACAAGTCGCCACCTCATCGCAGGGCCAACACAGATAGACATCAATCAATCAATGTTTATTTATATAGCCCTAAATCACAAGTGTCTCAAAGGGATGCACAAACCACAACGACATCCTCGGTAGAGCACACAAAAGGACAAGGAAAAACTCACCCCAGTGGGACGTCGGTGACAGTGACAATGATGACTCTGGGCTCTGGGAATCACTAATAAGCCGGAGTCCTTTGAACGCAGATTTCTTGCCGGGACATATGGTACAATACAATCGGCAAGATAGGCTGGCGCTAGACCGTGTAGTATTTTATACGTAAGTAGTAAAATTTCAAAGTCACATCTTAAGTGCACAGGAAGCCAGTGCAGGTGAGCCAGTACAGGCGTAATGTGATCAAACTTTCTTGTTGTCAAAAGTCTAGCAGCCGCATTTTGTACCAACTGTAATCTTTTAATGCTAGACATGGGGAGAACCAAAAATAAAACGTTACAGTAATCGAGACGAAACGTAACAAAAGCATGGATAATGATCTCAGCGTCGTTAGTGGACAAAATGGAGCGAATTTTAGCGATATTACGGAGATGAAAGAAGGCCGTTTTAGTAGCGCTTTTAAAGTGTGACTCAAAGGAGAGAGTTGGGTCAAATATAACACCCAGATTCTTTACCGAGTCGCCTTGTTTAAATGTTTGGTTGTCAAATGTTAAAGTTGTATAATTAAATAGAGGTCGGTGTCTTGCAGGAACGATAATCGGCATTTCTATTTGTTGGCCCAAAAGGGAATAAGCGGTTGAAAATGGATGGATGGATGGCGTTGAGTTGCAAAAAGTTGGCGGACATCCATTGTTTAATTTCATTAAGACACGCCTCCAGCTGACTACAATCCGGCGTGTTGGTCAGCTTTAGGGGCATGTAGAGTTGGGTGTCATCAGCATAACAGTGAAAGCTAACATCGTATTTGCGTATGATGTCACCTAGCGGCAGCATGTAGATGCTGAAGAGTGCAGGGCCAAGGACCGAACCCTGGGGAACTCTACACGTTACCTTAACATCGTCCGAGGTCACATTGTTATGGGAGACGCACGGCATCCTGTCAGTAAGATAAGAGTTAAACCAAGACAGGGCTAAGTCTGACATACCAATTTGTGTTCTGAAACGCTCTAATAAAATATTATATCATGTGTTGCTTTCATTATATCACTTATAGATAGATAGACAGACAGACAGACAGACAGACAGACAGACAGACAGACAGACAGACAGACAGACAGACAGACAGACAGATAGATAGATAGATAGATAGATAGATAGATAGATAGATAGATCGATAGATAGATAGATCGATAGATAGATGGATAGAACTTTATTGATTCCATCAGGAGAGTTCCTTCAGGAAAGTTAAAAATTCCAGCAGCATTGTGCAGAGTTGAGATCAATTAAACAGTAAAAAGTAACTAATGGGGTTATAATAGAAACAAAATAGAAAAATATTACAATAACAATAGGAATAAAAAGCAATATATATACTGTATATATAAGACTTTTCATTTTCTTTGGCTCCAGACGGATTTGTTTTTTGGAATTTTGTATCCAATATGGCTCTTTCAACATTTTGGGTTGCCGGCCCCTGGCCTATGACAACAATATCACTAATATTCAGGTCTTGACATCTAAATGGAGTATTGTTGGGGGTTTTTGGATGGGTATTTAGAGGGCTTAGAGTGAGAAATAGAGCCACGTTTATGAGCTAACCTTTATTTTTAAATTAAAATGCATCCCAAAAAGAAACCATAGTTTATTTTCTCATATAAGGATTGGGAATGATAGGCAATAATCCCCTTTTAAATGAATCATACAATAGAATTAAAAAAAAAACGGGGGGGATTGATTGTGCATTTTTGTGTGGCACATTCATTAATTTCCTTGTAATTAATGCAAACTTGTTAATTAAGCCTACGGGCGCTCAATTATAGTTCCCTTTTAAAGCTGACCCAAACCTAAGGGAGAACATGTTGTGGATCTAAGATACCAAAGCCCCAATGATATTTGCGTAATTATCAATTACAATGCTAATTCATCACTCAACATAAACCCCGACACACTCCTACCGTACCGAAATAACGTAGTTTTTTTATTTTTTATTTATCATGGCATTTGCACATTTAGATGAACGTAAATTAAAGAAAAAAAACTTGTGTATTTTTGCTCAAGAGATTGAAACTGTCAGTCATTTCCCATAATGTCAATCAGTTTTTAGAGCAATTAGTAGATATGTTCTTGTACTGGCCACGCCCCCTTTACATCGCCATGGTGTGCACAAAAAACTGGGATAACTTCTTAGCATGTTTTTGTCCTTTATTATTTTAATACGGTTGGGGGTAACTTTAGCAAAAAAAAAAAAAAAGAACGTATTTCCTGAGTTTATAAATATAATGTGAATTTTTAAAAAATGAAAAAAGATTTTGTGATGCTTTAAAAATATCGATGTAATATAGATATGCTGCTGTACTTGGTATCATTACAGTAGTTGTTAAGTGTAGATCCACTAAAGGCGTTTGTTTACATTTTAACGCAGGTGAGCTACGGCGTGTAGTGAAGCATATTTAGCTATTTCTCGTCCCGCAGTGATATTAATACGTGTAAGAAACTTACTTTATTTGTTGCAATGGCAGCAAGGATTAGTGATTTAGAAGTAGATAAAACTGTGGCTGGATTTTAGCTGTTAGCTAGCTAGCCATGTATTAAAGCACCTCTTCGTGTGGCCGTTTTAGTGATGTATTTACACCTTTAGTTTTAACTACATACATACATATAAACACACATATATATATATATATATATATATATATATATATATATATATATATATATATATATATATATATATACGCACACACACATACATACATACATATAGGTAGCATTTCTAACTGCATTCCAGAGTACTGGAGCCCGAATAAAAAATGCTCTAAAGCCTGCAGACTTTCTTTGGGCTCTGAGAAGTAATAATAAGCAAGACTTCTTCGAACACATATTTATGGCCGGGACAAACAATTCCATTAACTTCAGTTAAATGCTTTAATTTTTACCTAAGAAATGAAAGAGTAGTCTTAAGGCCTTTTTTCTTGTGATTACATCTCCACGCAGGCGAGAGGGGCAAAGCAGAAAAGAGAGACGGCAGATCAACTGGTCTATAAAAGGCTCTATTTAAAGGCTAGGGTATATAGATAGAGAGATAGTACTTTATTTATTCTTTCAGGAGAGTTCCTTCAAAAAAAATTACTACTAGGAATCACTACTAGGCCAGAGTTCTTAGAAGGCAGAGTTCTTAGAGCGCAGACTTCTGGCCAGGACAAACAATTCCACCATTTAAATTAAGTGCTTATCATTTTAACCCGAGAAAGGAAATAAAGTAGTCCCGATGCCACGTTTCTTCCTATCTGTTTGACTTCTACCAAAGAACACGCAGCTCCGTGGTTTCCTTGTTACTTACAAGCTGCAAAGTACTTGCTCTCTTCTTTCATGCGGTCCTCTAAACTGAACTGCAGACACGGATTATTAGAAAAGTGGTTACGGGCGGTTTTATTTTCTGGCAAACTTGGCCCAGTTGGTACGTACTTGTTAAAGAAGTCCCTTAAGGCTTTTACATGCTTCAATTAAAGCCCTTTTATGACGTGACATCAAATACTGTATCTATAAATTGACTCTGCTCATAATGAAACAAGCGGCGGCGTTGGCATGAGAACTGATCGTTGTCACTTGTCGGCTCTAAGGGCTTAATGGCCAAGTGGCGGCGGTCCGTCTCTGCCAACAAATCACGTTAAAGGTCATCATCTCGGAGATCCTTGATGATCATATTTCTTTGCAAGTACATAGCATTAACGGGAAACCGGAAAATAAAAGTTGAAAGGCGCCCATGGCAGGCGGATATAAGAACAAAAGTAGGCACTTGGTTTGATTTGTGTGCAAGCGTCAGCACGAGTGAGACGAGGCGTGTTAGCGTTTTGTTTCATGGGTACTGTGCTGTCTTATTTTACTGGTTCTTTCAAAGCAAAACTCTAACATTTTAAAGGTTGTTATACTGCTCATTGACCAAAGCTTTTCACTCCGTTGGTCTGCAAGGATTAGTCATTTGGATAATAGGATGGCTGGTCCGACTCCATACCTGTGTCAAACCTGTTTTCTTTGAGGCAGTCGAGCTTGTAGCAGTATATGAATAAACATCCATTCATCCATCCCTCTTCTTCCGCTCATCCGAGGTTGGTTTGCGAGGGCAGCAGCCTAAGCAGGGAAGCCCGGACTTCCCTCTCCCCAGCCACTTCGTCCAGCTCTTCCCGGGGGATCCCGAGGCGTTCCCAGGCCAGCCGGGAAACATAGTCTTCCCGTTTCCTGGGTCTTCCCCGTGGCCTCCTGCCGGTCGGACGTGCCTGAAACACCTCCCTAGGGAGGCGTCCGGGTGGCATCCTGACCAGATGTCCGACGGCTTTACTTTGATCCCTTCCCGGATGGCAGAGCTTCTCGCCCTATCTCTAAGGGAGAGCCCCGGCACTCGGCGAAGGAAACTCATTTCGGCCGCTTGTACCCGTGATCTTGTCCTTTTGGTCATAACCCAAAGCTCATGACCGTAGGTTAGGATGGGAACGTAGATCGACCGGTAAATTGAGAGCTTTGCCGTCCGGCTCAGCTCCTTCTTCACCACAACGGTTTGATACAGGGTCCGCATTACTGAAAACGCTGCACCGATCCGCCTGTCGACCTCTCGATCCACTCTTCCCTCGATCGTGAACAAAACTCAGAGGTACCTGAACTCCTCCACTTGGGGCAAGATCTCCTCCCCAACCCGAAGATGGCACTCCACCCTTTTCCGGATGAGAACCATGGACTCGTACTTGGAGGTGCTGATTCTCATCAAGAGAATAAACATGTATACGTATATAAAGATTGCCTATGCATTTGATTATTACAGCAACATTCAGACTCCTTTTTTTCCCCCATGCTTTAAACCCCTTTGGCTTGTCCCTCGGGAAGTCCTGTGGGGAGTGCTCAGAGAGTATGGAGTATCGGACTGTCTTATTGTGGCCGTCCGCTCCCTGTATGGTCAGTGGCAGAGCTTGATCTGCATTGCCGGCAGTAAGTCGAACAAAATTCCAGTGAGCGTTGAACTCCGCCAAGGCTGTCCTTTGTCACCGATTCTGTTCATTACTTTTATGGACAGAATTTCTAGGCGCAGTAAGGCGTTGAGGGGATCTGGTTTGGTGGCTGCGGGATTAGGTCTCTGCTTTTTGCAGATGATGTGGTCCTGATGGCTTCATCTGGCCGGGAATTTCAGCGCTCACTGGACTGGTTCGCAGCCGAGTGTGAAGCAACTGGAATGAGAATCAGCACGTTCAAGTCCGAGTCCATGGTCCTCGCTCGGAAAAGGGTGGAATTCCATCTTCGGGTTGGGCAGGAGACCATGCCCCAAGTGGAGGAGTTCAGGTACCTAGGAGTCTTGTTCACAAGTGAGGAAAGAGTGGATCGTGAGCTTGACCAGCGGATCTGTGCGGCGTCTTCAGTAATGCGAACGGTTGTGGTGAAGAAGGAGCTGAGCCAAAAGGCAAAACTCTCAATTAAACGGTCAATCTACGTTCCCATCCTCACCAATGGTCATGAGCTTTGGGTTAAGACCGAAAGGATAAGATCACGGGTACAAGCGGCCAAAATGAGTTTCCTCCGCCGTGTGGCAGGGCTCTCCCTTAGCGATAGGGTGAGAAGTTCTGCCATCCGAGACGAACTCAGAGTAAAGCCGCTGATCCTCCACATCGAGAGGAGCCGGAAGAGGTGGTTCGGGCATCTGGTCAGGATGCCACCCGAACGCCTCCCTAGTGAGGTGTTTAGGGCACGTCCAACCGGTAGGAGGCCACGGGGAAGACCCAGGACACGTTGGGAAGACTATGTCTCCCGGCTGGCCTGGGAACACCTCGGGATCCCCTGGGAAGAGCTAGATGAAGTGGCTTGGGAGAGGGAAGTCTGGGCTTCCCTACTTTGGCTGCTGTCCCCGCGACCCGACCTCTGATAGGCGAAAGGAGATGGATGGATGGATGGATGGATGGATGGATGGGCTTGTGAAACGATGCAACACATTTTGGATTTTAAATGCCCTTCTTTTTAACGCTCTAAACCGGAAGTAGAAGTGTCCTTCCGTTTTCTAGCTATCTATATAGGTTTTACAATATAAGCAAGAGAAGTCGTTCTTACCAAACCATCCCATGTGTGATGTCCATACTTGCCAACCTTGAGACCTCCGAATTCGGGAGATGGGGGGGGGGGGGGGGGGTGTGTGTGTGTGTTGAGGTGGTGGTGGTGGTGTGTGTGTGTGTGGGGGGGTTGTATATGTTTTCAAGTATTTCTTACATATATATATAAATGATTCGTTCATTAATGAGTATATCCGTTCGTCCAGAAGTCTGATTTACCAAATGTAGCATACTCTTTCCCCTTTCCAAATTATTTTGGAACTTGATAATCATACTTCTTCTTCTTACTCGTCGTCTCCACGTCTCTTCTTCGTTCTTCTGCTTCATCCCTGTTTTGTTTTTGGACATTACTACTTGCCGTAGTTTTGAAGCAGTGCATGATGGGAATCAGGATGTCACGTGTCAGCGTATTAACGTGCCGGCCGGAATAAACACACCCTGAGAAATAGCTTCGTGCCTGCCAACTTTATGGGTTATAAATAAACTTATGGATAACGGATACATATATAATAGTCTCTTTTTCGGGTTGTAGAAGAGGCTAAAGGCACGCCCCCAATACTGTTGTCTGGGTGGGAATTGGGAGAAATCCGGGAGAATGGTTGACCCGAAGATTTACGGGAAGGGCACTGAAATTCGGGAGTCTCCCGGGAAAATCGGGAGGGTAGGCAAGTATGGTGATGTCTGTGGAAGTACTTTCATGCATATTTGTACGTGCCATCGTACTTTAATCAAGCGAGTGTTGTTAGCATTACCTAATATGCTTGTATGTTTACGGATGTCCGTGTTTGTATTAGTACCTTACAAAGGCATTTTTTTTGGTATTGTTTCAGTTTCACAAATTCCTCGGTAAATTTACCAAAACGTCAATGAGGAACTATTGAGTCTGTTTGGCTGATTGGTAAGTTAGTAGGTCCATGACGAGGACTTCTGTTTTGTTCGATCAGCCGTTTTACAGCTATTTTACAGACACCGTTTTGAAACAATCCATCCATCTATCCATTTCTACCGCTTATTCCCTTTGGGGTCAGGGGGGGGGGGGGCGCTGTGGCCTATCTCAGCTACAATCGGGCGGAAGGCAGCGTACACCCTGGACAAGTCGCCACCTCATTGCAGTTTGAAACAATCAAGTTATGTAATTAAACATTTACAAAATATTACTGTTTAAATATATTTTAATTTCACAATGTTTACATATGCGACTAATATATTTCACAAGAAAGGATGGGGCGAGGTACACCCCTCTGTCTACAACTGTATGAGCAAATAGTCAAACAGTTTAAGAACAACGTTTCTCAAAATGCAATTGCAAGAAAATTAGGGATTTTAACATTTATGGTCCATCAAAGGTTCAGAAAATCTGGAGAAATCATTCCATGTAAGCGGCATGGCCGGAAACAAACATTGAATAACCGTGACCTTCGATCCCTCAAGGATATCACCACATGGGCTCAGGAACACTTCAGAAAACCACTGTCACCAAATACAGTCCGTTGCTACATCTGTAAGTGCAAGTTAAAGCTCTACTTTGCAAAGCGAAAGCCATTCATCAACAACATCCAGAAATGCCGCCGGCTTCTCTGGGCCTGAGATCATCTAAGATTGACTGAACTTCTTCATAAAACAAGAATGGGAAATAATTCCAATTCAAAGCTTCAACAATTAGTTTCCTCAGCTCCCAAACGTTTATTGAGTGTTGTTGAAAGAAAAGGGGATGTAACACAGTGGTGAACATGACCTTTTCTGGCAGAGATATGTGAAGAGAGATTTACCAAGAAAGGGGTAATTTGTTTTTTTAGTGTGCGTCACGCAGCTTTGTACAGTTTGCATATAACTATGCAAAGGTTTTTGAATTTGTTCTTTGGATACGGGCAGTGTCATGTCCGTCCGAAACCCATCAACAGGGCGCTTCTGATGCGTGAATTGAAAAGCAAATGGCGGCACATGTAATCACAGTGTGTTTGTGTGCGATAGGGCCTGTGATGAATGTGCAATCACAGCAACACACTAGCACACTGAAGAGCGTCAACAACACACCGACGCTAAATCTGATTCGTCCTTTGCAGAATCGCACGTCCGCTGTGTCGTAGGCCGTCTTCCATTAGGGGTTTTCAGAGTCCCCTGATTGAGACTAGGGCTGATTGAAGGGGGTTTTGGGAGCACGCCTAATATTTGCGACTCATTCCACAGCAAAGAAAAAGGACAAAACAGAGACGAGGATTTACAAAATCCACGTTTCGGATCTCATTACGGATTTGTGACACGGTTTTCGATTTGGTTCTGAGTACATGTTGTTCTTTATAACACTAGACAACCACATACCCCAATAATCCAACATTACCATTAAATTATTAGATCTGGCTCTTGCATACATATGTCTATCACATAAAACATAAAAATGTCTCTTAAACCGATGAGCCTCGAATCAGTATTGCTAGAGACTTAGACTTAGACAAACTTTAATGATCCACAAGGGAAATTGTTCAACACAGTAGCCCAGTTACAATGATGGAAAGTGTAAGGATGGAAAGAACAATGCAGGTATAAATGGACTAAATAGAGCAATATAAGAAATAACATATATGTAAATATACATACATACATACATCTTCTACCGCTTATTCCCTTTCGGGGTCGCGGGGGGCGCTGGCGCCTATCTCAGCTACAATCGGGCGGAAGGCGGGGTACACCCTGGACAAGTCGCCACCTCATCGCAGGGCCAACACAGATAGACAGACAACTTTCACACTCACATTCTCACACTAGGGCCAATTTAGTGTTGCCAATCAACCTATCCCCAGGTGCATGTCTTTGGAAGTGGGAGGAAGCCGGAGTACCCGGAGGGAACCCACGCATTCACGGGGACTGCAGGACCTTGTGAGGCAGACGCACTAACCCCTCCCCCACCGTGAAGCCCTATGTAAATATATACAATATATATTTAATATGCGTCCAGTATATTATATATACAGATATATTAGGTCTATAACATATATACAATATAAAGTATACCAGTTACCATGTACTATATTATAGTATACGTGGCAGCCGCAGAATAAAATAGAAAGTAGATCCAGCAGAAAATAGAATATAGGCATTAAAAACAAAGAGAAGTAGCTGACATAGAAGGTGTCAGAAAATAGACGGACAAATAAATAAAAAAAAATAAAATAAAATAAAAATTAAAAAATATATATATATATATACATACATATATATATATATATATATATATATATATATATATATATATATACACATATATAAATATGTATACACATATTCATAAATACATATTTACACATATTAATAAAAATCTGGACCTGCAGAGAACTGGGACCAAAGTAACAAAGGTTACCATCAGTAACACACTACGCCGACAGGGAATCAAATCCTGCAGTGCCAGATGTGTCCCCCTGCTTAAGCCAGTGCCTGTCCAGGCTTGTCTGAAGTTTGCCAGAGAGTACATGGATAATACAGCAGAGGATTGGGAGAATGTCATGTGGTCAGATGAAACCAAAATAGAACTTTTTGGTATAAACTCTACTTGTCGTGTTTGGAGGAAGATGAATACTGAGTTGCATCCCAAGAAGCATGAGGGTGAAAACATCATGCTTTGGGGCTGTTTTGCTGCTAAGGGGGACAGGACGATTGATCCGTGTTAAAGAAAGAATGAATGGGGCCATGTATCGTGAGATTTTGAACCAAAATCTCCTTCCATCAGTGAGAGCTTTGAATGGTTGACCAAATACTTATTTTCCACCATAATTTACAAATAAATTCTTTAAAATTCCTAAAAGGTGAATTCCTGGATTTTTTTTTTCACATTTTGTCTCTCACAGTTGAAGTGTACCTATGATGAAAATTACAGACCTCTGTCATCATTTTAAGGGTGGGGTGCGGTTGCTAGACCCCCCACCCCCAATCCAACGCCCTCAACGCAAATCCCATAGGGGTGATAAAAGGATAGTCAGTGTCTGAGAGCTGCGGCCTACCACCATAACCCTGAACTCCCTTCCCTTGGGAGCCTAGTCAAGATTGTATTTTTTTACTCATCCTTCCCCAGCGTTTTACCTTTTTCCCCCCATCTTTTACGGGGCACCCTGTGGCGACCAATCAGCGTTCCTGTTCTGTAACCATGCACACTGTTTGTTTGTCTAATTTTGAACGGGTTAGTGCTGATAACGTTTTGTTACATTTTTGCAATGACAATAAAGACCTACCTACACTACTTACCAAGACTGTATATAAACCTTCTTTCCTGAAGTAGACTCCCCAGTAATTCAGCCTCTGACAAAATAATCCATAGACACTGTTAAAACAGGATAACTACTATTGACGGACTTATCACCCCGCGGTTTTATATCTCCCCCCTGATGCGACGTACACAGTTGCATGTGTGCAGTCAGCACAGAGATTTCGCGTCCAAGGTAGATAAACACTCATCGCACAGCTGCCTTATCATGACGGTTCTAGAAACCGCTTCACTCCGCTCCCTGACACCTACCCTTGGAGCTAACTAATAGCCCTGCCAGACACCTTTAATTGGAAATCTATGGCTGCATTTATTTTGTACCACAACTGACAAGTGTGAGTCGGTGTAATACCAGGCTGCACGCAATCAATCACTGCCGGATGGGCAGAGATATTTCAGGAGTAATATTGTTATCAGTACGTAGGCAGACTAAGACGATGGCCGTGAAAAAGAGAGAGTGTGGCGCGGATCGAAGAGTGCTTCGGATTAACCGTTTCACATTGGCCATGGAGCGCCCAAGTGCACAATCTGAAACGGTCTTGGTTATGCAAACCCCAAAACCAGTGGCTACATCTGTAAATGCAAGTTAAAACTCTACTATGCCATGTGAAAGCCATTTATCAACAACACCCAGAAACGCCGCCGGCTTGGCTGGGCCCGAGCTCATCCAAGATGGAATGATGCAAAGTGGGAAAAGTGTTCGGTTGTCTTACGAGTCCACGTTTCAAAATTATTTTTGGAAACTGTGGACGTGGTGTCCACCGGACCAAAGAGGAAAAAAAACATCCGGATTGTTACAGGCGCAAAGTTAAAAGCCAGCATCCGCGATCCCTTCCAAGGTTTCTCATTGTCATCCCATCAGGTTGAGTTTTTTCTTGACCTGATCTGGCCATGGAGCGCCTAAGTGCACAATCTGAAACGGCTGAAACAGTCTTGGTTATGCAAACCCCAAAACCAGTAAAGTCGGCACGTTGTGTAAATAGTAAATAAAAACAGAATACAACAATTTGCAAATCCTTTTCAACTTATATTCAATTGAATAGACTGCAAAGACAAGATATTTAACGTTGGAACTGGAAAACTTGGTTATTTTTTGCAAATATTAGCTTATTTGGAATTTGACGCCTGCAACATGTTTGAAAAAATATGGCACTAGTGGCAAAAAAGACTGAGAAAGTTGAGGAATGCTCGTCAAACACTTATTTGGAACAACCCACAGGTGAACAGGCTAATTGGTAACAGGTGGGTGCTTCTATGAAATGCTCGGTCATTCACAAACAAAAATGGGGTGAGGGTCACCATTTTGTGAACAAAATGCGTAAACAAATTCTCCGACAGTTTAAGGACAACATTTCTCAACTAGCTACTGCCAGGAATTTAGGGATTTCATACATCTACAGTCCGTAATATCATCAATATGTTCAGATAATCTGGAAAAATCACTGCACGTAAGCGATTACATTAAGGACCTCGGATCCCTCAGGCGGTACTGAATCAAAAAGTGACATCCTTGTGTAAATGATATCACCACATGGGCTCAGGAACACTTCAGAGAACCACTGTCATGAACTACAGTTGGTGGCTCCATCTGTAAATGCAAGTTAAAACTCTACTATGCAATGCGAAAGCCATTTATCAACAACACCCAGAAACGATGGAGTGATGCAAAGTGGGAAAAGTGTTCTGTTGTCTGACGAGTCCACGTTTCAAAATTATTTTGGGAAACTGTGGACGTCGTCTCCACCGGACCAAAGAGGAAAAAAAACATCCGGATTGTTATAGGCACAAAGTTAAAAACCAGGATCTGCGGTCCCTTCCAAGGTTTCTCATTGTCATCCCATCAGGAGTTTTTTCTTGACTTGATCTGGGATCGTTGTGGCTTGTGCAGCCCTTTGGGACACTTGTGATTTAGGGCTTTATAAGTAAACATTGATTCATTGATCATTTGTGGATGTTACATTATGTTGTTTGGATTTTTTTTTTTTTGCACCATGACTAGGGAAGGTTGGTTGCATTGGGTCATATTCGTGAATGCCGTGCATGTCTCTGATAAAAGAGAAACTAAAGGTCATAGGGAGAGGTTTCGGTTTAATTTCTCAGAGCGTGACATTGATCGTGACTGGACTGTTCATATTTTCTTAGAAGACCTTTGTCCTCCCGTCCGAGCAGGCTTCATCAATTCATGCACTCAGACTTAGCACAGCTCCTAGCCCGTGCGGCCGGTGTTGGATCCAAAGTATTTATCCTCGACACGAGGGAGCATGCCTCGGTAAGATTAATTCCACCCCAATGCGGTGTAAAACAACAGCTGCTGAGACACAAAGAAGAGAGACCTCTGCCAGCACAACAACAGTCGTTAGGATTGAATCAGCTAACGAGGATGATTCCTTTCCTGCAGAGGATAAATACTGCAGATCCAGCGCCGGGCGCTAAAACTACAGCTGTGTTTTCCAAGGCCCTGAGCATGAAATGGAGCCAACTCGGAAGAGAGGCCAAACGTCTTCCAAGAGCATCTGGACTGTCCAGTTGCGATGGTTTTATTACCCTGCGAGTACAATGACCTGGGTGATGGAGCAGGTTTGTTTTGTTTGGTGGTTAGTTCCGATCCATGACCTAAAAACCATTAGTGGCAGATATCAAGGAATTTGCCGTCACTTTTAGTTATCATAGTCAGTTTTAGTTTGGGGAAAATGTGGGAGCTGAGCGACATAAGGTTCTTAGTCCGCCCTTTACCTGTCTTTCTGTGTCTGTTGTCTGACAGTCACTATTCAGTTTTTGTTTTTTTTTATTCATTTTTGTCAGATCCTTATCTTGCAAGTCATGTTCGAGCCCGTCGGCTTGCAACAGCGGTCAATTTGGTCGCCGCATGACTCAGGTTTTTCATGCGATATCAAGGCCTTGGCAACCCAAACCACCCAACTCGGACAAGAGGCCAAACGTCTTCCAAGAGCATTTGGACTGTCCAGTTGCGATGGTTTTATTACCCTGCGAGTACAATGACCTTGAGAAGATTTGTATTTTTTGGTGGTTAGTTCAGCACCATGACCTAAAAACCATTGGTGGCAGATACCAAGGAATTTGTCGTCACTTTTAGTCATTATAGTCAGTTTTAGTTCTTGGCAAATGTGGGAACTGACAGACATCAGGCTCTTAGTCCGCCCTTTTACCCGTTTTTCTGTGTCTGTTGTTTGACAGTCACTATTCAGTCGGTCGCCGCATGACTCAGTATTTACATGCGATATCAAGGCCTTAGCAGACCAAACCAACCAACTCGGACGAGAGGCCAAACGTCTTCCAAGAGCATCTGGACTGTCCAGTTGCGATGGTTTTATTACCCTTGAGAACCATTACCTGGGTGATTGTGCAGGTTTGTTTTGTTTGGTGGTTAGTTCAGCACCATGACCTAAAAACCATTGGTGGCAGATACCAAGGAATTTGTCGTCACTTTTAGTCATTTTATTCAGTTTTAGTTTGTGGCAAATGTGGGAACTGACGGACATCAGGGTCTTAGTCCGGCCTTTACCCATCTTTCTGTATCTGTTTTTTGACAGTCACTATTCAGTTTTTGTTTTTTTTTGGTTCATTTTTGTCAGATCCTTATCTTGCAAGTCATGTTTGAGCCCGTTGGCTTGCAACAGCGGTCAATTTGGTCGCCGCATGACTCAGGTTTTTCATGCGATATCAAGGCCTTGGCAACCCAAACCACCCAACTCGGACGAGAGGCCAAACGTTTTCCAAGAGCATTTGGACTGTCCAGTTGCGATGGTTTTATTACCCTGCGAGTACAATAACCTTGAGAAGGTTTGTATTTTTTGGTGGTTAGTTCAGCACCAGGACCTAAAAACCATTGGTGGCAGATACCAAGGAATTTGTCGTCACTTTTAGTCATTATAGTCAGTTTTAGTTCTTGGCAAATGTGGGAACTGACAGACATCAGGCTCTTAGTCCGCCCTTTTACCCGTTTTTCTGTGTCTGTTGTTTGACAGTCACTATTCAGTCGGTCGCCGCATGACTCAGGATTTACATGCGATATCAAGGCCTTAGCAGACCAAACCAACCAACTCGGACGAGAGGCCAAACGTCTTCCAAGAGCATCTGGACTGTCCAGTTGCGATGGTTTTATTACCCTTGAGTACCATTACCTGGGTGATTGAGTAGGTTTGTTTTGTTTGGTGGTTAGTTCAGCACCATGACCTAAAAACCATTGGTGGCAGATACCAAGGAATTTGTCGTCACTTTTAGTCATTATATTCAGTTTTAGTTTGTGGCAAATGTGGGAAATGACAGACATCAGGCTCTTAGTCCACCCTTTACCAGTCTTTCTGTGTCTGTTTTTTGACAGTCACTATTCAGTTTTTTTTTTTTTTTTCGGTTCATTTTTGTCAGATCCTTATCTTGCAAGTCATGTTCGAGCCCGTCGGCTTGCAACAGCGGTCAATTTGGTTGCCGCATGACTCAGGTTTTTCATGCGATATCAAGGCCTTGGCAACCCAAACCACCCAACTCGGACGAGAGGCCAAACGGCTTCCAAGAGCATTTGGACTGTCCAGTTGCCATGGTTTTATTACCCTGCGACTACAATGACCTTGAGAAGGTTTGTATTTTTTGGTGGTTAGTTCAGCACCAGGACCTAAAAACGATTGGTGGCAGATACCAAGGAATTTGTCGTCACTTTTAGTCATTATAGTCAGTTTTAGTTCTTGGCAAATGTGGGAACTGACAGACATCAGGCTCTTAGTCCGCCCTTTTACCCGTTTTTCTGTGTCTGTTGTTTGACAGTCACTATTCAGTCGATCGCCGCATGACTCAGAATTTACATGCGATATCAAGGTCTTAGCAGACCAAACCAACCAACTCGGACGAGAGGCCAAACGTCTTCTAAGAGCATTTGGACTGTCCATTTGCGATGGTTTTATTACCCTTGAGTACCATTACCTGGGTGATTGAGCAGGTTTGTTTTGTTTGGTGGTTAGTTCAGCACCATGACCTAAAAACCATTGGTGGCAGATACCAAGGAATTTGTCGTCACTTGTAGTCATTATATTCAGTTTTAGTTTGTGGCAAATGTGGGAAATGACAGACATCAGGCTCTTGGTCCGCCCTTTACCAGTCTTTCTGTGTCTGTTTTTTGACAGTCACTATTCAGTTTTTTTTTTTTTTCGGTTCATTTTTGTCAGATCCTTATCTTGCAAGTCATGTTCGAGCCCGTCGGCTTGCAACAGCGGTCAATTTGGTCGCCGCATGACTCAGGTTTTTCATGCGATATCAAGGCCTTGGCAACCCAAACCACCCAACTCGGACGAGAGGCCAAACGTCTTCCAAGAGCATTTGGACTGTCCAGTTGCCATGGTTTTATTACCCTGCGAGTACAATGACCTTGAGAAGGTTTGTATTTTTTGGTGGTTAGTTCAGCACCAGGACCTAAAAACCATTGGTGGCAGATACCAAGGAATTTGTCGTCACTTTTAGTCATTATAGTCAGTTTTAGTTCTTGGCAAATGTGGGAACTGACGGACATCAGGCTCTTAGTCCGCCCTTTTACCCGTTTTTCTGTGTCGGTTGTTTGACAGTCACTATTCAGTCGGTCGCCGCATGACTCAGGATTTACATGCGATATCAAGGCCTTAGCAGACCAAACCAACCAACTCGGACGAGAGGCCAAACGTCTTCCAAGAGCATCTGGACTGTCCAGTTGCGATGGTTTTATTACCCTTGAGTACCATTACCTGGGTGATTGTGCAGGTTTGTTTTGTTTGGTGGTTAGTTCAGCACCATGACCTAAAAACCATTGGTGGCAGATACCAAGGAATTCGTCGTCACTTGTAGTCATTATATTCAGTTTTAGTTTGTGGCAAATGTGGGAAATGACAGACATCAGGCTCTTGGTCCGCCCTTTACCAGTCTTTCTGTGTCTGTTTTTTGACAGTCACTATTCAGTTTTTGTTTTTTTTTCGGTTCATTTTTGTCAGATCCCTATCTTGAAAATCATGTTCTAGCCCGTCGGCTTGCAACAGCGGTCAATTTGGTCGCCGCATGACTCAGGTTTTTCATGCGATATCAAGGCCTTAGCAGACCAAACCAACCAACTCGGACGAGAGGCCAAACGTCTTCCAAGAGCATCTGGACTGTTCAGTTGCGATGGTTTTATTACCCTGTGAGTACAATGACCTGGGTGATTGAGCAGGTTCGTTTTGTTTGGTGGTTAGTTCGGAACCATGACCTAAAAATCATTGGTGGCAGATTCCAAGGAATTTGTTGTCACTTTTAGTCATTATGGTCAGTTTTAGTTTGTGGCAAATGTGGGAACTGACAGACATCAGGCTCTTAGTCCGCCCTTTTACCCGTCTTTCTGTGTCTGTTGTTTGACAGTCACTATTCAGCCGGTCGCCGCATGACTCAGGATTTTCATGCGATATCAAGGCCTTGGCAAACCAAACCACCAGCTGGTCTTTTGGTCATAAATATTCCACTGTGATAGTAAGTGCTGTGACCCACTTCCTGGCACTGGTTCGAACATATTGGAAGTTTAATTATGAAACAGCGCGCTCTCGCTCTCTGATTGACCCTCTAATCTTTTGTAAATCAGCACATTTGAAACCATTGGACAAGCTGGTTTGGTCGACTAGGTGGTGATAAATGAGAACATTGGCTCGCTGTCATAGAATGCATGTTTTGATTTCCATTGAACAATTTTTGATGTGTCACTGACTTTGTTTCAATGCTCTAAATTAGTCCGATCGGCTCCAAGTAAGCATCCTACATCCCGTGGAAACACCTTTATCTGACCGTGTTTGGTTTTTGAAAAGTTGGACTGACAGACCTGTATTATACGATTGAAAACCACACCTGCCCTCGTATCGCATACACGCAAATCTTAAAGCGCAAAACGAGATACTTTTCAATAAAAACATGCAAAACAATTTTATCAAAGAGGAGACCACTGTATTTTCCAGACGCACTTAAAATATATTTTGTACGGAATTAGTCTGGTTTTGCCTACCGACCTTGAAGCAATTTAATTTGGTACATGGTGTAATGATAAGTGTGAACAGTAGATGGCAGTCAAACATAACAGATATGTGCAGACTGAACTACTGTATGACTATAAATCAATCAATCGATGATTATTTATATAGCCCTAAATCACAAGTGTCTCAAAGGGCTGCACAAGCCACAACGACATTCGCGGTACAGAGCCCACATGAAGGCAAGGAAAAACTCACCCCAGTGGGACGTCGGTGACAATGACTATGAGAAACATTGGAGAGGACCGCATATGTGGGCAACTGCCCCTCTCCCCCCTCTAGGGTAGACCGAGAGCTGAAACAACACCAACATTTTATATGTTCCATTAAGAATATAGAAAATTACACACGTCACTCAAAAAATCTATCAAAGTGTTTAAGTACAACTTTAGTAAGCTATGAAGCCGCACCGCTTGCTGGTTTGTACTGTGCTTCAACATACGAGTATTATTATGGTGTTTGTATAAGGTAAAACATAATCTGGCGTTTTCTTTCTCAATATTATGCCAAATACTCTTTTTTTCCCCCTCCTGGTACTTGCCGATCTGAATTTGAGATCTGCATAAAAATCCTGAAAAATTGCATGGGTCCGCTTTTGTAGTCCGTGGTGAGCCCGTAGTCGATAAGAATTCTTATTTTTCTCTATCGTCTTGTTCTGGGATATTCATTCTATGCTGTTGCCATTTCTAATATAAAGTAGTGTAAAGTTCTAAGTTATATCTGTAAGTAAACTCGCCATGAGAGCGCTAAAACATACTGGTTTTTGTGGGTTCTTCCGAGGATGTTGTAGTCGTAATGATTTGTGCAGTCATTTGAGACATTTGTGATTTGGGGCTATATAAATAAACATTGATTGATTGATTGATGGTTTAGTGAATTTACATTATTCACCCAAGGATTTTTAGTTATTAGAGAGTTCGGGTCGGACGTTTTTTTTCATGGGACACATTTCCGGCGCTGTTTGTTGTTGTTTCCGGATGAAGAGATGCTGTTCCGTTATTAATTGAAGTAAAGTCGGACTGTAATTAAAAACAGTTAGCTCCATCTTCTGACACTTATTCCACTTCCGTCCTTGCACGCTACACCGCTACAGCAAAAATGACGGGGAGAAGACACTGTCGAAGGTGAGCCACGTAATTAAGAGCGCCCATAAAAACGCGCTGCCATGCCCGTTAAAAACAAAAACGAAACCGGCATTTTTCAAACATAGTATAGTAATGTTTTTGACTCATTAGTACCGCGATACTATACTAGTAGCGGTATACCGTCCAACCCCAGGGCATTGCATGTGATTCTCTGCTGAAACCCTAGGGGTGCTGTTTTACCCATTTTCTCAAGTACAAGAATGGCATTTCAGGACTATTCAATGTGCTACAATCGTCACGTACTGCATAACAGTGTGGTACGCCAGCTGCACTAAAGCAGAAACACAGGCGATTCAGAGGGTCATAAAGTCCGCACAAAAATTCATCGGCTTTCACCTGCCCTTCCTGAAGGATTTACACAATTCCTGTTGCCTCAACAGAGCAAAAAGCATCACCAAGGTTAGCACACACCCTGGCTTCCACCTGTTCGACCTGTTAGCATCGTCCAGGCGATACAGGTGCATCAGAGCCAGAACAAACAGGCTCAGAGACAGCTTCTTTCCCAGAGCTGTCACCATCTTGAACTCTAACTTATAATAATAATTCACCCCTATACAATTGCCTATCCTAATACCCTTCTGTGCAATACTACCCTTCCAGTGCAATACGTCAGACACTGATTGTTATTAATAACTCTGATACTCTTGTCTTGCTCTGTATACTGTACAGTATTTTGTATTTCTATAGCGTTTTGTATATTGTACAGGATTGCTTATTATTTTGTATTGGATAGTAGTCTGTTTATTTCAATTGTTAGTTTTTCCCTTTATTACCTCTTGTATTTTTTATTTTCACCCCATATTGGTTCCTACTCCTGCACCGTAAGATGGAGTCCTTAATCTCGTTATATGCAAATATATGACAATAAAGTCCATTCTATTATATTCAAAATGCAAATATTGTTTCAGAATGTTCTTGATATTGATTGATTGATTGATTGAAACTTTTATTAATAGATTGCACAGTACAGTACATATTCCGTGCAATTGACCACTAAAGGGTAACACCCGAATACGTTTTTCAACTTGTAGTAGATTGCACAGTGCAGTACATATTCCGTGCAATCGACCACTAAAGGGTAACACCCGAATAAGTTTTTCAACTTGTTTAAGTCGGGGTCCACGTTAAGTATCTTAAGATATGTATATCATAGTTATGTCCACGTTTTGCATCATAGGACGGAAAAGTCATCTGTTTCAACGTATATTGGGTTTCACTATGTAAAGTGCTTTGAGTCACTAGAGAAAAGCGCTATATAAATTTAATTCACTTAAAGTAGATGTGGTCTACTTTTTTCACTCATTCACTCTTCATCTGTTTCAACATATATTGGGTTTCTCTATGTAAATTGCTTTGAGTCACTAGAGAAAAGCGCTATATAAATATAATTAATTCCACTAGTTAACATGGTCTCTTTTTTTCACTCATTCACTCTTCATCTGTTTCAACATCTATTGGGTTTCACTATGTAAAGCCCTTAGAGTCACTACAGAAAAGTGCTATATAAATATGATTCACTTCACTAGTAGACTTGGTGTATTTTTATTTCACTCATTCACTCTTTATCTGTTTCATGTATATATTGGGTTTCACTATGTAAAGCGCTTTGAGTCACTAGAGAAAAGCGCTATATAAATATAATTCACCTCACAAAAAAGCAGGAACAACGACACACTTGTTTAGTCAGGAAAGAGATTGTAACCCAAAATACTCGGATCTCAAATCGATTAAATTGATTGGAATGCCATTATTCCATTATGGGCCCCCCCAAAAAACTTAAAATAAGGCATTTGTAAGCCCGAATGCAATCCATCCATCTTCTTCCGCTTATCCGAGGTCGGGTCGCGGTGGCAGCAGCTTAAACAGGGAAGCCCAGACTTTGCCCTCTCCCCAGCCCCTTCGTCCAACTCTTCCCGGGGGATCCCGAGGTGTTCCCAGGCCAGTGGGAGACATAGTCTTCCCAACATGTCCTGGGTCTTCCCCGTGGCCTCCTACCGGTCGGACGTACCCGAAACACCTCCCTAGAGAGGCCTTCGGGTGGCATTCTGACCAGATGCCCGAACCACCTCATCTGGCTCTTCTAAATGTGGATTAGCAACGGTTTTAGTTTGAGCTCCTCCCGGATGGCAGAGCTTCTCACCCTATCTCTAAGGGAGAGCCCCGCCACCCGGTGGAGGAAACTAATTTCGGCCGCTTGTACCCGTGATCTTATCCTTTCGGTCATGACCCAAAGCTCATGACCATAGGTGACGATGGGAACGTAGTTTGACCGGTAAATTGAGAGCTTTGCCTTCCGGCTCAACTCCTTCTTCACCACAACGGATCGATACAGCGTCCGCATTACCGAACACGTCACAACGATCTCAAGACCCACTCTTCCCTCACTCGTGAACAAGACTCCGAGGTACTTGAACTCCTCCACTTGGGGCAGGGTCTCCTCCCCAGCCCGGAGATGGCCGAATACCGATACACTAAAAAAAAAAAAAAAAGCCAATTCATCACAGATTGTACAAACCCCGTTTCCATATGAGTTGTGAAATTGTGTTAGATGCAAATATAAACGGAATACAATGATTTGCAAATCTTTTTCAACCCATATTCAGTTGAATGCACTTCAAAGACAAGATATTTGATGTTTTTTTTGCAAATAATAATTAACTAAGAATTTCATGGCTGCAACACATTCGAAAGTAGTTGGGTAAGGGCATGTTCACCACTCAATAAACGTTTGGGAACTGAGGAAACTAAATGTTAAAGCTTTGAAAGTGGAATTATTTCCCATTCTTGTTTTATGTAGAGCTTCAGTCGTTCAACAGTCTGGTATCTTACGCTTCATAATGAGCCACACATTTTCGATAGGAGACAAGTTTGGACTGCAGGCGGGCCAGGAAAGTACCTGCACTCTTTTATTTACGAAGCCACGCTGTTGTTACACGCTGAATGTGGCTTGGCTTTGTCTTGCTGAAATAAGCAGGGGCGTCCATGAAAAAGACGCCGCTTGGATGGCAGCATATGTTGTTCCAAATCCTGTATGTACCTTTCACCATTAATGGTGCCTTCACGGATGTGTAAGTTACCCATACCTTTGGCACTAATGCACCCCCATACCCTCACAGATGCTGGCTTTTGAACTTTGCGTCAATAACAGTCTGGATGGTTCGCTTCCCCTTTGGTCCGGATGACACAATGTCGAATATTTCCAAAAACAATTTGAAATGTGAACTCGACAGACCACAGATCACTTTTCCACCTTGCATCAGTCCATCTTAGATGATCTCGGACCCAGAGAAGCCGGCGGCATTCCTGGATGTTGTTGATCAATGGCTTTCGCTTTGCATAGTAGAGCTTTAACTTGCACTTACAGATGTAGCGATGAACTGTATTTAGTGACATTGGTTTTCTGAAGTGTTCCTGAGCCCATGTGGTGGTGTGCTACCTGGAGTGATTTCTCCAGTTTTCTGAACCCTCTGATGGTATTATGGACCGTAGATGTTGAAATCCCTAAATTTCTTGAAATTCCACTTGGAAAAACGTTGTTCTTAAACTGTTTGACTATTTGCTCACGCAGTTGTGGACAAAAGGGTGAACCTCGCCCCATCCTTTCTTGTGAAAGACTGAGCATTTTTTGGAAAGCTGTTTTTATACCCAATCATGACACCCATTTGTTCCCAATTAGCCTGCACACAGGTGGGATGTTCCAAATAAGAGTTTGATGAGCATTCCTCAACTTTATCAGTATTTATTGCCACCTTTCCCAACTTCTTTGTCACGTGTTGCGGCATCAAATTCTAAAGTTAATGAGTATTTGCAAAAAAGTTTAAACATCAAATATGTTGTCTTTGTAGCATATTCAACTGAATATGGGTTGAAAATGATTTGCAAATCATTGTATTCCGTTTATATTTACATCTAACACAATTTCCCAACGCATATGGAAACGGAGTTTTTAGCTACATTTTTCAGGCAGTAGCAAATCTGTGCAAAAGGGAAACCAGGGCCTTGACTTGGGAGCATAATTAAGACTGAAGACTACTAAATCACTATCAACCTCAGAAGGCAATAATGTCGAGGAAGAACAATAAACGTGAATGGCAAAACGGGAAATCATTTTAAACCGGCGAGTAAAGGCCACTTTGTGCGGTACATTTTGTCTGGCTTTGAGATTTTGACGACGTCCAGAGTGCAAAAAGAACAATGAACAACTGTGTCGGCAGGCATGCGCTCTTGTTAAGTGTGGCATGAGTCGATGAACACTTTATCAAAATCTTGCAGAAAACGACTTTGCTATGCAGAGCCCATTCAGAGACAGTGGAAGAATAACATGGAAATAACACAATAAATGGCCCCATGTCTATTGTCAATACTTCTGCATCATTATTGTGTAATCAGCATAAAACGAAATGTGCAGGGTGGGTTCAGTTGTCAACAAAATGCAGAATCCCATATATCGGGGTTATTCAACTGAAAAACACATCCGACCCACCAAAAATGTTAGTTCACCCAAGTAGGCCGGATGCAATTCAATCTAGGGTGGCTTATGTACGCAGTACTCATTTCACCCCACAGGGGGCCACAGTGAGGTATGGTGTCACAGTGAAGCAGCAGTGGGTCGAGTAGAAGAAGACTACTCAAAAAAATGGGACAATCGACAATGAAAAAATTGGAAATAAATTCATACTTGCTCACCTTGAGACTTCCAAGTTCAGTAGATGGGGAGGGGGGGGGCGTCCCTTAAGAGTTAGTGATGCAAGGGATCCTGAATATTTGTGTGTTTATGTTGTGTTACGGTGCGGATGTTTTCCCAAAATGTGTTTGTCATTTCTGTTTGGTGTGGGTTCACAGTGTGGCGCATATTTATGACAGTGGTAAAGTTGTTTATACGGCCACCCTCGGTATGACCTGTATGGCCCTTGAGCAAGTATGCCTTGCATTCACTTGTGTTAAAACGCCGCATACATCGTGTGGCTGTTTGTGATGAGGAAAAGCGGACGGATGTAGAGGATGCCAAAGGCGGTGGCTTTAAGGCACACCCCCAATATTGTTGTCCGGGTCAAAATCGAGAGAATGGTTGCCTCGGGAGCTTTTCAGGAAGTGCACTGAAATTCAGGAGTCTCCCAGGAAAATTGGGAGGGTTGGCAAGTATGAATAAATTGCGAAATTAAATAAAAAACGTCTGAGCTCTCGAATCAGCTAAACAGACCACATTTCCGGACTATAAGACGCACTTAATTTTTGTTGTTTTTTCTCAAACTCGACAGTTTTGAGAAACATGTACGGAATAATTCTGGTTTTGCTTACCGACCTCGAAGCAATTTTACTTGGTACATGGCGTAAAGATAAGTGTGACCAGGAGATGGCAGTCAAACATAAGATATATGTGTGGACTGCCACATGACGGCAATATGACTCAAGTAAACAACACCAACATTTTATATGTTCCATTAAAATTATAGAACAAAACACACAGCGCTCAAAAATCGATCAAAATATTTTAGTACGACTTTGGTAAGCTAAGAAGCCGCACCCCTTGATGGATTGTCGGACATGAAACATACAAGTATTATTTTGGTGTGTGTATGAGGTAAGACATTATTTAGCATTTTGTTTCGCAATATTATGCAAAAGCAACTTATCTTACTTTCTGGTATCTACTGATCTGTAGTCGATAAACTTCTTCTTTTTCTTTATATTCTTGTTATGTGACATTCATTCTCCGCTGTTGCAATTTCTAATAAAAAGTAGTGTAAAGTTCTTACTTATATATGTCACTAAACTCGCCATGAAAGCGCTAAAACATACCAGTGTAGTGAGTCCACATTATTCACACAGGGAACTTTAGTTATTAGAGTTCCGGTCGGATGGTTTTTCAGGTGACACATGTTTTGTTGTTGTTTGCGGATGAGGAGATGCTGCTCGGTTATTGATCGAAGTAAAATGTCTGAATGTCATTAAAACAGTTAGCACCATTTTTTGACACTTTTTCCACTCCTGTCCTTGCACGCTACACCGCTACATCAAAGATGTTGTAAACACTGTCACAGGGGAGCCACGTAAATAAGAACGGCCACAAAACGGCGCATCCTGTATTTGGGATCTGTGTAAGTTCTGAAAAATTGCGCAAGTTTGCCATTGTAGTCCGTGGGGACACCATGGTCGATAAACTTCTTATTTTCCTCTATCTTCTTGTTATGGGACATTCATCCTCCACTATTGTCATTCCTAATACAAAGTAGTGTAAAGTTCTTACTTATATCTGTCAGTAAACTTGCCATGAAAGCGCTAAAACATACCGGTGTAGTGAGTTTACATAATTCACCCAAGGAACTTTAGTTATTAGAGAATTCCAGTCGTAGGTTTTTCCACCACTTTTGGTGTTGTTTTTGGATGCGGAGATGCTGCTCCATTATTGATTGACGTAAGGTCTGAATGTCATTAAAACAGTTAGCACCATTTTTTGACACTTTTTCCACTCCTATCCTTGCACGCTACACCGCTACATCAAAGATGTTGTAAACACTGTCACAGGGGAGCCACGTAAATAAGAACGGCCACAAAACAGCGCATCCTGTATTTGGGATCTGCGTAAGTTCTGAAAAATTGCGCAAGTTCACCATTGTAGTCCATGAACACACCATGGTCGATAAACTTCTTATTTTCCTCTATCTTCTTGTTATGGGACATTCATCCTCCGCTATTGTCATTCCTAATACAAAGTAGTGTAAAGTTCTTACTTATATCTGTCAGTAAACTTGCCATGAAAGTGCTAAAACATACAGGTGTAGTGAGTTTACATAATTCACCCAAGGAACTTTAGTTATTAGAGAATTCCAGTCGTAGGTTTTTCCACCATTTTTGGTGTTGTTTTTGGATGCGGAGATACTGCTCCATTATTGATTGACATAAGGTCTGAATGTCATTAAAACAGTTAGAGACATTTTTTGACACTTTTTCCACTCCCGTCCTTGCACGCTACACCAAAAATGACAGGGAGAAAACGCTGTCGAAGGTGAGCCACGTAAATAAGACCCCCCACAAAACAGCCTTTTGGAGGAAATGTGTAGCCAGCACTGCTTGTAGGAGGAAAAGTCACTGCCGCTGTCCATGGTTACTGAAGACGAGCACCAGGGGGTCATGTGCTGATGGCGAGACACAGCTGGCAGATGATTAAATTTCACAGGCGGTACGTGTTAATCTAATCATCTGTTGTCTTTAACAGTAAGCAGCCAGAAGCAGAGCGAGAGATTGGATTGGGAGTGACGGCATGCGAAAAGACATTTTAGAGCCACGTAAATAAGACCGCCCACAAAACGGCGCTTCCAGAAGCGACAGTCAGAAAGCGGCTTGAAGATGTCTGTAAAACATCATTTATGCAATATTTTGACCCAAAGAACCACCATTACATGTTATGTAGACCACAAGAAAGTATTTTACATTTTGAAAATAATAATAACAATATGACTCCTTTAATGCGATTTATAATCCGGTGCGCCTTATATATGAAAAAAGAGAATAGACCAGGGGTCTCAAACTCACTTTACCTGGGGGCCACTGGATGCAGAGTCTGGGTGAGGCTGGGCCGCAAGAAAATATTTCTTAAAAAAATGTTTGCATACTTTTCAGCATGTCTGGTTGGATGATGACGTTTCAAATTGTATCCCTTGCGCAACTTTCTCTGTGCAAATAAGTAAATATATTTGAATTTGATAATGTTAATTCCGCAATGTGTGACGTTCCGCTTTTCCTTCCTACAGCAACACGCCGGACGGCGGATAATCCGGCGGATTATTCCCTCGCTACCGGGATAGCGAGCGCAAAAAAGTGAAGGCTCCCGGAGTGTTATCTGACATCATATATAAATATATGTAGTGAATTGGTCCAGGTTCTTGGGGACTGTTATTACTGACGGACAGGTGTCGAGGTGTGACTGCAGCTGTCACGCCAAATTTCTTCCCCCCTGCAAAAGCCCCCCCACCCCCATTTACTTCCGGGGTCATGATTAATACTGACGTTTTGTTAATGCTATATTATAAAAATATAACGCTATATTATAAAAATACAGACGTTTTGTTAATGCTATATTATAAAAATATAACGCTATATTATAAAAATACAGATGTTTTGTTAACGCTATATTATAAAAAAAATGTAAAAACAATTAACAAACACAAGCTATGGGATGACGCATTTACTTCCGGGGGTCACGTTTCCTCTTATGTCATCCCATAGCTTGTGTTTGTAAATTTTTTAAATTATTTTTTTTTTTTTTATAATATAGCTTTAACAAAACGTCTGTATTTTTATAATATAGCGTTAGATTTTTCTAATATAGCGTTAACAAAACGTCTGTATTGATCATAACCCCGGAAGTAAATGTGGGGGGGGGGTTTGTAGGGAGAAGACATTTGGCGTGACACAGCCAGGCACGTAAGAAAACCCTCGTCTCCATGGCAACGTCTCTGTCGCTTTCACTCATTTGCCGCTTTTCCACTAATGCAGGGGTAGGCAACCCAGAACGTTGGAAGAGCCATTTTGGACCCAAATAACCCAACGCTGTCAAGCGCCATTCATATAAAACTTGCGGGCAAGCCCTAACATTAAACTTTCATATTAAGGTGGGGGCCGCAAAATAACATCTCGCGGGCCGCATTTGGCCCGCATGTCTGAGACCCCTGGAATAGACCATTAACAGACAGCTCGCCTTATAATCCGGTGCGCCCTATGGTCCGGAAAATCCGATACATCCTTACTGAATGAAGTCAACAATACAGTAGCTTGTTCCTACTTTCCAACTCAACTGATCGCAGCCTCGTTCTGCCAGAACATCGGCGCAGATTGATACAGACGTTTATCACCCTTCCGTAATCCCCGGCAAGGCTGAGATATTAAACTCCAAAAGCGGCGTCGCATCGAGACAGATTTTTATCCCGCCCCGTCGTCATTTTCCATCATATCAGCGTAAAAAGCAAAATGTCGTTTGACCTTCCTGGCATCGCTTTAGTAGCTTGGCACGCCAAGGTGGAGCGGCGTGAGTGAGCGGGCGATTAAACGGGAAAAAAAAAAAAAAAAACTTGATTGCTCATGACTAAGACTTGGAAGTTCATGGAGGATAAAACAAAACCACATTGTGGTTAAGCAGCAATATCGAGGCCTGCTATCTTGAAGGTGAATATGCCCGAACACTGTCCGACAGGAAAAAAAACACTCTAATTAATCAGTTAATTAAGTGAATGACGCAAGCAACCCGACTTCATCCATCGATGAAGTCGCCGGAGAACAGATCACTAATCACTGTTCTGAATGTGCAGTTCGTCTTCTCAGACTTTCCCTTTGTTCCGAGTGTTGGCTGATGTAATTGCAAACAAATGATTGTACGCGGCCAAAAAGGCAGCTGCAGTCAATCATGATGGCTAATGGGAAGTTAATAGGCAGTCCCTCAAGGATTGTCTGTTGGCTTTTTTTTTTCTTTTTTTTGAATGATAGATTGATGGATGGAAAAATGGATGTTATTGTCATTGCAATGTATGTCCGAACAGCCCCCTTAAAGACCTACTGAAACCCACTACTACCCACCACGCAGTCTGATAGTTTATACATCAATGATGAAATATTAACATTGCAACACATGCCAATACGGCCTTTTTAGTTTACTAAATTACAATTTTAAATTTCCCGGGAGTTTCGTCCACGAAACGTCGTGTAATGATGACGTGTACGCAAGGTTTTAAGGAAATATGAGCGCTGCACACACACACACACAGCTAAAAGTCGTCTGCTTTAACGGCATAATTACACAATATTTTGGACATCTCTGTTGCTGAATCTTTTGCAATTTGTTCAACTAATATTGGAGAAGTCACAGTAGAAAAATGGAGATGGGAAGCTTTAGCCTTTAGCCACACAAACACACGGTGATTCCTTGTTTAAAATTCCCGGAGATGAAACTTTTACTATGGATCAGAGCGGTCAAGCGAACATGGATCTCGACCACATGTCAACCAGCAGGTTTCGGTGAGAAAATTGTGGTTAAAAAGTCAGTTCTTACCGGAGAAAAGCTGAACTTGGGCCGTCCATAGCTGCCGTCGACTCCCCTGAGACACTGCGCGTCAAGACACCCGTGGAGACACCCTTCCGACTATCAGGTACTATTTAACTCACTAAAACACTAGCAACACAATGGAAAGATAAGGGATTTCCCAGAATTAACCTAGTAAATGGGTCGAAAAACATCGGAATCCGTCCCAGTGCAATCGAGTTTTTTTTTGTTTGTTTTTTTTCTAGTCCGTCGCTATCAATATCCTCAAACACAAATCTTTCATCTTCGCTCAAATTAATGGGGAGATTGTCGTTTTCTCGGTCCGAATAGCACTTTTTGTTGGAGGCTCCCATTAAAAACAATGTGAATATGTGAGGAGCCATTAAACATGTGACGTCATCGTTTGCAACTTCCGGTAGATGCAGGGCATTTCTGTTAGCACCGAAAGTTGCTAACTTTATCGTGGATATTCTCTACTAAATAATTTCAGCAAAAATATGGCAATATCGCAAAATGATCAAGTATGACACATAGAATGGACCTGCTATCCCCGTTTGAAAAAGAAAATCTCATTTCAAGTAGGCCTTTAATAGCCATCGGTATATAAGCCGCACCCACTAGGCCTGGAACCAATTAACTGCAATAATCAAGGTAGGATTGTACATACATGAGGTTTTAGAATTAACCTATGAATAAAGAGAAAGCTAAAACAAACAAATGTTTAAAGGGCTCTAATTATGTAAAAAAAAAGTTTGCTGCTAGCGGGGTGTATAAAATAGTCAGGAAGTGTAATGGATACAAAGGATTCTGGGTGTTTGTTGTGTTGCGTTTATGTTGTGTTACTGGGAGGATGTCCTCCCGAAATGTGTTTGTCAATCTTGTATTGTGTGGCTTCACAGCGTGGCGCATATTAGTAAGAGTATTAAAATGTGTTTATATCACAACCCTTAGTGTACTCTGTGTCACCCAGTATGCCTTGCAGTCGTGTGTGTGTTGCTGCGGAAGCCACACACAACATGTTGTTGGACTGACAAGCAGATCGTACATGTTGTAGTGGGCGACAAAGCCAATGACTTCATAGCACGCCCTAATACTTATTAACTGGGTGACTGCCGGTAGTCATTCTATAGAATATTAGCGTCTCCTATTGTTTTCTTCGCTTTGTGACACGGGTCTTAAATGGCTCTTTGAATGGCAAAGGATACCGATCCCAGGACCACGTATATCAAATATTTCCAGATGATTCAACCGCCACCCGCCCGGATCTAATAAAATCTATTTTTTCGTCATGTCACCCGCCTGACCCGCGGTTTATCCATGGTCTCCGCGGATGAGACCGCAAACCGCGCATCTCTACTGCAGACGATTGCCTTACACAGCTGGAATTGATGAGGGCGAGCTGCTTAAGAGACCAGTGGACGCAGGGATCCTGGCGGGAACTTAGTTCTCATATGGTGAATCTACTACCTTGCTCGTTACCTGTTTCCTTGTTACCTTTCGTTCCCCTGATCCCTTTGTCTCTCGCTCTTCTCACAGCGCTCGTGTCACCACTGCTGTTTCCCTCCTGGACCAGTTTGCCTTCCTGGATCCCCGACCTTGTCTTTGGACTTTGGACTCGCTCTCTCGCCTTTGGCCCCCTCGCTTGGACTTTGGACTTCCCTGCCTGCCTCGCCCTTGTCTGAGAGCACCGCGTCTCCAACACGTTGGTAACACACACTCCAATTAAATACTTCACATAGTCATACACCATACACACTCTTGGGTTTTTGGCACACACCATTCTATAGTTCATTAGTATTGTCTATTATTCTTTAGTATATATATATTATATACATATAAATATATATAATAAATTATTGAACACCGCCAACTGGTGTTGGTCTGCCGTCATCTCCCTTAGTAAACCATAACAAAAACTTTGACAACGAAACCAGATTGCTGAAAAGCAAAAAGAAGAAACTTTGACAACGAAACCAGATTACTGAAAAGCAAAAAGAACAAACTTTGACAACGAGACCAGATTGCTGAAAAGCAAACAGAAGAAACTTGAAAACGACAAAAAACGCAACAAATAAGAAAAACTCTCCTGTTAAAACCCACTTCTTGAGGTGTTGTGGTCACGTTGGTCCATCAAACCCTGGAGGAGGAAGAAAGGAACTTCCACAACGCTCTTGCCGGGTTGCCTTTCAGCTCCTCATCTGCTCATTAATGTTTGCAGCAGATTGGTCTGCTGCTGGCTCGCCGCTGACACCTCGGCCAGCACTCGCCCGAGCGCCTCCAGGGGGGTTGTGGTAGACATTACCTTGGTTCAGTTGGTTGGGCGCCAGTTGTGGGAGTTCCTTTCTTCCTCCTTCAGGGTTCAATGGACCAACATGACCACAACACCTGAAGACGTGGATTTTAACAGTTTGTTGTCTTTTTCAAGTTTCTTCTGTTTGCTTTTCAGCAATCTGGTCTTGTTGTCAAAGTTTTTTCTTTTTGCTTTTCAGCAATCTGGTTTCGTTGTCAAAGTTTCTTCTGTATGATTTTCAGTCATTGGTCTCTCCTGCTTCCACTATCTCCGCCTCCTTGCCGCCATCTTGGGCAGGGCTACAGCGTGCCCTACCCTGCCGTTGGACTGTCGGCCCCGCCTCTCCACCATGAGGTTTTAGAATTAACCTATAAATAAAGAGAAAGCTAAAACAAACCTTCACAGAGAAAACAAATGTTTAAAGGGCTCCAATTATGTTAAAAAAAACAAACAAAAAAATTACGTATTTAGATGGTCTTCAACAGTTTTTCCATGCTTTAACTGTGAAAATATCCAATTATTTAATAGAAATCCAAGTTGTTTACCACAGTCAGGCCTGGAACCAATTAACTGCAATAAACAAGGTACGATTGTACATACATGAGGTTTTGGAATTAACCTATAAATTAAGAGAAAGCTAGAACAAATGTTTAAAGGGCTCCAATTATGTTGAAAAAACACGTATTTAGATGGTCGTAAACCGTTTTCCCATGCTTTAAATATGAAAATATTCAATTCGTTAATAAAAATCTCAGTTTACCATGGTCAGGCCTGGAATCAATTAACTGCAATAAACAAGTTACGACTGTACATACATGAGGTTTTGGAATTAACCGATAAATTAAGAAAAAGCTTTTGAATGGAAAAAAACTATTTTCCATATGTTAACCGCAGATATATACATTTTGGAATTAGTTAATTAGACAGAAATATTCTGTAAATGTTTATTTATATAGCTTAATTGCTTCCAAATAGTGTCTGCAACAAGGCAGTAAAACGGCTGATCAAACAAAACAGAAGTCATCGTCATGGATCCGCAAGCTGCGGAAGCTAGTTTTCCAATCAGCTAAACAGACTCAATAAACCCACGGTCCAAACTCAAAACAATAGAACGGTTTGTTTTGATTGACAAGGTGAAACTATCACATACACAACATGCATTTCAGGATATTTTAAAGCCTTCTTTTGATACGTCTATGATTATGGCTTACAGCTTATTGAAACCTTAAAAACGGGATGTTTTCAAAATCTATAAACCACAACCATCAAAATGATAACCTAGGTTTGACACTTTGAAGGTAATGAGTGAGGTGGCGACTTGTCCAGGGTGTACCCCGCCTTCCGCCCGATTGTAGCTGAGATAGGAGCCAGCGCCCCCCGCGACCCCGAAAGGGAATAAGCGGTAGAAAATGGATGGGATGGATGGAGTTAATATCACATATTAGTTTCACATTTGAAATGGAGTCGCGGACATGAATTGACTTGGACACTTTATTCATAATTTGTTTAGTTCTGTCAGTGTAATATAATGACGGAGTGAAAATCCGGTTGGAGGAAAGGCACGCAACTTTTCTTTCACTACGATTGAACGTCCACCTACCAAAAATCTGGAGCATTGTGGCAAATGAGTGCAAACAAACGCAGGCCCCTTCTACACTATCCATCCATCCATTTTCTACCGCTAATTCCCTTTGGGGTCGCGGGGTGTCGCTGGAGCCTATCTCAGCTACAATTGGGCGGAAGGCGGCGTACACCCTGGACAAGTAGCTACCTCATCGCAGGTACCCGGAGGGAACCCACGCAGCCACGGGGAGGACATGCAAACTCCACACAGAAAGATTCCGAGCCCGGGATTAAACCCAGAACTACTCAGGACCTTTGTTTTGTGAGGCAGACGCACTAACCCGTCTCCCACCGTGCCAGGTATATTCCACCCAACATTATCCTTATCCACACACACCGTTTAAGACCCACTCCCACCTCCGTCCGCCGGCGCAACGCGACCTAGTACGCATGCGAAGAAAAATGCGTACTCCGACCTGGACGTGTATCCTTAACCTGTGTTTCAATGTAGCCTATTGCCACGTTTCTGTGAACAGTAAACCTTGCTTACCTCACCATCAGCAGCTGTTAGACTATTGGCCAGCCTGGAGACATAGTCTTCCCAAAGTGTCCTGGGTCTTCCCCGTGGCCTCCTACCGGTTGGACGTGCCCTAAACACTTCCCTTAGGAGGCGCTCGGGTGGCATCCTGACAAGATGCCCAAACCACCTCATCCGGCTCCTCTCGATGTGGAGGAGCAGCTGCTTTATTTTGAGCTCCCCCCGGATGGCAGAGCTTCTCACCCTACTATCTCTAAGGGAGAACCCCGCCACCCGGCGGAGGAAACTCATTTCGGCCGCTTGTACTCGTGATCTTGTCCTTCCGGTCATAACCCAAAGCCCATGACCATAGGTGAGGATGGGAATGTAGATTGACCGGTAAATTGAGAGTTCTGCCTTCCGGCTCAGCTCCTTTTTCACCACAACTGATCGATACAGCGTCCGAATTACTGAAGACGCCGCACCGATCCGCCTGTCGAACTCACCATCCACTCTTCCCTCACTCGTGAACAAGACTCTGAGGTACTTGAACTCCTACACTTGGGGCAGGGTCTCCTCCCCAACCCGGAGATGGCACCCCACCCTTTTCCGGGCAAGAACCATGGACTCGGAGGTGCTGATTCCCATCGCGGTCTATTCACACTTGGTTACAAACCGATCCAGTGAGAGCTGAAGATCCTGGCCAGATGAAGCCATCAGGACCACATTATCTGCAAAAAGCCGAGACCTAATCCTGCAGCCAGCAAACCGGATCCCCTCAACGCCCTGACTGCGCCTAGAAATTCTGTCCATAAAAGTTATGAACAGACGTCAACCAACAGGAAGTAATTTAGCCGAAGTGACATCATCTAACTGCTGTTTATCAATTATAGCATATGATAAACAATAACAACTTTAGCTCCAAAATTAAAGCCTTGCAGTCACTAATACAAAAGTATTATCAAGTAATTGGTGACGGTGTGGCGCAGTTGGCAGAGTGGCTGTGCCAGCAACCTGAGGGTTCCTGGTTCAATCCCCACCTTTTACCAACTTTGTCACGTCCGTTGTGTCCTTGAGCAAGACACTTCACCCTTGCTCCTGATGGGTCCTGGTTAGGGTCTTGCATGTCTTTACACTGTGTCTGTAAGTACTCCGTGATTGTGCACTGGCGAACATGCTCGTCTGCATGACACGAGATGATGACGACGACGGGTGGGGGATCGGTACTTTTTAGAGGTGGTATAGTTCCGAATATGATTCACTAGTATCACGGTCCTGTTCTAATATCGGTATACCGTACAACCCTAAACTGTTGTGGTCTTTTCATGTAAATTTACCAGTGTTTTCGTCTGCCACGATACATACCGATGTCATTGTCCCCGGCAAGAATTGTTAAGAGAATCAATTGAAAAATCTGCAATGAATTCCCAAGACTTGATAGACTAAGAACCGGTTCGCGATTCCTATCTCTACTTGTGGACTACAGATATGATCAGAGCCTGTGTAGCTTTTCCAGTCATGATCATCTCGGCCATCTTTTTGACCTTTGAGAATGCCGTCCCCTGAGCCCCTGCGTTCAAAGGCTAACATTATTCCTTCTCAGCTCCCTCATAAGGTAAAGTCTCTGTTGAGCCTTCTTCTGCAGCTTAAGCCCTCCTTGGAATGGACCCCCGAAGTACCGATAGCCTTCCGCTCTGTCTACACAATGGCAAAATGTCAGTTTTATGACTCCTGTCATTAATTTTTCTCTCTGGAACTCATCGAGGGTGGACGCTCCCCTTTCCTCTCCCTTATCTCTCCTGCTTGCTTCTTTGTTTTGTCTTGTCTTAACTTTCTTGAAACATTGGTACATTGGAACTATTTAACTGGCCTCAACAAAATTGACAAGCTCTTGGGTTTGGGGGAACCTGCTATCGTGACGAAGCGGTTGTTGCTGGACACACGACGGACTCTTGGGAGAAGAAGGAAAGCCGCATGCCTGCCGACCCTTTTCTGTCGAGGACCTGAAGATATCCACCTATTTGGAATTATGACAACAGGTCATCTGCTGATTGGAGTAAGCGTTGCTTTGATTTGTTGACAAATTAGAAGTTGTTGGCAGTCTTCAAAGTACCCCAAAGCTGCCACAAATGATTGGAGGATGCGGGAAGAACTGTGGATTACACCGGACTGTCTACCCCGCAGTGTTGAGGACCAGTTATAGACAATTTAGAGCAAATTTTATTTTCACCCGCATAAAAATCATTCTAACTTGGATTGTTTCCCTGGCTTCGAGACTCTCCTGAAGGACAGCGCAGCGAAGACACAACAAACTCCCTTTTTTTCTTTCATGGACACACACCTGTTGTTGTTGACTTTGGACTAGCGACTGCAATACATCAAGGCCGCGGAACAGAGACACACTATGTGCACACACCCCACCCCCCCCAACCCTACGTCTTCGACGCAAATCCCATAGGGGTGATGAATGGATGGTCAGCGCCTGAGAGCTGCGGCCTACCACCATGATCTTGAACTACCTTCCTTCTGTTGCTGGATATCTCGAAATGTATGTTGTAATATATATATATATATATATATATATATATATATGTAGGTGTGGGAAAAAATCACAAGACTACTTCATCTCTACAGATCTGTTTCATGAGGGGTTCCCTCAATCATCAGGAGATTTTAATGGAAGCATTCACATACAATGGTTTATATAGAGCACAGAGTGGGTGGGTACAAGCAGGCGTAGGGTGTGGTGATTGGCTCATGTGTTACCTAGGAGGTGTTTCCGCCTGTGGCGGCATGTTGAAATGATTTCACTGCGCTTGTTGAGGGATGATAGCTCTGGATGATATATAATAAACAGTTTCTCTTTTAAGCATAAGTTGCATCTTTTATTACCACTGTTGTAAGGTGTGCTGGATGCAAGAATTTGACATGTTATTGAATATTCAACATTATTGTCTTTGAGGTTCCAAATGTGTTTGCTGAGTTCGGTAGAATTCTGCAAAGTCTGGTTTCTAAAGGAGGCGTTGTGATTATTCCATCTTGTTTTGAACGCTCCTTCGGTTAATCCTACGTACGTGTCGGATGTGTTAATGTCCTTGCGTATTACCTTTGCTTGGTAAACGACTGATGTCTGTAAGCACCTTCCGTTGAGAGGGCAATCAGGTTTCTTGCGACAGTTACATTCCTTATTGGTTTCAGAGTCGTTTAGTCTGGGGGTAGGCAGTCCTTTTGCAATTGCTTTGTTGTGGTTTGAAATGATTTGTTGCATGTTATTCATACAGCTGTAGCTCAATTTAATGTTGTTCTTGTTGAATATTTTTCTTAGGGTGTTGCCTTTGGGGAAGTGTTTGTCAATCAGAGTGAGGAACTTGCGGCCGATGTTGGTTGAGACGTCTTTGCTGAATGGCGGGTTGTACCAGATGATGTTGTTTCGTTTTCTGCTCTTTTTTGGTTGGTTTCCTGGGGTGGGTTCATAGGTGAGGGTGAAGTTGTATCCGCTTTCATCAAGTGCTTTCTGGTACGGGGGGGTTGCTTGGTCGAATTCAGCTTTGCTGGATGACAGCATCGATAGCCTTTTATTAATTCCGGTAGGTATTCTTTTCGTGGTGGTGGGTGGGTGGTTGCTGTCGTGGTGCACGTATTGGAGTGTTGTGTTGGGTTTCGTGAATGGTTGGTAGCTGTTATTTCTCAGGTTGAAAGTGACGTCGAGGAAGTTGACGGTTTGCTTGTTGGCTTCAATCGTGATCCGTAGGCCGTTTTCTTTGAAGATTTGGCATATGCGCTTCTTGGTGTTCTCGCTGCTCCTTGGCGAGGCGCGGCACACTGCCAGTCCATCATCACGGTAAATGCCAAGGTTCAGGTTGAGGCTAGCAAGCTGGGAGAGGAGGAAACTCCCAACGAGTTCGCACGTTTCTGCTCCGTCAAAACTCCCCATAGTAACGTCAAATGTTGAATTGTTCTTTTTTTGCCATGGTGTACTGTTGTGGATGAGTATGGAGTTCTTTGCGTGGATGATGATGTTTCTTTCGTTGCCTGTGATTGAGTCGTAGTCCGAGGCGAAGTTTAGTGCTTGGGTCAGTAGGTCTTGCGTGATGGAAGGGTAAAATTCTTCGATGTCGAAGGAGATAAAGTTGTGTTGTTGTTTGTCTTGGATGTTGTTGAACCATTTGATTACTGCTGCTGTATTTCTCCATTGGTTGAGTGGTGTTTTGTCCTTGATTTTTGCGTTGATTCTGTCCAGGATTATTTTGCTGATTTTTCCTATTTCGGATTTAGTTGGGTTTATTAGTCGGCATGTTGGGTTATTTGCGAAGTTGGGTTTGTGGTCCTTCAGTGTGATGAAGGCTTCTTTGTTGGCTGTGGCGTCCACCCTGTCCTCAATGTCCAGTTCGGTTGCGATCCGCTTGTTTTCTAAGTGGATGTTCTGTAAAGTGTTGGGTTGCGCTTTTTTGTATGATTTGGTGATGCTTTTGTCCAGTAAAGAGTTATGTTCTGGTATGTCCATTCTGTAGAAGTTTGTGGTTTTATCGGCGGCTATGATGAGGTTGCTTACTTTCTTGATGCGCTCCGTGTCATTTTTCAGCTTGGTGAGGAATGGGTTGCGGGCTGGCTTAAATTTGACTGATTGTATCATTTTGAGCATGTCGTTCTCAAAGTCCTTTAATTCCTTGACTGTGGGTGGGTTCTTGGTAGATTTGAATCCGTAAGTTTCCTTTTGCGTTCCTTTTGTTTCAGGGTGGAGGAAAAAGTGTGCTTTCCACCGCATCCTTCTTAGGAAGTGTTCCGTCTTTTCTATGAGTCTTTGCTTGTAGTCCTTCTGCGCGGGTATGGCAATGTTCTTCGTGGAGTAGTCGATGCTGAACTTTTCCATTTCGGATCGTCGTACAGTGCTCAACAAATGTTAATTTGGAGCGGAATATGTCTTGATTGGATTATCCGGAGAATAGTGCTCGATACCGTGGTAGAGCGCAATATGTAGGTGTGGGAAAAAATCACAAGACTACTTCATCTCTACAGATCTGTTTCATGAGGGGTTCCCTCAATCATCAGGAGATTTTAATGGAAGCATTCACATACAATGGTTTATATAGAGCACAGAGTGGGTGGGTACAAGCAGGCGTAGGGTGTGGTGATTGGCTCATGTGTTACCTAGGAGGTGTTTCCGCCTGTGGCGGCATGTTGAAATGATTTCACTGCGCTTGTTGAGGGATGATAGCTCTGGATGATATATAATAAACAGTTTCTCTTTTAAGCATAAGTTGCATCTTTTATTACCACTGTTGTAAGGTGTGCTGGATGCAAGAATTTGACATGTTATTGAATATTCAACATTATTGTCTTTGAGGTTCCAAATGTGTTTGCTGAGTTCGGTAGAATTCTGCAAAGTCTGGTTTCTAAAGGAGGCGTTGTGATTATTCCATCTTGTTTTGAACGCTCCTTCGGTTAATCCTACGTACGTGTCGGATGTGTTAATGTCCTTGCGTATTACCTTTGCTTGGTAAACGACTGATGTCTGTAAGCACCTTCCGTTGAGAGGGCAATCAGGTTTCTTGCGACAGTTACATTCATTATTGGTTTCAGAGTCGTTTAGTCTGGGGGTAGGCAGTCCTTTTGCAATTGCTTTGTTGTGGTTTGAAATGATTTGTTGCATGTTATTCATACAGCTGTAGCTCAATTTAATGTTGTTCTTGTTGAATATTTTTCTTAGGGTGTTGCCTTTGGGGAAGTGTTTGTCGATCAGAGTGAGGAACTTGCGGCCGATGTTGGTTGAGACGTCTTTGCTGAATGGCGGATTGTACCAGATGATGTTGTTTCGTTTTCTGCTCTTTTTTGGTTGGTTTCCTGGGGTGGGTTCATAGGTGAGGGTGAAGTTGTATCCGCTTTCATCAAGTGCTTTCTGGTACGGGGGGGTTGCTTGGTCGAATTCAGCTTTGCTGGATGACAGCATCGATAGTCTTTTATTAATTCCGGTAGGTATTCTTTTCGTGGTGGTGGGTGGGTGGTTGCTGTCGTGGTGCACGTATTGGAGTGTTGTGTTGGGTTTCGTGAATGGTTGGTAGCTGTTATTTCATATATATATATATATGTGCTTTGCTATGGAGGTTTTTTTCCCACTCCAGACTGGGCCCCCTTAGGACCCCAGTGTGGATTGTATTTTTTTACTCATCCTTCCCCAGCATTTAACTTTTTCCCATATTTTACGGGGCGCCCTATGGCGACCCATCAGCGTTCTTGTTCTGTAACCCTGTACACTGTTTGTTTATCTAATCTTGAACAGGTTTTTGCTGAAAACAAAGTTTTGTTGTACTTGTGCAATGACAAAAAAGACATATCCTATAACCAGCTCCTTGGTCTTTGTGGCGTATATGTGCAGATTATTAAGCCGTCGGTTGCTCAACCCCCCCTTCTGAGACATCATCATGGCATTGCTGTGGTGAGAGGGGGACAAAGTCACTGGTGCATGTGGCCCCGTGCGTAGCCTCATTTTTTTTATGAATTTGCTCATCAATGTATTCAGTGTTCTTTGGAACCTTAACCTAAAAAAAAAAAAACAGGGTTTCAAATAACTGGAAAACAAACACTGTATTATTGTTTTACTTGTTTTATGTTTGTTTACTTCCTGTTCTCAGTTATACTCTATATCTGGGGTGTCGAATTCATTTTAAATCGGGGGCCCACATGGAGAAAAATCTTACTCCCAAGTGGGCCGGACAAAAATAACTTAAAAAATAATGATAAACAGCTTGTTTTCTTTGTTAAAAACTAAAACAAGCACATTTTGCAAAAATGTACAAGTCATAATGTTGATTTTTTTATGCTTACATGTTGCGGTATTCTATCTCCATTTGTCCTTATTTATACTTTCTGAATAAATGATGTGATAATGTTCATCAGTCAACTCATTGGTGTTCATTTTCAATCTGTCACGACTGCAGCTGGGATAGGCTACAGTGACCACCCGCCCGCGAACCCAAAAGGGACAAGCGGTAGAAAATGGAAGGATGGATGGATGGAAGATAAAAAAACATTTATAAAAATATATGTAGCTTTTTTTTTTTTCTTTGACTGATGTACTACACATGTAGCTTAATTTACATAGATACAAATAATTGCTATTGTGACATCTAGTGGACACATTTAAAACCGCAGTTTCTTTCATCCCAAAATTTAGGCAAATTTTCATACTTACAAAACTCATCCCACGGGCCAAATAAAACATGTTCGCGGGTCAAACCGGCCATACGTTTGACACCCCTGCTCTATATATTTGAATCCATAAGGTAAAGTTCTCACTAAATACTTAAAAAGTAGAGTGGAAAAACAAGTTGACTTGATGAGCTTTTTTGTGTTTCATTGTATCTATTAATCCATATCCAATTGTATTAACAAATCGCAAAGTATGGGAAAATACTTACAAAATGCCACAAAATATTGATTATTCGTCTCCGAATACTTCCGGCTATTTCAGGGGACTGACATCATGGTAGTAATGCTTCTGCACTCTGTCCATATTATTAGGTCAGTCATACTGGAAATAAAAAAAAAATGATGTTTGTCATTCACAATCCTTATATATAAGACAAGAACACATGCTTGGCTTTTTTATGCATTAAACAAAGTAAATGAATAGCTAACAATTGACTCAACAGATGGAGGGTCCTCATTATACATATATAAAATGCCAAGAAAGAGCCAACAATACTCCATTTACACGTCCTCACCTGAAAATAACCAAATATGAGTGATATTGTTATTATAAGTACTAACGCAGACGGACTATTTTAGCTGCGCATTGATAGCAGTGACGTACTGCAAGCTTCTCTGTTTTTATCGACACATTGAGCCGGCGGCTGCCGCTGCTTGGTCTCAAACTTGCTAAAAGTACATTCTGGATCATAATTCAGGCATTTATCACCTGCTAAAAGAACCATGTGGCCATGGACCGACGGGCTGGTTCACTTTCAGATCCCCAGAAAAGTCGAAAAAGACAAAAAAGACGCTAGTCGCGGCAACTTTTTTTTAACTTTTTTGTAATGATTGTGATTGATTCTTCATCTAAACAGAATTATGTCTGCAGGCATCCCAGCGAGAGTGGAAATATTACTGTCAGTGTTTGTTTTAAAAAGACAAATGTGGCCATGGACCGGCGGTCTGGTCCACTTTTACATCCCCAGAAAAGCCGAAAAAGACACAAAAAAGACGCTAGTCGCGGCAACTTTTTCTAACCCTTTTGTGATGATTGTGATTGATTCTTCCTCTAAACGGAATTATGTGGGCCAGCATCACAGCGAGAGTGGAAATATTACAGTACGTGTTTGTTTTGAAAAGACAAATGTGACCATGGACCGATGGGCTGGTCCACTTTCACATCCCCAGAAAAGCTGAAAAAGACACAAAAAGACGTTAGTCGCAGCAACTTTTTTTTTTACCCTTTTGTGATGATTGTGATTGATTTTTCAACTAAACGGAATTATGTGGGCCGGCATCCCAGCAGGAGTGGAAATATTACAGTAAGTGTTTGTTTTAAAAAGAAAAATGTGGCCATGGACCGACGGGCTGGTTCACTTTTAAAACCCCAGAAAAGCTGAAAAAGACACAAAAAAGACGGTGGGCATGGCAACTTTTTTTTAACCCTTTGTGGGGAGTGTGATTGATTCTTCATCTAAACGGAATTATGTGGGCCAGCATCCCAGAAAGAGTGGAAATATTACAGTAAGTCTTTGTTTAAAAAGACAAATGTGGCCATTGACCGACGGGCTGGTCCACTTTCACATCCCCAGAAAAGCTGAAAAAGAAACAAAAAAGACGGTAGTAGCGGCAATCTTTTTTCTACCCCCTTTGTGATGATTGTGATTGATTCTTCATTTAAACGGAATTATGTGGGCCGGCGTCCCAGCGATAGTGGAAATATTACAGTAAGTGTTTGTTTTAAAAAGATAAATGTGGCAAAAACCCCCACAAAAAGACGCTAGTCGCGGCACATTTTTTGTAACCCTTTTGTGATGATTGTGATTGATTCTTTAGCCTAAACAAAATCATGTGGGCCAGCATCCCAGCAAGAGTGGAAATATTACAGTAAGTTTTAATTTGGTTAGTTTGTATGTTTAGCACTTAGCAATGCTGCTAATGCTTTAGTGTTACAATAAAGCTGTGTTCGTTTATCGCCTGACTTTTAGAAAGTATTGCTCATCTTCTTTGTGTTGGGGCTCAAAAATATAAGGTTCTGATTACAATTTTACCAAAGTAATCATTGTTGGCTCTCACAAAGTCTGATTTATTAGCATTGTTGTTGATGGGGAGGGAATCTGTGGTTCCTCCTCTACAATCACGGATCACAAGAATGGCTTCCACATTATTTATCAAAAGGCCTCGGGAATCTCTGTGAGATTGATACTATTTTGATCATATCTATTTATTTGCAAACTTTAAGTATTTTGGTGTCATAAATCAGTAAATAATTCACACTCCAGCCGAGGCTGAAGCGACTGGGGTGGGAATCAGCACCTCCAAGTCTGACTCCATGGTTCTCGGGTGGAGTGCCATCTTCAAGTTGGGGAGAAGATCTTCCCCCAAGTGGAGGAGTTCAAATACCTAGGTGTCTTGCTCACGAGTAGGAGAAGAGTGGATCGTGAGATTGACAGGCGGATCGGTGCAGCGTCTTCAGTAATGCAGACTCTGTTTCCATCCGTTGTGGTGGAGAAAGAGCTGAGCCGGAAGGCAAAGCTCTCAATTTTAACGGTCAATCTACGTTCCTATCTTCACCTACGGTCATGAGCTTTGGGTTATGATCGAAAGGACAAGATCACGGGTACAAGAGCCCGAAATGAGTTTCCTGCGCCGGGTGAGCTTCTTACCCTTAGAGATAGAGTAAGAAGCTCTAATATCCGGGGGGAAACTCAGAGTAAAGCGGCTGCTCTTCCACATCAAGAAGAGCCAGATGAGGTGTTTGGGGCACTTCCGACCAATAGGAGGCCACGGGGAAGATCCAGGAAACTTTGGGAAGACTATGTCTCCAGGCTGGCCTGGGAACGCCTCGGGATCCCCCCGGGAGGACCTGGACGAAGTAGCTGGGTATAGGGAAAACTGGGTTTCCCAACTTAGGCTACTTCCTTGTGGCCTAACCTCGGATAAGCGGAAGAAAATGGATGGATGGATAGATGGATGGAGTAATATATTAGATAGCTTCAATCTAGAGGCAACTTGTTTTTCCACTCTACTGCTAGTTTAAAAGTAGACAATGTCAACAAAAGTACATATTCAGAGTTCATCATCAAATTAATGTACTGTTTTATTCATTATAACTAATAATAGTAAACATAATGGTTACAGAAAGAAGGCTTCCATAAGTTCCAGGCATTCTCCGTCTTAAACATTTGTGTTTCAACAAATATACACCCTCACTTTAAGAGTATTTGTGAACTGTTGAGAGCAAACAATAGCGCTATTTTTGGGGGGATAAGAGAGACGACAAGGGTTTATAATCACAGCATCGTAAATGAGAATCTGTTCTGAACTTACTTTCCTTGTAACAATCACTTAAAGGTTAGATACTGTACATACAGTATACAAAAACATGTAAACTACAAAGTCCGGACATCAGTGTCGCTCAATGTTTATATATAACATTCCCCAAAAGGTTTGGAGCCATGGACAGAAACAGGATGAAGGCCGGAGCTACAGTATGCATGGCACAATTGTGTCCCTACAAAAAAAGTTTGGATTAGACAGCTGGCGAGCGTGTTTGATTGGCAGAAATTATGCCGATTGGACAAAATGGGAGGGGAGCTGGAGGCAAAGTTGCAAGGCTGTGCTTAATTCGCAGGGGTCGTGTGTGTGTGAATTGGTGCCATTGCAAAGTTGTGAAATCTTGGGGCTCTGTGGAGGTATACAACACTCTGTAACCTCATCACCACTTCCAAAAGAACTTAGGTGAATATATTCCCTGTATACATTGAGCATACTTGTGGTATTTCAAGAAAAAATTGAAACCGACAATGTGCTGGACTCTGTCAATGACTGATACTGTGAAACAAAGCTGGTACATGATTAGAGAATGCGAACAAAGCTCCGGGCGCTCAGACTTTTGTGAATTCGGACTCATTCGCAAGCTTGACAACAACTTGGAGACGCCGTGGCCTCTGCATCGCGAACTATTTATGAATTTGAGGACGGGAAATAGACAATTTGTTTTAATTTGTTTCCGTTTGATCAGACATTGTAGTCTGGATTGTTTTCCCTGGCTGTGGGTGACCTGGCAAGGTCGTTGCACAGAGATTTCCCTTGAGGACGATCCAAATCCTTCCCTGTCTCTCATGGACGCCGTTCACTTTTTGTCATCTCTAAGTGGCGATCCATTAGCGTTTCTGTTTTCCGTTACCCTGTACAATGTTTGTCTAATCATGAACGGGTATGTGTACTTGTGCAATGCCAATAAAGAGCTTCTTCTTCTGGGATTCGGTTATTCTCATAGCCAGACCCGTGTGTTTATTTCCGTACCTGACGGTTTCGGCCACAGAAGTTGTCAGGTGATGTTACTGTGACAGGTCTGGTCAGCTGATTTTAACAGTTTTTGGCGCGGTCTTCCTGCTTGAAGTAGCAGGCTGAGAGCGCCATCTAGACTCCAAACTCCTCAGGACAGTGTCCAGAGGTGTGGGAAAGTTTGTACCCCACATCATCCCCGTTCACAGTCTGGTTGGGGCTCTTCTGAATCTCGATGGCTTCTCTGATCCAACCATGGTATGTGTTGATCTCAGTGCCAATGACATACACTGTAAAAAAAATCCTATTTTTATGGTTAATTTACTCTAAATTTCTACCGTATTTTTTCCATTTTTTTTTTAAATAGGTTATAAAACTGTAGAATTGAAGACATTATCTGTAAATAAACAAACTGCCTATTATTTTAAGTAATATGACAGTAATGACAAACTATGTATATTTCTATATTTTTTACAGAAAAATACCAAATTAATAATACATCTCATTTTCTGTTTTCTCAAATTACTTTCAAACTCATGTAATATAACAGTAATTAACTTTTATTTAATATGTAGCTTGTTGTATAAAAGTCTATGTCCATACTAACAATCTAACAGTTTTATATGTAATTTTAAGGAAAATCTTATTTTTGTAATATTTATGTATATTTTTATATTCAAGTTAAAACTATTTGTAGCCTGTTATATAAAGGTTTAAGCTCATACTAACAATTTAACATTTTTCTCTGTAATACGACACACGTTGGTGACTGCAAGACATACTTGATCAACAGCCAACAGTCATACAAGTCACACTGACGGTGGCCGTACAAACAAAATTAACACTGTTACAAATATGCGCCACATTGTGATCCCACATCAAACAAGAATGACAAACACATTTCGGGAGAACATCTTTACCGCAACACAAACTAAACACAAAAGAACAAATACCCAGAATGCCATGCAGCGCTACTTTTCCGGGCTACACCCCCGCAACCACCAAACCCCGCTCACCTCAACCGACACCCGGAAAAGTAGCGCTGCATGGCATTTTGGGTATTTGTTCTTTTGTGTTTATTTTGTGTTATGGTAAAAATGTTCTCCCGAAATGTGTTTGTCATTCTTGTTTGATGTAGGTTTACAGTGTGGGGCATATTTGTAACAGTGTTAAATTTGTTTTGTACGGCCACCGTCACTGTGACCTGTATGGCTGTTGATCAACTATGTCTTGCAGTCAATATTGTATGACCAACGAAGCCTTGCACAACATGCCTCTCAGTCGCCACGCTGCTTGTTTGGTGAATGAGCGAACGCGACGAAAGGTCGCCGAGGACGATGGAGGCAGTGCTGTCACGGTACCACCTAAAAATGCTTGTCCGGTCGATATCGGGACAATTCTTCGCGGGGGTCACAGGAAGTCTCTAGTTAAAATCGGGAGGATTGGAAAGTATGTTGCTAGGTCGGGATAGCCATTCAAAGAAGGTGAATCCACTTTACACGTAGTTTCGGCGTCCAGTGGCCTTCAGGTAAATTGAGTTTGAAACCCCTGATATTAACAATTCAGAAAAAATCTGTAAAATAATGTTATATTTCTGTGGAACTGCTAGCATTGTCACTTCATTAAAGTTGGTTGATTGTGATAATTTGGAGAAACTCTGTAGAATAAAGGTACTTTTCTGCAGAACTGTTTGCATCGTCACTTTATTAAAGGTGGTTGATCTTAATAATTTAGTAAAAATCTGTAAAATTACGATATTTTTCCGCAAAACTTTTCATGAACATTTCTGTAAATATAATGTTTTTGATCATTATTTGGTTTACATGGTTTTATTTTAATTTTATGGTTTTCGTTTGGCAGCCGTAGCTGCCAGTAGATAAACGTTTTTTTACAGAATTTTTTTTTTACAGTGTATGCATTGTACAAATCCATGAGGCGGTTCTCCCTCTTGCAGTGGTCTGATATGGCATATTTCAGTTGTTCTGGTTCTGCTTGTCGCCTGGTGTTTACTTTTCACATTATTTTTTATGCTCTTTGTTCCTGATTATAAATGCTCTGCCAGTTTCTCCCACGTATGATTAGTTGCAGGACAAACAAGGTATCTCATATATTACATTGCATTTGTGTTCTTGGTCTATTTTGTCCTTAGGGTAAACTAACAACCACCGTGGTTTAGTGTGAGGTTTGGTTTAGTGTGAGGTTTGACTGGAGTCTTGATGTTGTGTTTGTTCATGACCCGCTTTACCCTGTGTGGCCCCTCAGACGTATGGAAGTATGACCTTGGCCCTGTGTCTTTCAATCAATCAATCAATGTTTACTTATATAGCCCTAAATCACTAGTGTCTCAAAGGGCTGCACAAACCACCACGACATCCTCGGTAGGCCCACATAAGGGCAAGGAAAACTCACACCCAGTGGGACATCGGTGACAATAATGATCCAGTGGGACGTCTGTGACAATAATGATTATGAGAACCTTAGAGAGGAGGAAAGCAATGGATGTCGAGCGGGTCTAACATGATACTGTGAAAGTTCAATCCACAATGGATCCAACACAGTCGCGAGAGTCCAGTCCAAAGCGGGTCCAACTCAGCAGCGAGAGTCCCGTTCACAGCGGAGCCAGCAGGAAACCATCCCAAGCGGAGGCGGATCAGCAGCGCAGAGATGTCGAGGCGGATCAGCAGCGCAGAGATGTCCCCAGCCGATACACAGGCAAGCAGTACATGGCCACCGGATCGGACCGGACCCCCTCCACAGGGGAGAGTGGGACATAGAAGAAAAAGAAAAGAAACAGCAGATCAACTGGTCTAAAAAGGGAGTCTATTTAAAGGCTACAGTATACAAATGAGTTTTAAGGTGAGACTTAAATGCTTCTACTGAGGTGGCATCTCGAACTGTTACCGGGAGGGCATTCCAGAGTACTGGAGCCCGAACGGAAAACGCTCTATAGCCCGCAGACTTTTTTTGGGCTTTGGGAATCACTAACAAGCCGGAGTCCTTTGAACGCAGATTTCTTGCCGGGACATATGGTACAATACAATCGGCAAGATAGGATGGAGCTAGACCGTGTAGTATTTTATACTTAAGTAGTAAAACCTTAAAGTCACATCTTAAGTGCACAGGAAGCCAGTGCAGGTGAGCCAGTACAGGCGTAATGTGATCAAACTTTCTTGTTCTTGTCAAAAGTCTAGCAGCCGCATTTTGTACCAACTGTAATCTTTTAATGCTAGACATGGGGAGACCCGAAAATAATACGTTACAGTAGTCGAGGCGAGACGTAACAAACGCATGGATAATGATCTCAGCGTCTTTAGTGGACAGAATGGAGCGAATTTTAGCGATATTACGGAGATGAAAGAAGGCCGTTTTAGTAACGCTTTTAATGTGTGCCTCAAAGGAGAGAGTTGGGTCGAAGATAATACCCAGATTCTTTACCGTGTCGCCTTGTTTAATTGTTTGGTTGTCAAATGTTAGAGTTGTATTATTAAATAGAGTTCGGTGTCTAGCAGGACCGATAATCAGCATTTCCGTTTTTTTGGCGTTGAGTTGCAAAAAGTTAGCGGACATCCATTGTTTAATTTCATTAAGACACGCCTCCAGCTGACTACAATCCGGCGTGTTGGTCAGCTTTAGGGGCATGTAGAGTTGGGTGTCATCAGCATAACAGTGAAAGCTAACACCGTATTTGCGTATGATGTCACCTAGCGGCAGCATGTAGATGCTGAAGAGTGCAGGGCCAAGGACCGAACCCTGGGGAACTCCACACGTTACCTTAACGTAGTCCGAGGTCACATTGTTATGGGAGACACACTGCATCCTATCAGTAAGATAAGAGTTAAACCAAGACAGGGCTAAGTCTGACATACCAATTCGTGTTTTGATACGTTCTAATAAAATATTATGATCGACGGTATCGAAAGCAGCGCTAAGATCGAGGAGCAGCAACATAGATGACGCATCAGAATCCATCGTTAGCAATAGATCATTAGTCATTTTTGCGAGGGCTGTCTCCGTCGAGTGATTTGCCCTGAAACCGGATTGAAAGGTTTCACATAGATTGTTAGACGCTAAGTGTTCATTTAACTGCTCCGCAACAATTTTTTCGAGGATTTTTGAAATAAAGGGAAGGTGAGACACCGGTCGGTAGTTTACCATGAGGTCAGGATCGAGGTTAGGTCTTTTAAGAAGAGGATGAATAACCACTTTTTTTGAATGCTAGGGGAACAGTGCCCGAGGAAAGTGATAAGTTTATAATATTTAGCACTGATGGACCTAATAATACAAAGAGCTCCTTGATCAGTTTCCCAGGAAGAGGGTCAAGTAAACATGTTGTCTGTTTTATTCCATTTACACGTTGTAACAATTCCTCTAATGTTATTTCCTCAAAACGAGAGAAACTATTTTGGAGGGCAGTATCCGCCGTATATACAATCGTGTCAGTGTTAATAGAACCCCGTTGTAGCTGGGACGCATTGTCTTTAATCTCCTTTCTAATGACTTCAATTTTCTTACTAAAGAATTGCATAAAGTCATCAGCTGAGTGGGTGGAGCTACTGGAAGGAGTCCCTTGTTGGGTTAGCGATGCTACCGTACTAAACAAAAATTTAGGATCGTTTTTATTACGGTGGATGAGATTTGAGTAATAATTAGCTTTAGCTAAGGTAAGCATGCGTTTATAAGTTATTAAACCATCACTAAATGCTTGATGGTGCACCTCAAGTTTAGTCATGCGCCATTTGCGTTCCAGCTTTCTGCATAATAATTTCTGAGCTCTAGTTTCTTCTGTAAACCACGGGGTGCGCTTTTTTGGAGCCTTTTTTAACTTTAGCGGTGCTATGTTATCAATGGTTTCGCGCAGGGCGTCGTTAAAGTTGTTAGTGAGGTTATCAATAGAGCCCACATACTTTGGGAATGGTGCCATTACCGAGGGCAGTAGGTCAGCAAGAGTTGTCGTTGTGGCCGTATTAATGTTGCGGCTGCTATAGCAGTTATTATTATTATTAGTTTGACGAACATGCGTCTGAACCTCGAATTTTATAAGGTAATGATCGGACAATACTTTAGTATACGGGAGTATCGTAACTTTGGAAGCGGTGATACCCCTGACAAGCACTAGGTCTATCGTATTACCGTTGCGATGCGTGGGTTCATTTATTATTTGTGGCCCCCGCTGCTACAAGACTCCGCTGTCTCACAGGCCGCTGGATGTAGCCGCCGACGTATCCCCATGCTAGTTAGCATGTTTAGCACGCCCGCGTCTATCAGTCCAAAACGGCCCGATATGTCCATATCCAGAAGTGTCTGGCGGTCGTACGTGATCACAAAGTGACCACGATGCGAGCCAGCCATGAAGTCTGCAGAACTGTCCGGCATTTCCGCCAAATGTTCCATCTTTAGCAAGAGCACCGCAGTGTCGCAGCCCGTCCGGGCGCCGCCATCTTGTTTGACCCACTTTGGGTAGTAGCAAGTTAGTGAACGACAACTGAAGTCCGCCCTATCAGACCACCGCAAGAGGGAGAACTGCCTCATTGATTGGGACAACGCACATGTCATCAGCACTGACAGCAACAAATACCATCGTTGGATCAGACAAGCCATCGAGAACCGGAATCGTGCCACCCAGACTGAACCGGAACGAGGGGGCATACCAACTTTCCCACACCTGGGACACAGTCCTTAAGAGGTCGGACTGCAGATGGCGCTCTCAGCCTGCTACTACAAACAGGAAGACAGCCCCAAAACCTGTTAAAATCAGCTGACTAGACATGTCAGCTGTTAGATTGGGACAACGCACATGTCATCGGCACTGAGAGCAACAAATACCATTGTTGGATCAGAGAAGCCATCGAGATCCGGAATCGTGCCACCCAGACTGAACCGGGACGAGGGAGCGTACCAACTTTCCCACACCTGGGACGCAGACCTTAAGAGGTCGGACTGCAGATAGCGCTGTCATCTTGGTCTATTTTGTCCTTAGGGTGAACTAACAACTGCCATACTTTAGTGTGAGGTTTGACTGGAGTCTTGATGTTGTGTTTATTCATTAACCGCTGTACCCTCTCTGTAACCCCATTGATGTATGGAAGTATGACCTTGGCCCTGTTTTGTTTTTCATTACTTTTGTTTCCTCTTGGTGATGTTTTGTTGAGCTTGATGCCACCCTGTGACTATGGCCCACTTTGGGTAGTAGGAAGTTCTTAGTGAACAACAACTGAAGTCTGCCATATCAGACCAGTGCAAGAAGGAAAACCGCCTCATGGGGTAGAACAATGCACATATCATAGGCACTGAGAGGAAAAAATACCATCGTTGGATCAGGGAAGCCATCGAGAACCGGAATCGTGCCACCCAGACTGAACCGGAACGAGGGGGCGTACCAAATTTCCCACACCTGGGACACAGTCCTTAAGAGGTCGGACTGCAGATGGCGCTGTCATCTTGGTCTATTTTGTCCTTAGGGTGAACTAACAACTGCCGTACTTTAGTGTGCAGTTTGACTGGAGTCTTGATGTTGTGTTTGTTCATGATCCACTGTACCCTCTCTGTAACCCCCTTGATGTATGGAAGTATGACCTTGGCCCTGTTTTGTTTTTTATTACTTTTGTTTCCTCTTGGAGATGTTTTGTTTAGCTTGATGCCGCCCTGTGTCTATGGCCCACTTTGGGTAGTAGGAAGTTAGTGAACAACAACTGAAGTCTGCCATATCAAACCAGTGCAAGAAGGAAAACCGCCTCATGGATTGGGACAACGCACATATCATAGGCACTGAGAGGAACAAATATCGTCGTTGGATCAGGGAAGCCATCGAGAACCAGAATCGTGCCACCCGGACTGAACCGGAAAGAGGGGGCGTACCAAATTTCCCACACCTGGGACACAGTCCTTAAGAGGTCGGACTGCAGAAGGCGCTGTCAGCCTTCTGCTACAAACAGGAAGACAGCGCCAAAACCTGTTAAAATCAGCTGACCAGACATGTCAGCTGTTAGATTGGGACAACGCACATGTCATCGGCACTGAGAGCAACAAATACCATTGTTGGATCAGAGAAGCCATCGAGATCCGGAATCGTGCCACCCAGACTGAACCGGAACGAGGGGACGTACCAACTTTCCCACACCTGGGACACAGTCCTTAAGAGGTCGGACTGCAGATGGCGCTGTCATCTTGGTCTATTTTGTCCTTAGGGTGAACTAACAACTGCCGTAGTTTAGTGTGAAGTTTGACTGGAGTCTTGATGTTGTGTTTATTCATTAACCGCTGTACCCTCTCTGTAACCCCATTGATGTATGGAAGTATGACCTTGGCCCTGTTTTGTTTTTCATTACCTTTGTTTCCTCTTGGTGATGTTTTGTTTAGCTTGATGCCACCCTGTGACTATGGCCCAGTTTGGGTAGTAGGATGTTTTTAGTGAACGACAACTGAAGTCTGCCATATCAAACCAGTGCAAGAAGGAAAACCGCCTCATGGATTGGGACAACGCACATATCATAGGCACTGAGAGGAACAAATACCATCGTTGGATCAGAGAAGCCTTCGAGAACCAGAATCGTGCCACCCAGACTGAACCGGAGCGAGGGGGCATACCAACTTTCCCACACCTGGGACACAGTCCTTAAGAGGTCGGACTGCAGATGGCGCTCTCAGCCTGCTACTACAAACAGGAAGACAGCGCCAAAACCTGTTAAAATCAGCTGACCAGACATGTCAGCTGTTGGATTGGGATAACGCACATGTCCTCGGCACTGAGAGCAACAAATACCATCGTTGGATCAGAGAAGCCATCGAGATCCGGAATCGTGCCACCCAGACTTAACCGGGACGAGGGGGCGAACCAACTTTCCCACACCTGGCACACAGTCCTGAATAGGTCGGACTGCAGATCGCGCTGTCCTCTTGGTCTATTTTGTCCTTAGGGTGAACTAACAACTGCCGTACTTTAGTGTGAGGTTTGACTGGAGTCTTGATGTTGTGTTTGTCCATGATCCGCTGTAACCTCTCTGTAACCCCCTTGATGTATGGAAGTATGACCTTGGCCCTGTTTTGTTTTTCATTACTTTTGTTTCCTCTTGGAGATGTTTTGTTTAGCTTGATGCCGCCCTGTGTCTATGGCCCACTTTGGGTAGTAGGAAGTTAGTGAACAACAACTGAAGTCTGCCATATCAAACCAGTGCAAGAAGGAAAACCGCCTCATGGATTGGGACAACGCACATATCATAGGCACTGAGAGGAACAAATATCATCGTTGGATCAGGGAAGCCATCGAGAACCGGAATCGTGCCACCCAGACTGAACCGGAAAGAGGGGCGTACCAACTTTCCCACACCTGGGACACAGTCCTTAAGAGGTCGGACTGCAGATGGCGCTGTCAGCCTGCTACTACAAACAGGAAGACAGCGCCAAAACCTGTTAAAATCAGCTGACCAGACATGTCAGCTGTTAGATTGGGACAACGCACATGTCATCGGCACTGAGAGGAGCAAATACCATCGTTGGATCAGGGAAGCCATCGAGAACCGGAATCGTGCCACCCAGACTGAACCAGAACGAGGGGGCATACCAACTTTCCCACACCTGGGACAAAGTCCTGAATAGGTCGGACTGCAGATAGCGCTGCCATCTTGGTCTATTTTGTCCTTGGGGTGAACTAACAACTGCTGTAGTTTAGTGTGAGGTTTGACTGGAGTCTTGATGTTGTGTTTGTTCATGATCCACTGTACCCTCTCTGTAACCCCCTTGACGTATGGAAGTATGACCTTGGCCCTGTTTTGTTTTTCATTACTTTTGTTACCTCTTGGTGATGTTTTGTTGAGCTTGATGCCACCCTGTGACTCTGGCCCACTTTGGGTAGTAGGAAGTTCTTAGTGAACAACAACTGAAGTCTGCCATATCAGACCAGTGCAAGAAGGAAAACCGCCTCATGGATTAGGACAACGCACATATCATAGGCACTGAGAGGAACAAATATCATCGTTGGATCAGGGAAGCCATCGAGAACCGGAATCGTGCCACCCAGACTGAACCGGAAAGAGGGGCGTACCAAATTTCCCACACCTGGGACACAGTCCTTAAGAGGTCGGACTGCAGATGGCGCTGTCAGCCTGCTACTACAAACAGGAAGACAGCGCCAAAACCTTTTAAAATTTGCTGACCAGACATGTCAGCTGTTAGATTGGGACAACGCACATGTCATCGGCACTGAGAGGAACAAATACCATCGTTGGATCAGGGAAGCCATCGAGAACAGGAATCGTGCCACCCAGACTGAACCAGAACGAGGGGGCATACCAACTTTCCCACACCTGGGACACAGTCCTGAATAGGTCGGACTGCAGATAGCGCTGCCATCTTGGTCTATTTTGTCCTTAGGGTGAACTAACAACTGCTATAGTTTAGTGTGAGGTTTGACTGGAGTCTTGATGTTGTGTTTGTTCATGATCCGCTGTACCCTCTCTGTAACCCCCTTGACGTATGGAAGTATGACCTTGGCCCTGTTTTGTTTTTCATTACTTTTGTTTCCTCTTGGTGATGTTTTGTTGAGCTTGATGCCACCCTGTGACTATGGCCCACTTTGGGTAGTAGGAAGTTCTTAGTGAACAACAACTGAAGTCTGCAATATCAGACCAGTGCAAGAAGGAAAACCGCCTCATGGATTAGGACAACGCACATATCATAGGCACTGAGAGGAAAATATACCATCGCTGGATCAGGGAAGCCATCGAGAACCGGAATCGTGCCACCCAGACTGAACCGGAACGAGGGGGCATACCAACTTTCCCACACCTGGGACACAGTCCTTAAGAGGTCGGACTGCAGATGGCGCTCTCAGCCTGCTACTACAAACAGGAAGACAGCGCCAAAACCTGTTAAAATCAGCTGACCAGACATGTCAGCTGTTGGATTGGGAAAACGCACATGTCATCGGCACTGAGAGCAACAAATACCATCGTTGGATCAGAGAAGCCATCGAGATCCGGAATCGTGCCACCCAGAATAATCCGGGACGAGGGGGCAAACCAACTTTCCACACCTGGGACGCAGTCCTGAATAGGTCGGACTGCAGATGGAACTCTCACTTGTGTTCTTGGTCTATTTTGTCCTTAGGGTGAACAAACAACTGCCATAGTTTAGTGTGAGGTTTGACTGGAGTATTGATGTTGTGTTTGTCCATGATCCGCTGTACCCTCTCTGTAACCCCCTTGATGTATGGGAGTATGACCTTGGCCCTGTTTTGTTTTTCATTACTTTTGTTTCCTCTTGGTGATGTTTTGTTTAGCTTGATGCCACCCTGTGACTATGGCCCACTTTGGGTAGTAGGAAGTTTTTAGTGAACGACAACTGAAGTCTGCCATATCAAACCAGTGCAAGAAGGAAAACCGCCTCATGGATTGGGACAACGCACATATCATAGGCACTGAGAGGAACAAATACCATCGTTGGATCAGGGAAACCATCGAGAACAGGAATCGTGCTACCCAGACTGAACCGGAACGAGGGGGCGTACCAACTTTCCCACACCTGGGACACAGTCCTTAAGAGGTTCGGACTGCAGATGGCGCTGTCAGCCTGCTACTACAAACAGGAAGACAGCGACAAAACCTGTTAAAATCAGCTGACCAGACATGTCACAGAAACACCACTTGACAACCTCTGAGGAAGGCAACAGTCGAAACCGACAGGTACAAAAATACACACACAGGTCTGGCTGTAAGAATAACAACATTGCATAATTTTTTGAAGACCTATGAACTTCTTTGGATTAGCTGCTTCTACTTTTTCCAATAACTCTCCAGACCCCATTCAGCATGTCCCGGCATCCTTCAGTTCACCTAAACTGCACATCTCTTCCACTGTCCAGTCCAGTTCCGACCAAGACGTCCATGCTGTGCGGGGACTCTTGCTTAAAATGTGTTCTCAAACACCCAGAGCACGTAGAGTAACAGCACGAGAGTTATCGTTCTAGATTATGAGCAGGATTGCAACTGAAAGTACTAATTGTGATAATACTTGAAAGCCATATACTGGATGAGACCAAGACACTAACAGGGACCATTTCTTGGACCTGGTAAGTTTGGGTATTCAGTGATTCACATTGATTCTCTACACTATGTGTGACATACAGTAGGGAGTCTAAGCTGTTGACACTCAAGGTCAATTGCCAAATAAACTGTACCATTCCAATTTTTTTTCCAAATCCGACCTGGGCCCCTTTTGTATGTGCTATGCAGATCTCAGACCGCAGTCTAAACGTTCATGGTTTGTACACAAACTGACACATTCCAAATTGGTAATGTCTAAAAACTACACACAAACTATGAATTGGACGAAAAATGTTTAGTTTATTTTGGTGGTTATTTCTTCAGTCAGTGGTTACCAAAATGGACAAAAACAATTTAAGGCCATCAATTAAAACATCTACCATTTTACCGACCAAAAGGGTTTCGGCTGAAGTTACGCACTTATTTGGCCTAACCCTATTAACAAACTCAAATACAATATGTACACACCCCAAAAACCAGAAATGTTTTTTGGACTGCAAAGACAAGATACTTATATTTGAACTGGAAAACTTTTGTTTTGCGAATATAAGCTCACTGGAAATCTGATGCCTTCAACATGTTTAAAAAAAACTGGCACAATTTGCAAAAAAGACTGATAATATTGAGGAATACTCATCAAACACTTATTTGGTAAATCCCACAGGTAAACAGGCTAATTGGGAAAAGGTGGGTGCCATGATTGGGTATAAAAGCAGCTTCCATGAAATGTTCAGTCATTCACAAACAAGAATAGGGCGAGGGTCACCACTTTGTGAACAAATGCGTGGGCAAATTGTTGAACAGTTTAAGAACATATCTGAATGGGCTATTGCAAGGAATTTAGGGATTTCTCCTTTACCCTATCATCAAAAGGTTCCGAGAATCTTGAGAAGTCCCTGCACGTAAGCGATGATGCACGTAAGGACCTTCGATCCCTCAGACGGTACTGCATCAAAAAGTGACATCGGTAAGTAAAGGATATCACCACATGGGCTCCGGAACACTTAAGAAAACCATTGTCAGTAATTTCAGTTGGTCGCTACATCTGTAAGTGCAAGTTAAAGCTCTACTATGCAAAGCAAAAGCCATTTATCAACAACACCCAGAACCGCTGCCGGCTTAGCTGGGCCCGAGCTCATCTAAAATGGACTGATGCAAAGTGGAAAAGTGTTCTGTGGTCTGACAAGTCCACATTTCAAATAGTTTTTGAAAAACTGTGGATGTCGTGTTGTTATAGCCGCAAAGTTCAAAAGCCAGCATTTGTGATGGTATGGGGGTGTATTAGTGCCCAAGGCATGGGTAACTTACACATCCGTGAAGACCCAATTAATACTGATAGCTACATACAGGTTTTGGAGCAACAAATGTTGCCATCCAAGCAATGTTATGATGGACGCCCCTGCTTATTTGAGCAAGACAATGCCAAACCACATGCTACAACAGCTTGGCTAAGTAGTAAGAGTGCGTGTACTAGAGTACCCCGTAGTCCAGACCTGTCTCCAATGTGTGGCGCATTATGACGTGTAAAATATGACAATGGAAATTCTGGACTGTTGAACAACTTAAGCTGTACATCAAGCAAGAATGGGAAAGAATTCCCCCTGAAAAGCTTCAACAAATGGTTTCCTCCATGTAACACAGTGGTAAAACTGCCTCTGTGCCAACTTTTGCAATGTGTTGCTGCCATTGAAGGGGAACATTATCACAATTTCAGAAGGGTTAAAACCAATAAAAATCAGTTCACAGTGGCTTATTTTATTTTTCAAAGTTTTTTCAAAATTTTACCCATCATGGAATATCCCGCAAAAAGGCTTTAAAGTGCCTGATTTTCGCTATCTGTGAAGCCACCGTCCATTTTCCTGTGACGTCATCCAGTGATGCCAAAACAAACAACATGCCGGATAGCACAGCAAGATATAGCGACATTAGCTCGGATTCAGACTCGGATTTCAGCATTTTAAGCGATTATACAGATTACGCATGTGTTGAAACGGATGGTTGGAGTATGGAGGCAGATAGCGAAAACGAAATTGAAGAAGAAACAGAAGCTATTGAGCGAATAGCTATTGACGCTATTCGGCGATCGCCTTTTCACCAACGATTGAGTGTCGCAGGATATCCATACTTCTCTTTGCCATGTCTGCCTTAGCATAGCCGGTAAAATGTGCAGACCAAAGGATCGGGACTTTCGCATCTTGTGACACTTGAGCAACTTAAATCCGTCGATTAGTAAGTGTTCGTTTGGCATTATGCCACCCGAACGCCTCCCGAGGGAGGTGTTTAGGGCACGTCCAACCGGTAGGAGGCCACGGGGAAGACCCAGGACACGTTGGGAAGACTATGTCTCCCGGCTGGCCTGGGAACGCCTCGGGATCCCCCGGGAAGAGCTAGACGAAGTGGCTGGGGAGAGGGAAGTCTGGGCTTCCCTGCTTAGGCTGCTGCCCCCGCGACCCGACCTCGGATAAGCGGAAGAAGATGGATGGATGGATGGATGGATGGATGGATGGATGGTTGGCATTAAATGTGGGTGCAGGGAAAGGCTGGATGCAAATATAGCTACAAATGTACATACAGCTAGCCTAAATAGCATGTTAGCATCGATTAGCTGGCAGTCATGCCGTGACCAAATATGTCTGATTAGCACATAAGTCAATAACATCAACAAAACTCCCCTTTGTGATTTCGTTGACTTTATCGTTGGAAATCCATCTGCCGGATATCCATACATCTCTGTGCCATGTCTGCCTTAGCATAGCTGGTAAAATGTGCAGACCAAACGATCGGGACTTTCGCATCTTGTGACACCGGAGCAACTTAAATCCGTCGATTGGTAAGTGTTTGTTTGGCATTAAATGTGGGTTTACATTAAATTTGTGGCATTAAATCTGTATGTACAAATGTACATAAAGCTAGCCTAAATAGCATATTAGCATCGATTAGGATGCCGTGCTAATCGATGCACATTCCACTTCAGTCAACTTGAATCCGTCCCTGATCGTGTTGTTAAAAACTCAGACAACACACCGACGAGGCAAGATGTCTCCAAGGTATGGAAAACAGTCGAAAAAACGGAAAATAACAGAGCTGATTTGACTCGGTGTTTGTAATGTGTTTGAGAAAAAGGCGGATTGACTACCTAAGTGACGTAGTCATCGCTCCGAGTGCGAATAATAGAAAGGCGTTTAATTCGCCAAAATTCACCCATTTAGAGTTCGGAAATCGGGTAAAAAAATACGTGGTCTTTTTTCTGCAACATCAAGGTATATATTGATGCTTGCATAGGTCTGGTGATAATGTTCCCCTTTAAATTCTAAGTTAATGATTATTTGCAAAATAAAATTAACATCAAATATCTTGTCCTTGCCGTCCACTCAATTGAAAATAAGTTGAAAATGATTTACAAATCATTGTATTCTGTTTTTATTTACGAATTACACGTGCCAACTTCACTGGTTTTGGGTTTTGTACTAAAACCGCGAGACGTCAGGCTCTAATCTTGAGCTTCATAGACATGCAAATAGTTTTTTCACTTTTCTTTTACACAACATATTACAAAATTTTTACACAGCATAAAAACTGTTCAAATATATATAAATATTGTAAATCAACGTCATAATAAAGAGGGCCACAGTTTCAAGAGCTCGTCTTCCCGACAGGGAGTTGTTCCTTGTCTCCGTCGCCAAGCACTTGGTCACGTAGGAACCAGTCGGTTCTCTTGAACGTGGCTCGATATAAGAGAAAGGGACTTGACTTATTTCCGGGTTGCCAGTTCGTCAATCACACCTTACATCATTATATTTACCCTGCAGGTTGCCATGCCTATGAAAGCATGCGGTCACTTCCATTAGTTGCACATGAACCCTACCCAATTCTGTCTTACATAGCACGCGCGCCAGCTGCTGGGTGTTTGCCTGAGACTCCACCTGCATCCACTCCAGTCGTGACAGGATCCACTTCAGAGACGCTAATTGCTGCGCTAATAATGAGGCTCGTCGTCAAGTGTGTTTTCGCTTCAGCACAAAGGTTGCAAACATAATAAAAATGCACTCACGGCGCGGTGTGATGTGTTCTCAGCGCCATCCTACTTTTTCCTGGCGAGAAACAAAGCACACGAGTAACCCGGCAATAGAAATAAAGACGGCCAATTAGATGTAGATTTCCTCACCCCCTTATGGCATTGTCCTTGCTGGCTTCTGATTGCGGAGGAAAAACAAAGACATAGAGCAAAACCGGATTTCTATGTTTATAAGGGACACAAGACGTCAGTGGTAGGGTGTTGTTGATCCCAAGATGCAGAGACAGGAAGACGGCATGCAGGTAATATCATTTATCAGCAGAAAACCAAAGGTAGTGCTGCTAAGGAGTGCACAGAAAGCAAAAAACTTCTACCACAAAAGTCAAACAATGATCGAGCCCGGTCCGGAAGTCAGGGCTGGCATATAGAACATACAGATTGGCAGCCAGGAAGGTGTGTGTCCTGGTTGCCAATTTAGAGACATAAAGATGGCCAATAAGATGAAAATGTATTCAACCCCTTATGTCGATATCTTTGCTAGCTTCTGATTGCGGAGGAAAAATAAATAAATAGACCAAAACCAGATTTCTATGTTTATAGGGAACACAAAACGTCCGTGGTACGGTTTGGGGTGTTGTTGATCCCAAGATACAGAGACAGGAAGACGGCATGCAGGTAATATCATTTATCAGCAGAAAACTAAAGGTAGTGCCGCTAAGGAGTGCAGAGAAAGCAAAAAACTTCTACCACAAAAGTCAAACAATGATCGAGCCCGGTCCGGAAGTCAGGGCTGGCATATAGAGCATACAGATTGGCAGCCAGGAAGGTGTGTGTCCTGGTTGCCAATTTAGGGAAATAAAGATGGCCAATAAGATGAAAATGTATTCAACCCGTTATGTCGATATCTTTGCTGGCTTCTGATTGCAGAGGAAAAACAAATAAATAGATCAAAACCAGATTTCTATGTTTATAAGGGACACAAAATGTCAGTGGTACGGTGCGGGGTGTTGTTGATCCCAAGATGCAGAGACAGGAAGACGGCATGCAGGTAATATCATTTATCAGCAGAAAACTAAAGGTAGTGCAGCTAAGGAGTGCACAGAATGCGAAAAACTTCTACTACAAAAGTCAAGCAATGATCGAGCCCGGTCCGGAAGTCAGGGCTGGCATATAGAGCATACAGATTGCCAGCCAGAAAGGTGTGTGTCCTGGTTGCCTATTCAGGGAATTAAAGATGGCCAATTACATGTAGATTTCCTAAACCCTTTATGTCGTTTTATTTGCTAGCTTCTGATTGTGGAAGAAAAACAAAGAAATAGACCAAAACCAGATTTTTATGTTCATAAGGGACACAACTCGTCAGTGGTACGGTGTGGGGTGTTGTTGATCCCAAGATGCAGAGACAGGAAGACGGCATGCAGGTAATATCATTTATCAGCAGAAAACTAAAAGTAGTGCCGTTAAGGAGTGCACAGAAAGTGAAAAACTTCTACCACAAAAGTCAAACAATGATCGAGCCCGGTCCGGAAGTCAGGGCTGGCATTTAGAGCATACAGATTGGCAGCCAGGAAGGTGTGTGTCCTGGTTGCCAATTTAGGGAAATAAAGATGGCCAATTACATGTAGATCTCCTCAACCCCTTATGTTGTTATCCTTGCTGGCTTCTGATTGCAGAGGAAAAACAAAGAAATAGACCAAAACCAGATTTATATGTTTATTAGGGACACAAAAATGTCAGTGGTACGGTGTGGGGTGTTGTTGATCTCAAGATGCGGAGACACGAAGACGGCATGCAGGTAACATCAATTATCAGCAGAAAACTAAAGTTAGTGCTGCTAGGGAGTGCACAGAAAACGAAACAATTCCGACCGGAACCCTCTAATAGGTAAAGTTCCTTGGGTAAATAATCTAAACTCACTACACAGGTATGTTTTAGCGTTTTCATGGCGAGTTTACTGACATATATATAAGTAAGAACTTTACACTTCCTTATATTAGAAATGACAACAGCGGAGGATGAATGTCCCATTAAAAGAAGATGGAGAAAAAGTAGAACCTATCGGACTACAAAGGCGGACATGCGCAGTTTTTCAGGATTCATGCAGATCTCAAATACAGATCAGCAGGTACAAGAAGGTAAAAAAAGTTGCTTTTGTGTGATATTGCGAAACAAAAACGCCAGATAGTACGTCTTACCTTATACACACACAATAATACTCGGATGTTAAAGCAAATCAAACGGTGCAGCCTACACTTATCTCTTATGTTTGACTGCCATCTACTCTTCACACTTATCATTACACCATGTACTGAATAAAATTGCTTTGAGGTGCGTAAGCTCAACCAAATGCATTTCGCACATTAGGCACACCGAGTTGTAAGGCGCACACCGGATATGTGTCCCGTGAAAAACCGTCCGACCGGAACCCTCTAGTAACTAAAGTTCCTTGGGTGAATAATGTAAACACACTACGCCGGTATTTTTTAAGCGTTTTCATGGCAAGTTTACTTACAGATATAAGTAAGAACTTTACACTACTTTATATCAGAAATGGCAACAGCGAAGGATGAATGTCCCATAACAAGAAGATGTAGAAAAAGTAGAACCTTATCAAACTACAAAGGCGGATATGCGCAAATTTTCAGATTTATGCAGGTCTCAAATACAGATCAGCAGGTACAGGAAGGTAAAAAAAAGTTGCTTTTGTATGATATTGCGAAACAAAAACGCCAGATAGTATGTCTTACCTAATACACACACCATAATAATACTCCGATGTTGACACACATCAAACCGTGCAGTCTACACTTATCTCTTATGTTTGACTGCCATCTACTGGTCACACTTATCATTAAACCATGTACCAAATGAAATTGCTTCGAGGTGGGTAAGCTCAACCAAACGTATTCCTTAAAATGTTAAAGTTAAAGTACTACACTAGGTGTGGCGAAATTATTCTCTGTTTTAGACCCATCACCCTTGATCACCCCCTGGGAGGTGAGGGGAGCAGTGAGCAGCAGCAGTGTTGGTGATTTAACCTCCAAATCCAACCCTTGATGCTGAGTGCCAAGCAGGGAGGTAATGGATCACATTTTTATAGTTTTTGGTATGACTCGGCCGGGGGTTTGAACTCACAACCTACCTATCTCAGGGCGGACACTCTAACCACTAGGCCACTGAGTAGTACGGACAGTAAATAACTTTTTGGTATTTGCTTTTGTTGGAGGGGGATGTATTCCACTCCTACATAGTACTGTCAAACACACATTCATTGCCCAGGTGCTCTCTCCATTATGACGGATAGAGCCAACCTAAAACGGATGAAATTCACAGCCCGTCATTTGGCAGAGTGCTGCGATTTTGTTGCATGTATTTCCTTCTTTCTCTCCCCGTTTGCCGGCGGTCCCCACGCGACTTAGCTGCACAGTTGAAGTATCTGTCAGAGGCGTGCAGCGCTCATTACCGCGCAGCTCAAGAGCCGGAAACAATGCACAGAAATGGGTTTGTGTCCGTAAGGGCGAGTGAAGGGCTACGGTTGTTCTGTGCACATGCATGAAAAAAAGTAATGGGGAAAGAAAAAAAAGATGGAGCGCCTCGAGGCCCAGTGTTGGGGGAGCGAGGAGCGTCCCTTTTCTCTTTATCTTCACTTGAACTCCCTTTCACATGCAAATTCAGCACTATTCAAAGCGAGGTCAACTTGCTCATCCGGAGTTTCACACCCGGCGTCTCCATGAATAAACATGCCGCCCGCTTGTCCGTGGCTATAAAGGCAGCGCCGCTCGGTGACGGCGAAGAGGAAGGACCTCCCCCAGGGTTTGGCGTGGGAAAGACTGGCAAGGTGACTCAAGGATCAGGGGTGGGTGTTCTTCCGGTGAACGGTCAAGACTCGCAAGGTGACTCGGGGATCAGGGGCGGGTTTTTCTCCCGGTGAACGGTCAAGACTCGCAAGGTAACTCGGGGATCAGGGGCGGGTGTTCTCTCGGTGAAAGGTCAAGACTCGCAAGGTGACTCGGGGATCAGGGGCGGATTTTTCTCCCGGTGAACGGTCAAGACTCGCAAGGTAACTCGGGGATCAGGGGCGGGTGTTCTCCCGGTGAACGGTCAAGACTCGCAAGGTGACTCGGGGATCAGGGGCGGGTTTTTCTCCCGGTCAACGGTCAAACCTCGCAAGGTGACTCGGGGATCAGGGGCGGGTGTTCTCCCAGTGAACGGTCAAGACTCGTAAGGTGACTCTGGGATCAGGGGCGGGTTTTTCTCCCGGTGAACGGTCAAAACTTGCAAGGTGACTCGGGGATCAGGGGCGGGTGTTCTCCCGGTGAACGGTCCAACGGCGTCGGTCAAAGTGCCCCTGAGTGCTGTAGAACCACAACGTTGTCACAGGCAGAGTTCCCGGTCGATGAAAAACCGGCTGTGGTTCGCAATTCATCACGTTTTAGGACCATACTTGCCAACCCTTCCGATTTTCCCGAGAGACTCACAAATTTCAGTGCCCCTCCCGAAAATCTCCCTTGGCAACCATTCTCCCGAATTTCTCCCATTTTCCGCCCAGACAACAATATTGGGGGCGTGCCTTAAAGGAACTGCCTTTAGCGTCCTCTCTCACTGGAAAAGGAGACTATCATATATGTCTCTGTTATCCATAGGTTTATCTAAAACCCATAAAGTAGGCAGTCACGGAGCTATTTCTCAGTTCGAAGGGGAAGGGGTATGGTGCCTGCAAATTTTGTAGATCAGACTTTTCCATTGAACACGGTGGCCGGACGGATGTACTAATTGAGGTTTCAAAGTTGGAAAGTATATCTACAGCGTGTATTTTATTTAGGGTTATCGTTCAAAATCATTACGAGGGACAAGAAGACGAAAAGTATTTGTTTTTTCCCTTCCTATCATGTAAAAATCAGCTCGTTATTAGTGGTTAGCAATGCAGCTAATGTTAGCAATGACTTCTATCTCTAAATCACTTTGAGAATGCATTCAAAAAGCGTCAACAATACTTTGTTTACGTTCCGTTATCTGTGTAATAACCAAGCTGTAGCGACATTGTTGTTGAAAAGAGTGAACATGTCAAGGCGCCGGCTCGAACCAGCTTTTTTCCAGCAGCTGGGTGTCACAGCACGGTCTCAAACCTGCAATGCCATGACACGCCCCCACACCCGCCGAGCGCTTCAAGCCCATGCTTCGTCGCAGCTGCAGACTGTCAGCAATCAGCGCACCTGTTAGTATTCAGGAAGACAGCATAAAGACCAGCCACATATTGGAACCTACGACGGAATGTCGTTGACCCTCAGTAGTAAGTATTACGTCTTTGGCTTCCCTCTCGATGTCCTCGCTCTTGTTCTCAGTGTACCTTTTTGTCTTGTTGACTCATGTCCCTTGTCTCCCTCGCAGTGCCCGCCTTGTTCCGTGTACTCGAGCTCTGTACCTCGACCTCCATCCAGATTTTGGACTGCCTCCCTCGCTGCTCGACCCCTTTTGCCTGGACACGGACCTTGTTGCTTCTCTCCTGCCCTCGACCTCCTGCCTGTCCCCGGACTTCCTTTGTGCGTCGCCCCCTTGGACTGACGAAGATTTCACCCAACACGCACGTAAAACATATTCTTGTATTATTTACATTGTTAATTTCACACCTAGTCCTGCAACCAACACAGAGTAGCATACACCTCGCACACAACCATCAAAAGTTACAATAAACCTGGTAAACTGAGCTTCTTCGTGATGTCGTCTGCTTCCACCCCTCACGTCTATAACACTGGGTCTGCCAGTACCGCCGTTGCCAGGGCCGAGACACGCCCCTGCTCGCGCTGGCCGGGTGACGCCCACATGCCAGCAAAGCTGTGGCCGATCAGCCATCTGCACACTTGGTGGATGAGGGTGAGCTGTATAGAGACCAGTGGACCCAATAATCATGGCCGGAACTTAAGCATTTCTTGCCCTAGTAAGCATCTCTTGTCAGGTTTCTACCCTGCATTGTCCTGGGCATGACGTTAAAGTGCATCTGGCAGTGGAGGCTCCTCTATGGGGTCTTGGGGTACTCGGAGGTCAACCCCTTTACTACTGTTACCCCAGGTGGCCCTTGGCAAAGGCCTAGTACCTGACTGCCCCCTAGCCAGGGATACGGTGAAGACATCAACGGTGGAGCAGCGGAAGATGGTAGATGTAAGAACTACCACAAAGGCTGCGATGGCAGAAGAAGGCACCCCCACATCCATGTGGGCCCAGTTTTGGGAAAATAACAACCCAAGACCTCAACGGTGAAACAGGCAGAGGATGATTGCTAACCCTATGGAGCGTCACAACGACTGGGATGGTGGATGAAGGCTGCATTAGATAAGGGTCCCCAGTCGCCTTGGACTCCATGCCACTGGACCCTGACCCGGATCTGTCAAGGATTGTGTGGTGACTGTCCGTGCACCAGTCTTCCCACGTTAAACAAAGTCACGCACAGGCATCCTTCATAAAGGGATACCCCCCTAGCTGGAGGATCGTCATACTCATTCGAGTGACCGCCGATGATGATACCCTGCGCACTCGCTCTCCCCCTCTAACTTCCTTGTTTTCGTGTCTCATATCCGTGTTGTCCTCCCGCAGTGCTTTCCAGAGTTCTCCTGTGATTCCCTGTTGTTCCCCTCTGGATTCTGGACTGCCTTCCTTCATCCTCGACCTCTGCTTGGACAAGGACTCCTTGGCACCTCTCTCATCCCCACGGACCTTCCGCTTGTCTCAAGGATCTTCTTCTGCTTAGCCCCTTTGGACTTGTTTGCTTCCTCATCCAACAAATAGGTAATACCCAACAGCTAATCATTCATACACATAGTCTCCCACCATACACCCCTTTTGGATTAGTCACACTCCATTCTCTTGTTTAGTATGGTTTTATATATATATATATATATATATATATATATATATATATATATATATATATATATATATATATATATATATATATATATTATAAAACATTGAGCAATGGAGGAGTTCAAGTACCTCGGAGACTTGGTCACGAGTGAGGGAAGAATGGATCGTGAGATCGACAGGCGGATCGATGTGGCGTACTCAGTAATGTGGATGCTGTATCGATCCGTTGTGGTGAAGAAAAACCTGAGCCGGAAGGAAAAGCTCTCAATTTACCGGTCGATCTATGTTCCCATCCTCACCTATGGTCATGAGCTTTGGGTTGTGACCGAAAGGACAAGATCACGGGTACAAACGGCCGGAATTTGTTTCCTCCGCCGGGTCGCGGGGCTCTCCCTTGGAGATAGGGTGAGAAGCTCTGCCATTTGGGAGCTCAAAGTAAAGCCACTTCTCCACATCGAGAGGAGCCAGATGAGGTGGTTCGGGCATCTGCTCAGGATGCCACCCGAACGCCTCCCTAGGGAGGTGTTTCGGGCACGTCCGACCGGTAGGAGGCTACGGGGAAGATCCAGGACACTTTGGAAGACTATGTCTCCCGGCTGGCCTGGGAACGCCTCGGGATTCCCCGGGAAGAGCTGGACGAAGTTGCAGGGGAGAGGGAAGTCTGGGCTTCCCTGCTTAGGCTGCTGCCTGCGACCTGACCTCAGATAAGAAGATGGATGGGTGGATGGATTTAGCAATATCACCCCCTTGTGGTACTGTGCCGTCACTACTCCCCCTGTACACAGTACTGTGGAGGGGCGTGGTTGACGTGTCCCCTGTGGGCGGGGCATGTGCAGGAGCCGGCTGTGAAGCAACGACAGGTGAGGAGATTTCTCAGCTGGAACGAGTTGTCTAATCACCTGTCTCTTTATTAAGAGCACTGGAGACCATGAGAGGGAGAGAGGCCCGGGCGGAGAGATGCTGGCAACAGAAACTTTTGATTACATATTGCTGAAAAGCAAAGAAAGGCACAAAAATAAAAATAGTGTTGTATCATTTGACGGCTAGGGTCTAGTCCGTTTTTCAGCCGGCACGAGAAAATGCCACCAACACTTAACAGAACACTGAGAAACATTGCCTTGTGACGCCGTGTTACGGTATTAGGTGTTAACTGGAGGTAAGCTAGCTTTTGCGTCAGCACCCGAAACACGTTTGAGTGACAGTCCAATCTGATAGTGAGTGAAAAACATTACAGTAAAGTGTCAGTTCATCTTGTGTTCAGACACCGCTAGCCAGACAGTGTAAGGACGCAGTTCCATACCCATCCATTTTCCATTTTCTACCGCTTATTCCCTTTCGGGGTCGCGGGGGGCGCTGGCGCCTATCTCAGCTACAATCGGGCGGAAGGCAGGGTACACCCTGGACAAGTCGCCACCTCATCGCAGGGCCAACACAGATAGACAGACAACATTCACACTCACATTCACACACTAGGGCCAATTTAGTGTTGCCAATCAACCTATCCCCAGGTGCATGTCTTTGGAAGTGGGAGGAAGCCGGAGTACCCGGAGGGAACCCATGCATTCACGGGGAGAACATGCAAATTCCACACAGAAAGATCCCAAGCCTGGATTTGAACCCAGGACTGCAGGAACTTCGTATTGTGAGGCAGACGCACTAACCCCTCTGCCACCGTGAAGCCATATATATATATATATATATATATATATATATATATATACTGTCCTCTGTGTCTTTTATTGTTTTATCATATTATATTGATTTTTTTTTTATTGTTTTATTCTATAATTATTGTTTGTTTGTTTATTGTTGACTTGTTTCATTTTAAATGCTTAATCAATTTTGTTTCTTTTTGTGCAGCACTCTGGATACAGTTGTGTTAAAAGTGCGATATAAATAAAGGGGATTGGATTGGATTTCTTTACAGATACAAATTCCGCACATTACATGTTATTCTTTCTTTTGCCTCCAGCCTCTAATTTTCCAATCACCGAATGAATAAAAAGCACCGGCAGTTGTGTTTGTGTCCCGTTTTAATTACATAGCAGAGTGTGACCTCTGGACCGCCCGCGGACATTTTACCAGAACTGACTTGACGAAGCACACTTGGCTCCCTATGCAAGGACCGTGACGCTGCTTGAACTTTCCCAAGAGTTGAGTAGCTTTGCGGGAGATGAAGCGCTCCTTATTACCAGCACTGACGAGTGGAAGAAAAATGGGTGACCATTCGTCTCCGGTGTGCCCTCTCTGCAGTGTGCAAGACAGCGGGCGATGTAATGAAGACGCCACCAGACTTGACATCCGTTCTACTCTCTTGTGACTTGCTGTAATGAGATTTTTCAGGGGGAGGTATTCTATGTCATTTTCCAGTCCGGCATGTGGCCGTTGGTCGGTTCCCACTGCCGGTGTTGACATTTATCAGTTCTGGCTAAAGATTGGTGATTACGACATTAAAACAGGGTGACTGAGTGCAAAGCTTTTGGTCGTGTCAAGATTGTGCGGAAACTTCAATCGACAAGGGAGAACATGAAGTTTGCGTATGTGACAAAATGTCACATTAACAGGAGCGACACCAGAAATCACTGGGTGAGAGTTGCAAAAGAATCGAGCAGAGGGACGGTTAAGCACTCGTACTGTATTTTCCGGACTATAAGGCGCTCTTAAAATAATTTTTTTGTTCTCAAAATTCAAAAGTGCACCTTATAGCCTGGTGCGTAAAATGTAAGGAATATGTTTGGTTGAGCTTACGCACCTCGAAGGATTTTTATTCGATAAGTGTGACCAGTAGATGGCATTCAAACAAGTGTAGGCTGCACCGTTTGATGTGCTTCAACATAGGAGTATTAATTATGGTGTGTGTAAAAGGTAAGACATTATTTTGTTTCGCAATATTATCCAAAAGCAACTTTTTTAGCATCTGGTACCTGTTGATCTCTATCTGGGATCTGCATAAATCCTGAAAAATTGCACGCATCTGCCTATGTAGTCCATGTAGACACCGTAGTCAGTAAGCTTCTTCTTTTTCACTATCTTCTTGTTATGGGAGATAAATCGTCCGCTGTTGCCATTCCCAATATAAAGTATTGCAAAGTTCTTACTTATATCTGTCAGTAAACTGGCCATAAAAGCGCTAAAACATACCGGGGTAGTGAATTAACATTATTCACCCAAGGAACTCTAGTTATTAAAGAGATCCTGTTTTCACGGGACACATTTTTGGTGTTGTTTCCGGATGAGGAGATGCTGCTCCATTAATGATTGAAGTAAAGTCTGAGTGTTACTAAAACAGTCAGCGCCATCTTCTGACACTTCACCACTCCCGTCCTTGCATGCTACACCGTTACAACAAAGATGACGGGTAGAAGATGCTGTCGAAGGTGAGCCACGTAAATAAGACCGCCCACAGAATGGCGCAGCCTGTATTTGGGATCTGCGTAAGTTCTGAAAAAATGTGCGCATCCGCCAATGTAGTCCATGCCGACACCGTAGTCGATAAGCTTTTTATTTTTCACTATCTTCTTGTTATGGGAGATAAATCGTCTGCTGTTGCCATTTATAATAGAAAATACTGAAAAGTTCTTACTTATATCTGTCAGTAAACTGGCCATAAAAGCGCTAAAACATACCGGGGTAGTGAATTAACATTATTCACCCAAGGAACTTTAGTTATTAGAGAGTTCCGCTCTGACGGTTTTTCACGGGACACATTTTGGTGTTGTTTCCGGATGAGGAGATGCTGCTCCATTATTGATAGAAGTAAAGTCTGAATGTCACTAAAACAGTTAGCGCCATCTTTTGACACTTCAACACTCCCGTCCTTGCACGCTACACCGCTACAGCAAAGATGAAGGGGAGAAGACGCTGTCAAAGGTGAGCCATGTAAATAAGACCGCCCACAGAATGGCGCAGCCTGTATTTGGGATCTGCGTCAGTTCTGAAAATTTGCGCGCATCCGCCTATGTAGTCCATAGCGACAACGTAGTCGAAAAGATTCTTCTTTTTCCCTATTTTCTTGTTGTGGGACATTCATACTCCACTGTTAAAATTCCTAATATCAAATACTGGAAAGTTCTTACTTATATCCGTCAGTAAACTCCCCATAAAAGCGCAAAAACATACCGGTGTAGTGACTTCACATTATTCACCCAAGTAACTTTAGTTATTAGAGTTCCGGTGTTGTTCTTTCCCCATGAGTAGATGCTGCTCCGTTATTGACTCAGGTAAAGTCTGAATGTCATTAAATCAGTTAGCGCCATCTTTTGACAATTCAACACTCCCGTCCTTGCACGCTACACCGCTACAACAAAGATGACGGAGAGAGGACGCTGTCGAAGGTGAGCCATGTAAATAAGATCGCCCATAGAATGGCGCAGCATGTATTTGGGATTTGAGTAAATTCTGAAAATTTGCGCACATCCGCCTATGTAGTCCATGCCGACAACGTAGTCAAAAAGATTCTTCTTTTTCCCTATTTTCTTGTTATGGGACATTCAGACTCCACTGTTAAAATTCCTAATATAAAATACTGGAAAGTTCTTACTTATATCCGTCAGTAAACTTGCCATGAAAGCGCTAAAACATACCGGTGTAGTGAGTTTACATTACTCACCCAAGGAACTTTAGTTATTAGAGTTCCGGTGTTGTTGTTTCACATTATTCATGGATGAGGAGATGCTGCTCCGTTTTTGATTGAAGTAAAGTCTGAATGTCACTAAAACAGTTAGCGCCATCTTTTGACACTTCACCACTCCCGTCCTTGCACGCTACACTGTTACATAGTCGAAAAGATTCTTCTTTTTTCTTATTTTCTTGTTATGGGACATTCATACTCCACTGTTGCCATTTCTAATATAAAGTACTGCAAAGTTCTTACTTATATCCGTCAGTAAACTCGCCATAAAAGCGCAAAAACATACCGGTGTAGTGACTTCACATTATTCACCCGAAGAACTTTAGTTGAGTCCTGACCTGCCCCCGATAGAACACCTTTGGGATTAATTAGATTGAGGACTGAGAGCCAGGCCTTCTCGACCAACATCAGCGTCTGTCCTCACCAATGCGCTTTTGAAGTAATGGTAGAAAACTCCTATAAACAAACTCCGCAACCTTGTGGACAGCCTTCCCAGAAGAGTTGAAGCTGTGATAGCTGCAAAAGGGTGGACCCACATCATAATGAACCCTATGGGTTAGGAATGGGATGGCTCTTCAAGTGAGTCAAGGTAGGTGGCTAAATACTTTTGGCAATATAGTGTATTTCTTGTCTTCGCCACGTGCACCGCCAAACTGGGACAGGCTTTTCAGTTCCAATGATGGCCTTTTCACGTGTCAGGGCGGTAATTTTATCAGTATGTGCAACTATTTGGATGATCCAGACACGATTTACCTGGCTAAGCGCCTCATCACGTTTTTTTTCCGGAAATATGCGCGGACACGCGCTAATGGTGCTGTGCGGCTCCCGCTGTCAGATGTGCTTTGAGTCGCAGCCGGGCCCGTGCGCCGCTCGCCGTGATATCCCGTGGCAGGTAGTCCGGCCAGCCTCCCGACGCCGCTCTCCACCCAGTCGGAAAAACCAACACTGTCACCCGAGGACATTAGAGCCACTCAGAAATGATCTAATGCCGGCGAGCGTTTATTATTATTTTTTTTTTAATTCTGTCAGAGTCAATGTTCAAAGGCGGACCTTTTAGATGGCGCAGTCAGGTGTTTGAGGAGACGTGGCAGCTCCAGTTGATTCTAATTGGGTCCGTTTACTTCACATGTCGGCGTGTGGAAAGCCTTTTGTCGTGATGAAACCAACCAAACTCATCTGTGCTAATACTTTTCTTGACATGTTAGGTTAGGACAGGGCGAGGCAACCCACAATGTTGAAAGAGCCCTATTAGACCAAAAAAATATAAAACTAAATCTGTACGGAGACGCTAAAAATTAAGCCTTATTAAGTGTTTTAATGAAGACAACACATGATGTAAGTGTTTATATTAGTTTACTATCAAAATGACTTTAACATTTTTATATATGTGTTATAATGAAGACAACACATGATGTAAGTGTATGAATTAGTTATATTAGCCTACTATCAAAATGACTTAAAAGTGTGCCAAATGTGTTATAATGAAGGCAACACATGATTTAAGTGTCTATATTAGCTATCTTTGCCTACTATCAAAATGTCTTTAAAAGTCTTAGATACGTGTTATAATGAAGGCAACACATGATGTAAGTTTCTACATAAGCTATATTAGCCTACTATCATAATGACTTTAAAAGTTTTATATAAGTGTTATAATGAAGACAACACAGGATGTAAATAGACTCCCTTTTTAGACCAGTTGATCTGCCGTTTCTTTTCTTTTTCTTCTATGTCCCACTCTCCCTTGTGGAGGGTGTCCGGTCCGATCCGGTGGCCATGTACTGCTCGCCTGTGTATCGGCTGGCGACATCTCTGCGCTGCTGATCCGCCTCCGCTTGGGATGGTTTCCTGCTGGCTCCGCTGTGAACGGGACTCTCGCTGCTGTGTTGGATCCGCTTTGGACTGGACTCTCGCGACTGTGTTGGATCCATTGAGGATTGCACTTTCACAGTATCATGTTAGACCCGCTCAACATCCATTGCTTTCCTCCTCTCTAAGGTTCTCATAGTCATCATTGTCACCGACGTCCCACTGGGTCATTATTGTCACTGATGTCCCACTGGGTGTGAGTTTTCCTTGCCCTTATGTGGGCCTACCGAGGAGGTCGTGGTGGTCTGTGCAGCCCTCTGAGACACTAGTGATTTAGGGCTATATAAGTAAACATTGATTGATTGATTGATTGAAGTGTCTGAATTAGTTATATTAGCCTACTATCAAAATGACTTTAAAAGTCTTAGATAAGTGTTATAATGAAGGCAACACATGATGTAAGTTTCTACATATGCTATATTAGCCTACTATCATAATGACTTTAAAAGTCTTAAATATGTGTTATAATGAAGACAACACATGATGTAAGTGTCTATATTATTTATATTGGCTTACTATCAAAATGACTTTAAAAGTTGCATATCCGTGTTATAATGAAGGCAACACATGATATAAGTGTCTGAATTAGTTATATTAGCCTACTATCAAAATGACTTTAAAAGTCTTATATAAGTGTTATGATGAAGACAACACATGATGTAAGTTTCTATATTAGCTATCTTAGCCTACTATCGCCCTGCGATGAGGTGGCGACTTGTCCAGGGTGTACCCCGCCTTACGCCCGATTGTAGCTGAGATAGGCGCCAGTGCCCCCCGCGACCCCAAAAGGGAATAAGCGGTAGAAAATGGATGGATGGATGGATAGCCTACTATCAAAATGACTTTAAAAGTCCTAGATATGTGTTATAATGAAGGCAACACATGATGTAAGTTTCCACATAAGCTATATTAGCCTACTATCATAATGACTTTAAAAGTCTTGTGTAAGTGTTATAATGAAGACAACACATGATATAAGTGTCCATATTGGCTATCTTAGCCTGCTATCAAAATTTCTTTAAAAGTCTTATGTAAGTGTTATAATAAAGACAGCACATGATGTACTGTAAGTGTCTATATTATCTATATTGGCTTATTATCAAAATGACTTTAAACGTTGCAAAAAGTGTTATAATGAAGGCAACACGTGATTTAAGTGTCTATATTAGCTATATTAGCCTACTATCATAATGACTTTAAAAGTATTGTGTAAGTGTTATAATGAAGACAACACATGATGTAAGTGTCTGAATTAGTTATATTAGCCTACTATCAAAATGACTTTAAAAGTCTTAGATACGTGTTATAATGAAGGCAACACATGATGTAAGTTTCTACATATGCTATATTAGCCTACTATCATAATGACTTTAAAAGTCTTATATAAGTGTTATGATGAAGACAACACATGATGTAAGTGTCTATATTATCTATATTGGCTTACTATCAAAATGACTTTAAAAGATGCATATACGTGTTATAATAAAGGCAACACATGATGTAAGTGTCTGAATTAGTTATATTAGCCTACTATCAAAATGACTTTAAAAGTCTTATATAAGTGTTATGATGAAGACAACACATGATGTAAGTGTCTATATTAGCTATCTTAGCCTACTATCGCCCTGCGATGAGGTGGCGACTTGTCCAGGGTGTACCCCGCCTTACGACGATTGTAGCTGAGATAGGCGCCAGCGACCCCAAAAGGGAATAAGCGGTAGAAAATGGATGGATGGATGGATAGCCTACTATCAAAATGACTTTAAAAGTCTTAGATATGTGTTATAATGAAGGCAACACATGATGTAAGTTTCTACATAAGCTGTATTAGCCTACTATCATAATGACTTTAAAAGTCTTGTGTAAGTCTTATAATGAAGACAACACATGATATAAGTGTCTATATTAGCTATCTTAGCCTGTTATCAAAATTTCTTTAAAAGTCTTATGTGTTATAATGAAGACAGCACATGATGTACTGTAAGTGTCTACATTATCTATGTTGGCTTACTATCAAAATGACTTTAAAAGTTGCAAAATGTGTTATAATGAAGGCAACACATGATGTAAGTGTCTGAATTAGTTATACTAGCCTACTATCAAAATGACTTTAAAAGTCTTAGATATGTGTTATAATGAAGGCAACACATGATGTAAGTTTCTACATAAGCTGTATTAGCCTACTATCATAATGACTTTAAAAGTCTTGTGTAAGTCTTATAATGAAGACAACACATGATATAAGTGTCTATATTAGCTATCTTAGCCTGTTATCAAAATTTCTTTAAAAGTCTTATGTGTTATAATGAAGACAGCACATGATGTACTGTAAGTGTCTACATTATCTATGTTGGCTTACTATCAAAATGACTTTAAAAGTTGCAAAATGTGTTATAATGAAGGCAACACATGATGTAAGTGTCTGAATTAGTTATACTAGCCTACTATCAAAATGACTTTAAAAGTCTTAGATACGTGTTACAATGAAGACAACACATGATGTAAGTTTCCACATATGCTATATCAGCCTACTATCATAATGACTTTAAAAGTCTTGTGTAAGTATTATAATGAGGACAACACATGATATAAGTGTTTATTTTAGCTATCTTAGCCTACTATCAACATTTCTTTAAAAGTATTATGTAAGTGTTATAATGAAGACAGCACATGGCAAAAGTTTCTATATTAGCTACATTAGCTTACTATCAAAATGACTTTAAAAGTCTTATTTCTCTGTTATAATGAAGACAACACATGATGTGTCTGTATTAGAATCAGAATCAGAAATACTTTACTATATTAGGTGTATTACTATCAAAATGACTATGTGTCGCAAATCTTAATTGAAAGACATTTTGAAATATAATATTTATTCGACACATTTTTACAAGAGTGGAAGAAATTGGTACAACTTCTCAGAACGTGAGATAACTCCTGGAAATGAGTGTCTTAGAATGGCCAAAGTTATAGATGTGTGTGTCCTAGTTAAGAGAAACGGCAGACTGTCTTCTGCTAATGGATTTATTACAATCGTTGCAGGCTGGGTAACGTTTGCTGTGGTCTGGAACAACATGGCACACAAACAACAATCATGCCTCAGAGTTGGACTGGTGCCGTGACCCTGATGATAGGTAAGTTTTGAAATTGACATTTTTTAGCTCGCTGGCTAGCCCTGCTCTACTTAACTTCCAGTCAAAAGGTATGAGTGGAGATGGGGGGTCGAGCCGGAACAGTGCAGGCCTGGTCTGTGTGATGCCTCACAGTTGGACTGGTGCCGTGACCCTGATGAGAGTGAGGTTTTGAAATGGAGTGCTTTTAGCTCACTGGCTAGCCCTGCTTGACTTAACTTTCAGTCAATAGCTTATGTGTTGACATGGGGTCGAGCCCGGAAAAGTGCAAACCTGGCCCATGTGATGTCTTACTGTTGGATTGGTGCCGTGTCCCTGATGAAAGTAAGGTTTTGAGATTGAGAGTTCTCAGCTCGCTGGCTAGCCCTGCTTGACTCAAATTTCAGTTAGTAGGTATGTGTGGACATGGGTGGTCTAGCCCGTAACAGTGCAGGCATGCTTTTTGTGATGCCTCACAGTTTGACTGGTGCCGTGACCCTGATGAGAGGGAGGTTTTGAGATTGAGTGTTTTTAGCTCGCTGGCTAACCCTGCTCGACCTTACTTTCAGTCAATAGGTATATGTGGACATGGGGTTCTAGCTCGTAACAGTGCAGGCATGCTCTGTGTGACGCCTCGCAGCTTGACTGGTGCCGTGACCCTGATGATAGGGAGGTTTTGAGATTAAGAGTTTTTAGCTCGCTGGCTAGCTCTGCTCGACTTTACTTTCAGTCAATAGGTGTGTGTAGAAATGGGGGGTCTAGCTCGCAACAGTGCAGGCATGCTCTGTGTGGTGCCTCACAGTTTGACTGGTGCTGTGACCCTGATGAGAGTGAGGTTTTGAGATTGAGTGTTTTTAGCTCGCTGGCTAGCCCTGCTTGACCTTACTTTCAGTTTATAGGTATGTGTGGACATATGGGTCTAGCCTGTAACAGTGCAGGCATGCTCTGTGTGATGCCTCACAGTTTGACGGGTGCCGTGACCCTGATGAGAGGGGGGTTTTGAGATTAAGTATTTTTAGCTTGCTGGCTAGCCCTGCTCGACCTTACTTTCAGTCTATAGGTATGTGTGGACATGAAGGGTCTAGCTCGTAACAGTGCAGGCATGCTCCCTGTGATGCTTCACAGTTGGACTGGTGCCGTGACCCTGATGAGAGGGAGGTTTTGAGATTGAGAGTGTTTAGCTCGCTGGCTAGCCCTGCTCGACCTAACTTTTAGTCAAAAGATATGTGCGGACACTGGGGTTCGAGCCCGTAAAAGGGCAGGCCTGGACTGTGTGATGCCTCACAGTTGGACTGGCGCCGTGACCCTGATGAGTGGGAGGTTTTGAGGGTGAGCGTAATGGATGCCAGCATTACCGGTGACCAAGTTGAGCATGTGTGGTTTCTAGCTCACTGACTAGCGCTGCTCGACTTAACCCCTAATCCGCGGCTGTGGAATCACTCCTGGAAAGTGTCAAACCCCTCCTCCACCCACAGGGAGGCCACGACTCCGCAGCCAAAAGACATTTGAATAACGGCCAATATCCTCTTCGTACATTTAGTGCCAAATAACTTGATGAATCCGATCCGGTCTCGGCGGCTTCGTCTGTCTGCTCGTGTCCGACATACTCCGAGCAGAAATGAGGCCATTAGCCTAAACGAATGACACATCCTCCCCGGCGGTCAAAGGTCGGCCACGGCGTCATAAATGAGTCATTTGGACTGTAAAAAAATCCGGCAAGGCTTCCATTTGGGTTTTGACAGCGCATTTTCGACCGGAGGCGAAACTCCAAATCTATTCAGCAGTCAATTTGCCTCTCCAACTCTGATTATGAGCATTGCTGCGGCGGCAGTGTTTGATAGCGACTGTAATTCTGCCAGACAGTCCAATTTCTCCATTCTCACACACACAACACACACACACACACACACACACTGACCTACTCGTGCATACCCCTGCTCTCTAAAGGGGGCTGCAATGATACACCAACGAGGCAATAACAGCTAAAAATCACTTTCCCAGCCTTCGTGAATTGAATATCACAGGGAATCCAAACGCAATTCCGACGGCGCCGACAAACAAAGGCCGGCGGAGCTAGTCGGCCGTGACAGTTTGGGCAAATTAAAAGTTGTCAATGGCGGTCGTCTCCGATAGCATCTTGGCTTCCCTTCTTCCTTTAGCTCGTGGCTTTCTCCTCGAAGCGTCACTATCGGCAATTTGCCAGCGTCGGGGCTGATTGTAATAACACTTCCATGAATGGCGCAATCAGCCTGGCAGCCGTGCATGATTTTCCAGAGGGATCTCTCATTCTGTCACGGAATGGAAGGAAAAAAAGAAAGGCGGTCCGAAGAGAGATTTCTATCAGTGCGTTGCGTTGAAGGCGTTGCTTTAATTAAACTTTTTGATGCAGCTTTTGGATTTGAGCATCTCAGAAAAATAAAAAAAAAGACATTCAAAATAGAGGCACGGCTTTGACTTTGTCTTTGAACATCACACAGAAGTCGGAAAAAAACGTATTCCTGGTCTTGCCATCCTCGTTCGGACAGGAAGGCGACACGGCAAATGTGGCTGCTTTATTACAAGCGAGTGTCCTTATACAGGACCGCAGTTCCTGGAGGAGGTCAGGTCAAGAAAATGTGTCTCCCCTAACTTGGAGGAGCTGAACCATCAGTTTTTATATTCCCCCCTTTCTGTCTCTGGGTGTGTGCTAAGTCAGGACAGCACACCCTGACCATGAACGCAGATGTTTGTGTGTAAGTGTACAGTAAGTGGAAGTGGAAGGGTCAAAACTTTAAGGACCATATTGGTGTTTTATTATATATTGCTTCAGCTTTAACATATTAACTACTAGTTAGAACATTTAAGCTTGTTTTCATTAAATGATGATTAAATTAGTTGCTTGTTATTTTTACATTGTTAAAAGGAAGGCAACACATGGTGTAATGGTCTATATTAGGCTACCATCAAAATGACTTTAAAATTATTATCTAAGTGTTAAAATAAAGGCAACACATGATGAAAGTGTCTATATAAGCTATATTAGGCTACTATCAACATGACTATTAAAGTCTTATTTAAGTGTTATAATGGAAACAACACATGATGTATTGTAAGTGTCTACATTAGCTATAGTAGCCTACTATCAAAGTTACTTTAAAAGTCTTACATAAGTGTTATAATGAAGGCAAATGATGAAGACAACACAAGAAGTAAGTGTCTATATTAGCTTACTATTGGAATGACTTTAACATTATTATCTAAGTGTTATAATGAAGGCAACACATGATTTAAGTGTCTATATTAGCTGTATTAGCGTACTGTCAACATGAATTTAAAAGTCTTGTATAAGTGTCATAATGAAGGCAAATAACGAAGACAACACAAGATGTAAGTGTCTATGTTAGCCTACTATCAAAATGACTTTAAAATTATAAACTAAGTGTTATAATGAAGACAACACATGATGTAAGTGTCTATGTTAGCCTACTATCAAAATTACTTTAAAATTATAAACTAAGTGTTATAATGAAGACAACACATGATGTAAGTGTCTATGTTAGCCTACTATCAAAATGACTTTAAAATTATAAACTAAGTGTTATAATGAAGACAACACATGATCTAAGGGTCCACATTAGCTATATTAGCCTACTATCAAAATTACTAAATTATATAAGTGTTATAATGAAGCCCACACATGATGTAAGTGTCTATATCATGGGTGTCAAACTCTGGCCCGCCGTGTAAGTTCATTTGGCCTTTGAGGCAAGATCAAATTAACATTAGAAGTGGCCCGCCAGTGTTATACAGCGCTGCCGCTGTAACACCGTGTTCACCGATTTCCCGGGAGACTCTCGAATTTCAGTGCCCCTCCCAAAAATCTCCCGTTGCAACCATTCTGCGGAATTCCACCTGGACAACAATATTGGGGGTGTGCCTTAAAGGCATTGTCTTTAGCGTCCTCTACAACCTGTCGTCAAGTCTGTTTTCCCTCCTCACAAACAGCGTGCCGACCCAGTCACGTAATATATATGTGGCTTCTACACACATGTAAGTATACTTGATCAACAGCATACAGGTCACACTGAGGGTGGCCATATAAACAACTTTAACACTGTTACAAATATGCGCCACACTGTGAACCCACACCAAACAAAAATAACAAACACATTTTGGGGTAACATCCGCACCGTAACACAACATAAACAAAACAGAAAAAATACCCAGAAACCCTTGCAGCACTAACTCTTCTGTACCGCTACAATATACCCCCCCGCTACCAACAAACCCGCCCGCCCACCTGAGCCCCGACATTAACTGAGCAGTAAAAAGGCCTGAATGGTTGATTTATTCATTGTTATTTTATTTTCAAATGTATTAGCCTGTGGAAAAAGTTAATGTTGATATTTACCTCAGAAGGCTGCAAATACAATAGAGGCATTATTTTCTTATTTAAATTTGATTTGATATGCCATTAATATTTTTTTATTATTTTTGTTATTATTATTTGAAACTCAATTTTGCATGTCACTATAAAGTTATGTAAGCCTGGTGGTTGGGGGAGGGCAGAGGCATTTTTTTTTCTTTTACATGTAATAGGCATCGCCACATTTATATTGTTTTACCTACCGAACTAACGAAACATTTTTTTTATATTTTACGTATATTTTGAAACATTGTATTATTTGAAATACACAACAAATTTTAATTTCAGCCCACCTTACGTACACAGTATTCTCACAAGGTTCCTAATCGGTACCGCCAATACCAGCCTGCATCTTACTTGGTATCGGATGGGAAAGAAAATTATTTGACGGGGAACTGCGCTTTTTTAGAATTTAGCTTGTCATTCACGATCATTACAAAAGACATGACGGATGGATTGTTTTTAATGCATTCTCAATATCAAATAAACCTAAATGAGCTCCACTATTCTGCCCATAAAATCCGATAGATAACCATTCAATGGGCGCCAACGATACTCCATTTACATTTGGTGACTTGAATATTAGCAAGTATTAGTGATATTGTTATTATAAACGCTAACGTAGACAAATTATTTATACAAGCTTGTGTCCCTATGTTTATATAATCGAGTGGTCTGCTGCTTCCTTGCTTCCCTGCTCCCTGTACATTTGTATTGTAGATCGTGAAACATGCATCTCACCTGAAAAGTAGCTGGCTGAGGATACAATCCGAAAAGTTCGGACACTTTGATAGCTATTTAGGACTTGGAACTGGCGAGAATGACACCAAAACCCTGTTTATTTGTGGGGATTATAAGACCTTCTTCATCCAAATGGGAATATATGAACATCCGAGCAGTCGGCATCCGAATGACAGAAAACCTTATACAGTAAAAAATGTGTTTTGTTATGTTTGTTGCCTCTCATAAAGTCCGCAGTGAGTAAGAATCAGTGATGAATACAATAATCGTTACGTTAAACCTTGTGTAATGTTCATATTGTTGTTACCCAGCCAGCGTCTGTGGGTCTGATGGACCCGTTGCATCAAACATTTTTTTGTTAAAATACTGAGTATATGTTAATTGGGATAAGGTAAACATCCAAATAAATACTGAACAGATGTTTATTGGGTTAAGGTAAACATCTGTTTGAATACTGAACATGTTTATCTGGATAGGGTAAACATCTGTTCTGTATTTTAACATAAAAGTGTTTGATTGTGAGGCATTAAAAGCAATAAAATGCAAAAGGTCCATCAGACCCACAAACGCTGGCTGAGTAACAACAATGTGAACGGTGCACGGAAAATGTCTCTGCCAGTTTCTGCATCCCATAGGGATTCTTCTTTTGTGTTTATGCACCTGCGGTTCCCGCATTGTTTGTCAACACTATCTGCTCTCATTTTCTCGCACATTTGACCCTCTGATGTTCTGTGTACCTACACTCTGTCCTTATCATGTCAAGGCCTGCTGTGTGTGTGTGTGTGTGTGTGTGTGTGTGTGTGTGTGTGTGTAGACCCGGACATCGTAAATGGATTAGAAATGTGTAGGGGAGGGTGTATGGTGTGTGGTCATTAAAGGCCTACTGAAATTAGATTTTCTTATTTAAACGGGGATAGCAGGTCCATTCTATGTGTCGTACTTGATCATTTGGCGATATTGCCGTTTTTTTGCTGGAAGGATTTAGTAGAGAACTTCCACAATAAAGTTTGCAACTTTCGGTGCTAAAAGAAAAGCCCTGCCTCTACCGGAAGTCGCAGGCGATGACGTCACATGTTTGATGGCTCCTCACATATTCAGATTGTTTCTAATTAGAGCCTCCAACAAAAAGTGCTATTTGGACCGGGACAATGACAATTTCCCCATTAATTTGAGCGAGGATGAAAGATTTGTGTTTGAGGATATTGATAGCGACGGACTAGAAAAAAAAAAAAAACAAGTTAAAAAAACAAACGTGATTGCATTTGGACGAATTCCGATGTTTTTAGACACATTTACCAGGATAATTCTGGGAAAACCCTTATCTTTCTATTGTGTTGCTAATGTTTTAGTGATTTTAACAGTACCTGATAGTCGGAGGGGTGTCTCCACGGGTGTCTTGACGCCAATGTCTCAGGGGAGTCTACGGCAGCTATGGACGGCACAAGCTCAGCTTTTCTCTGGTAAGAAGCGACTTTTTAACCACAATTTTCTCACCGAAACCTGCTGGTTGACATTCCGTCGTGATTCATGTTCGCTTGATCGCGCTCTGATCCATAGTAAAGTTTCACCTCCAGGAATTTTAAACAAGGAATCACCGTGTGTTTGTGTGGCTAAAGGCTAAAGCTTCCCAACTCCATCTTTCTACTTTGACTTCTCCAATATTAATTTAACAAATTGCAAAAGATTCAGCAACAAAGAGCTCCAAAATACTGTGTAATTATGCCGTTAAAGCAGACGACTTTTAGCTGTGTGTGTGTGCAGCGCTCATACTTCCTAAAAACCCGTGACGTCTTGCGTACACGTCATCATTACGCGAGGTTTTCAAGAATAAACTCCCGGGAAATTTAAAATTGCAATTTAGTAAACTAAAAAGGCCGTATTGGCATGTGTTGCAATGTTAATATTTCATCACCGACCTCTCTTTAATAATACAACTTTAACATTTGACAACCAAATAATAAAACAAAGTGACTCGGTAAAAAATCTGGGTATTATCTTCGACCCAACTCTCTCCTTTGAGTCACACATTAAAAGCGTTACTAAAACCACCTTCCTTCATCTCCGTAATATCGCTAAAATTCGCTCCATTCTGTCCACTAAAGACGCTGAGATCATTATCCATCCTTTTGTTATGTCTCGTCTCGATTCCTGTAACGTATTATTTTCGGGTCTCCCCATGTCTAGCATTAAAAGATTACAGTTGGTACAAAATGCGGCTGCTAGACTTTTGACAAGAACAAGAAAGTTTGATGACATTACGCCTGTACTGGCTCACCTGCACTGGCTTCCTGTGCACTTAAGATGTGACTTTAAGGTTTTACTACTTACGTATAAAATACTACACGGTCTAGCTCCAGCCTATCTTGCCGATTGTATTGTACCATATGTCCCGGCAAGAAATCTGCGTTCAAAGGACTCCGGCTTATTGGTGATTCCTAAAGCCCACAAAAAAGTCTGCGGGCTATAGTGCGTTTTCTGTTCGGGCTCCAGTACTCTGGAATGCCCTCCCGGTAACAGTTCGAGACGATACCTCAGTAGAAGCATTTCAGACTCACATTCACCTTAAAACTCATTTGTATACTCTAGCCTTTAAATAGACCTCCTTTATAGACCAGTTGATCTGCCGCTTCTTTTCTTTTTCTCCTCTGTCCCCCCCTCCCTTGTGGAGGGGTCCGGTCCGATGGCCATGGATGAAGTACTGGCTGTCCAGAGTCGGGACCCAGGATGGACCGCTCGCCTGTGTATTGGTTGGGGACATCTCTACGCTGCTGATCCGACTCCGCTTGGGATGGTTTCCTGTGGACGGGACTCTCGCTGCTGTCTTGGATCCGCTTTGAACTGAACTCTCGCGGCTGTGTTGGATCCACTATGGATTGAACTTTCACAGTATCATGTTAGACCCACTCGACATCCATTGCTTTCGGTCCCCTAGAGGGGGGGTTGTCCACATATGAGGTCCTCTCCAAGGTTCTCATAGTCATCATTGTCACTGGCGTCCCACTGGGTGTGAGTTTTCCTTGTCCTTATGTGGGTTCTTCCGAGGATGTCGTAGTCGTAGTGGTTTGTACAGTCCTTTGAGACATTTGTGATTTAGGGCTATATAAATAAACATTGATTGATTGAATCATTGATATATAAACAATCAGACTGCGTGGTGGGTAGTAGTGGGTTTCAGTAGGCCTTGAAATATGTATTCTGATATATGTTTCTTACAGAAAATGAGTCAAAGTCAGTGAGTCTCAGATTGAAAAATTCATTAATTTGATCATTTTTCTTTTAATAAAAAATTCAAACGGGTCCCATGCAGACCCGAACACCATGTGTTTTCCTTAAACTACAATATGTGTATTATCCGATTACGTGAATAAAGGAACAAAGTGATGGACATATTGCAGGAACATTCCAATAACAGGACTTCATGGGTCAAGAAGTAGAATAAACCAATAGTTTCGTTTGAAATATTCAACGTTTCGATTTCAATATTTCCTCCCACAGTACAATAAAAGAGTCAAAGAGTGGCGAGAGGATCCTGGTGGAATCTCCTCCCTACTTAGTGGACCTCTGCTCGGCTACTGAGACGTTTTCAATAATGCACGTGCCCCTGTGATTCCAGATTAATTTTTAAATTCCAATAAATGTTCTTTGTTCGCCGGCCATACTTAACGGCAACTATCGCTATTTCATTTTGTAGCAACTTAGAAGCGGGATGTCCTCGCCGAACGGCAGACCAATAATTTGCCCGACGCCGTCGAGCAAGCCGCCACCGTGCATTCGTGCTCGGCACCACTTGTCATTTCACGCCGTTTCCCCCTGACTGGGTTCGGGACGGAGCGGAGTTGGCAGGCGCCCTGCGGCGGTTGCGATAAGTCATGCACGGCGGGAGGTCAAGATGTCCACGTCCGTATATAGCAAGACGGAGGGCACGGCGGGGTCACGCCATTTGGCCATGTTGTTGATTACCATGGCAACGGGAGTAAATCTGTGTTAGTTAACTTTGACCAAAAACAAGGAGATGTAATCAAATGTCGACTTAGTGAGTATTCTGTCAGGTTGTATGGATGTCATGGTAACATTGCCGATGGACGTTTATGGCGAAGGGACAAGATCAAACATGTCAAATGAGTCGTCCGTTACTGTATAAACGAGCCTGTGGTTTTGTATTGAGTCCATACACAAGCAGGCATTCCCAGCTTTAGTGGGATGTAAATGTTTTATAGCATTTAGGAACAGATGATGTCTTATTGGTGCAATGCAGTATACTCAACGGTCTGCACTTCAAAGACTACATTGAAAACTTTTAGTGAGGAGGGGTATGAATTTTAGAGCATATGTACACACCCATCCAGCCATTTTCTACCGCTTATTGCCTTTAGGGTCGGGGGGGGCCTATCTCAGCTACAATCGGGCGGAAGGCGGTGTACACCCTGGACAAGTCGCCACCTTATTGCAGGGCCAACACAGATAGACAGACAACATTCAGACTCACATTCAAACACTAGGGCCAATTTTAGTGTTGCTAATCAACCTATCCCCAGGGAGGAAGCTGGAGTATTGTGAGGCAGACACACTAACCCCTCTGCCACCGTGAAGGCCATATATACACACACAAATATGATACATACATACATACATATATATATATATATATATATATATATATATATATATATATATATATATATATATATATATATATATATATATATATATATATATTAAGTTAAAGTTAAAAAAAATGATGTGGTGAGATTATCCTTTGCATTTGATCCATCGACCTCAATCCCCCTGGGAGGTGAGGGGAGCAGTGAGCAGCAGTGGTGGCCGCGCCTGGGAATCATGTTTTAATGAGTGTATATGTACACAAATATATACATATACAATGATACATATACACTGTACATACTGTATTTACATTTACAAAACGACATACTGTATATACATATTTACCTTTTGTACATAGATATACAATATGCATATACACACATGTATATATATATATATATATATATATATATATATATATATATATATATATAAAAACATATATATATATATATATATATTCATGTATACACGTGTGTGTGTATATATATATATATATATATATATATATATATATATATATATGTATACACGGATGAATATATATATATATATATATATATATATATACTCATTTGATTGATTGATTGATTGATACTTTTATTAGTAGATTGCACAGTACAGTACATATTCCGTACAATTGACCACTAAATGGTAACACCCGAATAAGTTTTTCAACTTGTTTAAGTCGGGGTCCACGTTAATCAATTCATGGTACAACTCATGAACATATATATGTATACATATGTGTGTATATATATATATATATATATATATATATATATATATATATATATATATATATATATATATATATATATATATATATATATATATATAAATATATATATATATATATATATATATATATATATATATATATATGTATGTGTGTGTATATATATATATATATATATATATATAATATATATATATATATATATATATATATATATATATATATATATATATATATATATATATATACATATATATATATATATGATAAATAAATGATAAATGGGTTGTACTTGTATAGCGCTTTTCTACCTTCAAGGTACTCAAAGCGCTTTGACATTACTTCCACATTTACCCATTCACACACACATTCACACACACTGATGGAGGAGCTGCCATGCAAGGCGCCAACCAGCACCCATCAGGAGCAAGGGTGAAGTGTCTTGCTCAGGACACAACGGACGTGACGAGGTTGGTACTAAGTGGGAATTTAACCAGGGACCCTCGGGTTGCGCACGGCCACTCTGCCACTGCGCCACGCCGTCCCTTATATATATATATATATATATATATATATATCCCATCCATCCATTTCTACCGCTTATTCCCTTTCGGGGTCGCGGGGGCACTGGCGCCTATCTCAGTTACAATAAGGTGGAAGGCGGTTTACACCCTGGACAAGTCGCTAACTCATCGCAAGGCCAACACAGATAGACGGACAACATTCACATTCACACTCACATTCACACACACACACACATATAATATATATATATATATATATATATATATATATATATATATATATATATATACATATATATATATATATATATATATATATATATATATATATATATATATATATACATATATATATATATATATATATATATATATATATATATATATATATATATACATATATATATACACACACATTTTTAAGTGTATTTACTTGTTTGTTTTTTTAACTATTTGCATTACACACCGTTTTAGAAGCTATAGTGTTCAAAGCGCAGGAAAAAAGTTCAGCGTTCTGGAATGTATAGTATATTTATGTATTATGTACTATATTTATGTACATAATGGATTTGCAAGATAGCGGCGCGCATGGACGCGACGTCTCAGGCTCTCCCCTTAGGTGCATTGTTTTTATTGTTTTTATGTAGTTTATTATTAGCCCAGTCAGCAACTTGCTGGGCGAAGGTTATGTACAGCCGAAACGATTTGTTGGAGATTGGATTGCGGTCCGAGCAGACTATTTCGGTGGATTTTACAAGCCGACACAACATCCCGGAGGAGTTAGCACGTAGCCCTGGAGCTCCATGGCTACCGTGCCCGGCGAGGAGGAGGCGGAGGCGAAGACGCCTTGGCCGAAGGGGCGGCGTGTTAGCCAAACTAAAAATGAACCCAAACAGACAAGCGATACCAAGTCTATTCCTGGCTAATGCGAGGTCGCTCGCTCCTCATGGCGAAGAGGACAAGATGGTGAGGCTCCGTGTAGCACAAAACACTGTGATGGACAGCTGCGCCTTATTGTTTACGGAAACCTGGCTAACGTCCTCAATCCCAGACGCTAGCATGGAGCTAACCGGTCACACAGCACACAGACAGGACAGAAACGCAGAGTCTTCCGGCAAGCGGCGTGGGGGTGGATTGCTAACCTACCTAAACAACAAGTGGACTTCTGATTCAAAGGTAGTTAACAGCCACTGTTCCCAAGATCTGGAATATTTTACAGTTAAATGCCGACCCTTCCATCTAGCCAGGGAGCACTCTGCTGTCCTGATCACAAACGTGTATATAGCTCCCGATGCTAACGCTAGCACGGCGCTAGCTCTGCTGCACGATACAATCAGTGCACAACAGAACAAATATCCCGACGGCATCCACATCATAGCGGGGGACTTTAATCATGTCGATCTGAAAAAGTGCTCCCCAAACTTCACCAGCATGTGAAGTGTGCTACGAGGGCAGCTAACACACTGGACAAAGTCTATTCCAACATAAAAAACGGATATAGAGCCAAACAACTTCCCCAATTAGGCAAGTCTGACCACAGGTCCCTGCTCCTTTTGCCAGCTTACACACCAATAAGAAAAAGTGCTCTTATCACAACCAAAACGGTCAAAACATCAATCATCAATCAATCAATGTTCACTTATATAGCCCTAAATCACTAGTGTCTCAAAGGGCTGCACAAACCACCACGACATCCTCGGTAGGCCCACATAAGGGCAAGGAAAACTCACACCCAGTGGGACATCGGTGACAATAATGACCCAGTGGGACGTCGGTGACAATGATGACTATGAGAACCTTGGAGAGGAGGAAAGCAATGGATGTCGAGCGGGTCTAACATGATACTGTGAAAGTTCATGGCCGGAGGGAGCCATGGAACAGCTGCAGGACTGCTTTGATACCCAGACTTGGAGCAGTACGCAGAAGCGGTCCTGGGGTACATCAAACACTGCATAGACACTGTCACAGTGGACACGCGCATCCGGGTCTACCCCAACAGGAAGCCCTGGATAACAAAAACAGTCCAGGGCTTACTCAAAGAGAGAGACAGTGCCTTCAAAGCGCAGGACCAGCACTCTACAGTGCTGCCAGAGCCAATCTGAAGATAGGCATCAGAGAGGCAAAAGCCGAACACAGGAGGAAAATGGAAGCTCACCTGCAGAGCAGCAACACCAAGGAGGTATGGAAAGGAATAAAAGACATGACCAACTTCAGACCCAGTAACCCTTCGGCTGACGGCGACGCCTCTCGAGCGGGGTAGTTAAACAGCTTCTTCGCCCAATTCGAGAGAAAAACACCTGCAGCCGCCACAACACTCCCACCCAACACCCACAGCAGCTGCATCCTTGTACTGGAGGAGCATGAGGTGAGACGCACGCTGAAGGCAGTGAACCCGAGGAAGGCTACGGCCCAGATGGAGTCCCGGGACAGGTACTAAGAGACTGTGCAGACCAGCTGGCCGCAGTATTTACGAAGATCTTCACCCAGTCCCTCTCCCAGGCCGTCATCCCATCATGCCTGAAGACCTCCACAATAATCCCGGTGCCGAAGAAGAACTCTGTCAGCTGCCTGAATGACTACCGTCCAGTGGCACTTACACCTATAGCTATGAAGTGCTTCGAGAAGCTGGTACGGACCCATATCTCCTCAGTCCTCCCTCCCGGGCTCGACCCACATCAGTTTGCCTACAGAGCCAACAGTTCCACAGAGGACGCCATCGCCACAGCCCTACACTCCTCCCTGGGTCACCTGGAGACGGGGGGGGGGCTACGTGCGGCTGGTTTTTGTGGATTATAGTTCGGCATTTAACACCATTATTCCTGATAGACTGGTGTCCAAACTTTCAGACCTTGGTCTCTCGAACGCCATCTGCATGCGGATTAAGGACTTCTTATCCAACCGCCCCCAGAGGGTGCAGTTGGGTCGCCACATGTCATCAAGCCTGTACCTCAGTACCGGCTCTCCACAAGGCTGCGTGCTGAGCCCCCTTCTCTACTCCATCTACACATGCGACTGCACACCTGCCCACTCCAGCAACTCCATCATAAAATTTGCGGATGACACCACCGTAGTGGGGCTCATCTCGCAGGGAGACGAGGCTGCATATCGGGACGAGGTGGAGAAGCTGTCGGATTGATGCAAAGTCGACAACCTGGCCCTGAACACCTCCAAGACCAAGGAGCTGGTCATAGACTTCAGGAGGAAAAAAACGGACATCCTGCCCCTGATCATTAGTGGTGACTGTGTGGAGAGGGTCTCCGACTTCCGCTTCCTGGGAGTCCACCTGGCCGACGACCTATCCTGGAGCACCAACACCACGGCTACCATCAAGAAGGCACACCGAGACTGCACTTCCTGAGAATACTCAGGAACAACCACCTCTCACAGGAACTGCTGGTGTCCTTCTACCGGTGCTCCATTGAGAGCATCCTGACCTACTGCATCTGCGTGTGGTTCAGCAGCTGCACGGCCGCAGAGAGAACGGCGCTCCAGAGAGTCATAAAGACCGCCCACAATTTAATCGAATGCCCCCCCCCCCCCCCCGCCCCCCCGGCTGACCTGTACAGCTCCCGCTGTCTCAGGAAAGCACAGAGCATCCTGAAAGACCCATTCCACCCCGGGCACAGCCACCTGGAACTGCTACCCTCAGGCAGACGCTACAGGGTGCTAAAAGCGGGCACCAATAGACTAAAAAACAGCTTTTACCCAAGAGCCATAGTAGCATGAAACAGGCACTGAGTGAGCACAATATGTCCATCATGTCCTCATGTGTAATGTTTAAATTTTTTTTCTATTTTTTTTGGACTACAATGTGCAATAATGTTACATGTATGTGTGTATATATATTCATATGCATGCAGATATGCATCTGTTTGGATACATATACATATACATAGATACATCTGTCATCTCTATCTTTATTTTTACTATTTATACTACCATATTGTACATGCACCTTAGGAGGATCTGCTCCAATTTCGTTGTTCTTTGAACCTGTTCATTGCAATAATGACAATAAAACTCTATTCTATTCTATTTCTTTGGACAAAGATTTGGCCAACTGAACGTCTTTCGTTCAGCTCAGCAACAATTCTCGGTCGCGGTGAAGTTGACAATATGATTTCTCAAATATTGACATTCAAATTTCAACTATTTTTATTGGATATCCAAAAACAATTTTGTTTCTCAGCATATTCATTAACTAATTAGCATGGCCACTTATGAATGATTTTGGTAGGAACTCTTCTACACATAATTCCCTATAGGTGTCATTTTTTGAACGAGAAGGGTGAATACAAAAGGTGTCCATTACGGTATTATAAATCAGATTTTTTTACTAGCGTACGTCCATTCTGAGGTTTGTGCCTGAGGTTCCACGCACACCTCAAAACGAGGCTTCTGGTCGAAATGCTCAAACAACAACAACTTTCCCACTGAATAATCAACAGTAGTGTAAGTACATGATGCTGCCAGGAGACACATTTAATCCACATTTACATAATTTGCTCAATTATATGAAACATGTGAAGAGTGTGGCAGGCATTTCCCTGGGCATGTGTTGGCCTACTAGACCGTGATTAAGCCTGGCAGTGTAAACATTGTGTCTGACTGGTTACTGCTGGAGTAAATGAATTAGCGGTAAAATGTATACATCTGTTGTAGCCTGCGCCAACACAATTCATTACATCAAGTCGCTTCAACAGGATTCTAAATGACTTTCATATTCAGCCGAGAATTTCTCTTTACTTCGTTTATCTTTCTGCACCCGCCGCTCTTGCGGCCTTTAAAAAAATTTAACGGACTTTTAAAATCTTCATCAGCCCGCTAAGCCTTTAATGATCAGACCGTATCAGTTCTAAAGGATCTCGGGTGCCGTCCTCACCTCAGTCCAAGGTTTGATTCCAAACCTGAGGCAAAGCCCTCAGTTGTGTATGTCGGTCCCTTCAACATTTGAGGCTACTTTTACCCGGATAAATAAAATTCCCCCTGTTTTTCTTCCAAAAACCAACCAGGTAGATTTGGCTCTTCAGGAACTTTATTTTTTTTAGTTCCTACCAAATAGGCAGGGCTTTTGAAAGGTTCCCTGGAACCTTATCGGGGCAGACTGATTGGTTGAACATAGTTGAGAGCCTTGCTAAAAACATATATATATATATATATATATATATATAGTGGGGCAAAAAAGTATTTAGTCAGCCACCGATTGTGCAAGTTCTCCCACTTAAAATGATGACAGAGGTCTGTAATTTTCATCATAGGTACACTTCAACTGTGAGAGACAGAATGTGAAAAAAAATCCAGGAGTTCACAGTGTAGGAATTTTAAATAATTTATTAGTAAATTATGGTGGAAAATACGTATTTGGTCAACCATTCAAAGCTCTCATTGATGGAAGGAGGTTTTGGCTCAAAATCTCACAATTCATGGCCCCATTCATTCTTTCCTTAACACGGATCAATAGCAGAAAAAGAGCCCCAAAGCAAGATGTTTCCACCCCCATGCTTCACAGTAGGTGTGGTGTTCTTGGGATGCAACTCAGTATTCTTCTTCCTCCAAACACGAGTTGAGTTTATACCAAAAAGTTATATTTTGGTTTCATCTGACCACATGACATTCTCCTAATCCTCTGCTGTATCATCCATGTATCCATTTTGGTATAAACTCAACTTGTCGTTTTTGGAGGAACAAGAATACTGATTTGCATCCCAAGAACACCATACCTACTGTGAAGCATGGGGGTGGAAACATCTTGCTTTGGGGCTCTTTTTCTGCTATTGATCCATGTTAAGGAAAGAATGAATGGGGCCATGTATCGTGAGATTTTGAGCCAAAACCTCCTTCCATCAGTGAGAGCTTTGAATGGTTGACCAAATACTTATTTTCCACCATAATCTACAAATAAATTCTTTAAAATCCCTGTAATGTGAATTCCTGGAAGAACTTGCACAATCGGTGACTGACTAGATATATATATATATATATATATATATATATATATATATATATATATATATATATATAAACATAAACATATACATATATATACATATACATATATATACATATATACACATATACATATATACATATACATATATATACATATATACACATATACATATATACATATACATATATATATACATATATACACATATACACATATATATATATATATATATATATATATATATATATATATATATATATATATATATATATATATATATATATACATATATATACATATACATATATATATACATATATACACATATACACACATATATATATATATATATATATATATATATACATATATATACATATATATATATATGTATATATACATATACATATATATATATACATATACATATATATATATATATATATACATATATATACATATATATATATATATGTATATATACATATACATATATATATATACATATACATATATATATATATATATATATATATATATATATATATATATATATATATATACATATACATATATATATACACATATATATATATATATACACATATATATATATATACATGTACATATATATATATATATACATATATATATATATGTACATATATGTATATATATATATATATATATATATATATATATATATATATATATATATACATATGTCAATACATTATACAAAACCAGTTAAGTTGGCACGTTCTGTAAATGGTAAATAAAAACAGAATACAATGATTTACAAATCCTTTTCAACCTATATTCAATTAAATAGACTGCAAATAAAATATATTTAACGTCCGAACTGGTAAATTTTGTTATTTTTTGCAAATATTAGTTCATTTGGAATTTGATGCCTGCAAACAACAAAAAAAAAGCTGACACACGTGGCAAAAAAAGACTGAGAAAGTTGAGGAATGCTATCAAACACTTATTTGGAACATTCCACAGGTGAACAGGCTAATTACGAACAGGTGTGTGACATGATTGGGTATAAAGTCAGTCGTTCGCAAACAAGGATGGGGCGAGGGTCACCACTTTGTGAACAAATGAGTGAGCAAAATCGTCAAACAGTTTAAGAGCAACATTTCTCATTGAGCTATTGCAAATCATTTAGGAATTTCACCATCTACGGTCCATAAAATCATCAAAAGGTTCAGAGAATCTGGAGAAATCACTGCACGTAAGCGGCAAGGCTTAACACCAACATTAAAGGCCTGTGACTTTCGATTCCTCAGGCGGTGCTGCATCAAAAAGTAACAACAGTGTGTAAAGGATATCACCACATGGGCTGAGGAACACTTCAGAAAACCACTGTCAGTAACTACAGTTACAGTGTGCTTCTTCCAATGACCAACCAAGTAGATTTGGTTCTTCTGGAACTTTTTGTAAGTCCTGCCAACCAGGCGGGGCATTTGGAATGTTCCCGGAACTTATCAGGGCAGGCTGATTAGTTTAACACAGCTGGGGGCTTTGCTGAAAACGACTTTCTCTATTACAGAATGCTAGACGACTGATTTCCAGTTTCTAATAACTAGACAACGAAGAGAAAGAAGAACAAAAGGAACTTTCCACTTGAACGCTGATCAGGGGAACTATCAGGCAGCGTTTTTTACTTAGCCGCGGTCTTCAAACACCCGCAGTTATCGTGGTTTATTAGTTTTTCCAGATTTAATTCCGATGCGCAAAGCTACGACGGACGCTTTTGCTCGTATTTACGGAGGAGTATAAAGTATTCAGCCGAACTCGAAGCAAAGACCTACGAAAAAAGGTGGCAAAGGTATCAAATATTCACTACTAAACCACTCCTTCATACCTCATCAGCCTGATTTGTATAAACTACCTGAACTGTGAAATGTGGTGGAAGCACAACCCACACACTTCCACAGGAACCCCCAGTTCCAGGAACTCGAAGTTCCAGGAAAATGGTTAAGTGTCAATACTATACTGCCATTGTCATAAAACAACGGGATGTTGTCAGAGCATCTTACACTGCATGGTCGTGATTGAGTTTGTTATGTATACACACCAAAATATACACCTCTTATTCAAGAGCCGTTTAATAAAAAATGTCTTCAGACTGAATAAATCATGTGTCTCATCCCAGTGAAATAACCGGTAGATTGCAATAAAACATGATAACGTATTTCTCAGCTGCTTGACAGTGTATTGGAATCCAAACTCGTGTGTTTGCTGATTTATCAAAGCTCTGAGACCAATCCCACTTGGAGAGCCCCATCTCACAATCATAAAGATAGGTGCTGAATCCAGACCAGTCCCGAAATGTAATCACTTGATGCTCAACTCCACTCTGAGGAAATTCTCCAGAAGTGCATGGTTGGCAGCAGCTTGGAAGCAAGGGTCAGAGTCGCCCGGGCCCTCCCGAGTCCACCGCTACATTTGAGACCCAAGAGATGGACGACCTACCACGCCGGCAATGGACCACGCCGAACCGTCTATGGACTGGGGTCGGTCGCTTTGGGTCGTCAATGAAGACGTAGGGCAGGGGTCGGGAACCTTTTTGGCTGAGAGAGCCAAGAAGCCAAATATTTTAAAAGGTATTTCCGTAAGAGCCATATAATATTTTTTTCACACTGAACACAACTAATCACGTACATTTTTAAGTAAAACCAACATTTATAGAGTATAATAAGTCTGTAATTCTCTGTAATAACATTGTTATTCTGAAGCTAACTGTGGAGGGGGTGTGGCCTGCGGGCCTGCAGCGAAGCGGGGTGTGCCAGGACCGGCCTCGAAATCAGCGACAGGTGCGTAGATGGCCCAAATGGGCCTTGTTATCTGATCACCTGTCGCTATGTTATAAGCAGCAGCCAGGAGGAGAGACGGGGTTGGGGTGGAGCCAGAGTGCGAGCGAGAACAAAAGAGAAAAAGACAATTGCTGGAAAGCAACTGAGAGACTTATTGAAAAATAAAACAATATTGTAACCCTGAAACACGCTCTCATGTCGGTGCTTGGTGGTCTGAAGAAACCCCAGGAGGGCAAGCCCCACACTAATCAATAATAAATGAATAACTTTTTACCATTAACGCAACTTCTTGAACAGGTGCGGTAAAAAACGGATGGATGGATTAAAATGCACGAGAATGTTTTAACACTGTGATTACAAGCGGAATTATTCATTACTTATCGTGTCAAGCAGTGTCAGCTCGGATTTATCTGAGAGCCAGATGCAGTCATCAAAAGAGCCACATCTGGCTCTAGAGCCATAGGTTCCCTACCCCTGACGTAGGGGCTTGGCGGACAGTGCGGCATGCGAGTGCGGTGACCCTGAGCAGACCGCAAACCATATAATCAACATCTGCCCCTTATATGGACCGCCCTAGGAAGCCAGCCCTAGGACCAGAGATGCGGGTATGGCTACTCGACACCGAGTTGGACATCTGACGTTACTTGAAAAAAGATCAATTAATCAATCAATTAAATGCCTACTGAAATGAGATTTTCTTATTCAAACAGGGATAGCAGGTCCATTCTATGTGTCATATTTGATCATTTCGCGATATTGACATATTTTTGCTGAAAGGATTTAGTAGAGAACATCCACGATAAAGTTCGCAACTTTTGGTGCTGATAAAAAAGCCTTGCCTTTACCGGAAGTCGCAGACGATGATGTCACAAGGGTGAGGGCTTTTCAAGTCCTCACATTGTTTATAATGGGAGTCTCCAGCAGCAAGAGCTATTCGGACCGAGAAAACTACAATTTCCCCATTAATTCGAGCGAGGGTGAAATATTCGTGGATGATGATATTGATAGTGAAGGACTAGAAAAAAAAAATAAATGGGACGGATTCAGATGTTTTTAGACACATTTACTAGGATAATTCTGGGAAATCCCTTATCTTTCTATGGTGTTGCTAGTGAGATTAAATACTACCTTATAGTCGGAGGGGTGTGTCCACGGGTGTCTTGTCGCCAGTCTCAGAGGGAAGTCGACGGCAGCTGCATGGACGGCGCAAGCTCAGCTGATCTCCGGTAAGAGGCGACTTTTTACCACAATTTTCTCACCGAAACCTGCCGGTCGACAAGTGGTCAGGAACCATGTTCGCTTGACCGCTCTGATCCATGGTAAAGCTTCACCTCCGGGAATTTTAAACAAGGAATCACCGTGTGTTTGTGTGGCTAAAGGCTAAAGCTTCCCAACTCCACATTTCTACTTTGACTTTTCCATTATTAATTGAACAAATTGCAAAAGATTCAGCAACACAGATGTCCAGAATACTGTTAAATTGAGCGATGAAAAGAGACGACTTTTAGCCGCAAGTGGTGCTGCGCTAATATGTCCCCTGCAACCCGGGACGTCACGCGCACGCATCATCATTCCACGACGTTTTCAACAAGAAACTCCGCGGGAAATTTAAAATTGTAATTTAGTAAACTAAAAAGGCCGTATTGGCATGTGTTGCAATGTTAATATTTCATCATTGATATATAAACTATCAGACTGCGTGGTCAGTAGTAGTAGGTTTCAGTAGGCCTTTAATGTTTATTGATATAGCCCTAAATCACAAGTGTCTCAAAGGGCTGCACAAACCACACCGACATCCTCGGTACAGAGCCCACATAAGGGCAAGGAAAAACTCACCCCAGTGGGACGTCGGTGACAGTGACCAAGAGAAACCTTACAGAGGACCGCATATGTGGGCAGACCGAAAGCAATGGACCTCAAGTGGGTCTGACATAATAGTGAGAGTCCAGTCCATAGTGGATCCAACATAACAGTGAGAGTCCAGTCCATCGTTGGGCCAGCAGGAGACCATCCTGAGCGGAGACGGGTCAGCAGCGCAGAGATGTAAACATGTTAGCATATTGTGAATTGTGAATGTGAATTATATTTACAGTATATAGCGCTTTTTCTCTGGTGACTCAAAGCGCTTTACATAGTGAAACCCAATATCTAAGTTACATTTAAGCCAGTGTGGGTGGCACTGGGAGCAGGTGGGTAAAGTGTCTTGCCCAAGGACACAACGGCAGTGACTAGGATGGCAGATGCGGGAGTCGAACCTGCAACCCTCAAGTTGCTGGCACGGCTGCTCTACCAACCGAGCTAAACCGCCCCATATTAGCTAATGCTAACGACGCTAGCGTTATTGGATTACAATAGCACGTGCAAATATGCATATTGTAAAACTTACAAACGTGGCTTGTCGAGTGGGTCTAACATGATATTGTGAAAGTCCAGTCCATAGTGGATCCAACATGATATTGTGAAAGTCCAGTCCATAGTGGATCCAACATAATAGTGAGAGTCCAGTCCATAGTGGATCTAACATAATTGTGAGAGTCCAGTCCATAGTGAACCCAACATAATAGTGAGAGTCCAGTCCATAGTGGATCCAACATAATAGTGAGAGTCCAGTCCATAGTGGATCCAACATAACAGTGAGAGTCCAGTCCATAGTCGATCAAATATAGTTGCAAGATGAAATCACTTGTTTCCTGAAAGGTAGACGAAAACCTGGCCATAACTTTTTGATCCATCTATCGCGGGATGAAAGAAACTGCTTCTTGTCAGGAGTTGAGTTTATACCAAAAAGTTATATTTCGGTTTCATCTGACCACATGACATTCTCCCAATCCTCTGCTGTATCATCCATGTATCCATTTTGGTATAAACTCAACTCGTTGTGTTTGGAGGAAGAAGAATACTGAGTTGCATCCCAAGAACCTACTGTGAAGTATGGGGGTGGAAACATCATGCTTTGGGGCTGTTTTTCTGCTAAGGGGACAGGACGATTGATCCGTGTTAAGGAAAGAATGAATGGGGCCATGTATCGTGAGATTTTGAGCCATATCCTCCTTTCATCAGTAAGAGCTTTGAATGGATGACCAAATACTTATTTTCCACCATAATTTACAAATTAATTCTTTAAAATTCATACGATGTAAATTCCTGGATTTCTTTTCACATTCTGTCTCTCACAGTTGAAGTGTACCTATGATGAAAATGACAGACCTCTGTCACCATTTTAAGTGGGAGAACTTGCACAACATAACATCTTGGCTTTCTTTGGACATTTCTTTACTAAGTAAGAAACATGCCGTAAAACCTCAGGTTCCACAATTTATGTCTCTATGGGTCACTAACACAAACACACAGATGCACAAATGTAAAAAAAAAAACGTAGAATCCATCCTGATCGTGCCCAAAATCTAATCAGTTCGCCCCAAACCCCTTCTGCTCGTCCTCACATTTCCCAAAGCAGATATAAACATCTTCAAGACTTTTTTTGTTCCTCTCAATCTCTCTCTCACTTCTTTTTCCTCGCCTCCTTTCTTTAGCAGCGTAAAACTAAATGTTTATGTGGACTAATTTTACTTGAGATCTCAAATGAATACATAAAAATATCTTGACTTCCTTTGGACATTTCTTTATTAAGTAAGAAACATGCCGTAAAACCTCTGGTTCCACTATTTGTATCTCTGTGGGTCACTAACATACACACAAAGAGAAGCATAAACGTAAAGTAACATCGTAGAAACCATCCAGATCGTGCCCAAAATCTAATCAGTTCGCCCCAAACCCCTTCTCCACGTCCTCACATTTCCCAAAGCAGATATAAACGTCTTCCAGACTTTTTTGTTTCTCTCAATCTCTCACTCTCTCTCTGCTTCCTTTTTTTCTTTCTATCTTTAGCAGCGTAAAACTGTATTCTTATGTAAGCTACTTGTACTTGAACTCTCAAATAAATACATAACAACATCTTGGCTTTCTTTTGACATTTCTTTATTAAGTAAGAAACATGCCGTAAAACCTCTGGTTCAAATATTTTTCTCTCCACGGGTCACTAACACACACAGATGCAAAAATGTAAAAAAAATTTTAGAATCCATCCAGATCGTGCCCAAAATCTAATCAGTTCACCCCAAACCCCTTCTCCTCGTCCTCACATTTCCCAAAGGCGTAAAACCCAATGCCGTAAAACCTCTGGTTCCACTGTTTGTATCTCTGTGGGTCACTAACATACACACAAAGAGATGCATAAACGTAAAGTAACATCGTAGAATCCATCCAGATCGTGCCCAAAATCTAATCAGTCCACCCCAAGCCCCTTTTCCGCGTCCTCACATTTCCCAAAGCAGATCTAAACATCTTCAAGACTTTTTTTGTTCCTCTCAATCCCTCTCTCCCTTCTTTTTCCTCGCTTCCTTTCATTAGCAGCGTAAAACTGTATGTTTATGTCAGCTAATTTTACTTTAGATCTCAAATAAATACATAAAAAGATCTTGACTTCCTTCGGACAATTCTTTGTTAAGTAAGAAACATGCCGTAAAACCTCCTTTTCCACTATTTGTATCTCTGTGGGTCACTAACATACACACAAAGAGATGCATAAACGTAAAGTAACATTGTAGAATCCATCCAGATCGTGCCCAAAATCTAATCAGTTCGCCCTAAACCCCTTCTCCGCGTCCTCACATTTCCCAAAGCAGATCTAAACACCTTCAAGACTTTTTTTGTTCCTCTCAATCTCTCTCTTACTTCTTTTTCCTCACTTCCTTTCTTTAGCAGCGTAAAACTGTATGTTTATGTCGGCTAAGTTTACTTGAGATCTCAAATGATTACATAAAAAGATATTGGCTTTCTCGGGACATTTCTTTATTGACTAGGAAAAAACTGGTTGCCTTATTTTTGTCTCTGTGGTTGACTAACACACACACACACAGATGTATAAACGTAAAGTAACATAGTGGAATCGATCCGGATCGTGCCCAAAATCTAATCAGTTGCTTCTTGTAAAAGTTCCATGAACATTTGCTCATAACTTTTTGAGTTATTTTGCAAACTAAGAACATCCAACAAACTAATTACCAACTGACAAACCAATGATTTTAGAACCCCCGGGCAGAGAGCGATAAAGGACAACTCGGCTTTTTTTCGAGCAACAATATATTGCCTGTGGGTCAATACGATAAATATTTGATTCTTCTGGCATTGACAAGCCGCTGTGCGCCTAAAACGAAGCACCAATGTTTTTGTTGGGTTTTTTTTTGCTAGGAACTTTCTTTGAGTGCGTCATTTGGCAACCACAGAGGTTGCTGACAACGAAGCGCGTGAATCACAAGCCGCATAGCACAAAGGCAACCCGGAAAGGGAACTTCAAACTCCTCTGAATCATACACTCGGTGCACAAGTCAAAAGAATGGGAAAGTACAGGAGCAGAGATCTTTACTTTCCTGTTTTGCTTCAGTGTTTGCAGAAGAATCAGCTGCTAAATGTTTTATTCAGTAGAGCTTTATTGCCGAGGCCTTTGATATAACGGCGCCGAATAAGCAACGCCGCACAAAGAAAACAAGACGCACGGCGATGCCGAGCGAGGACATGAACTCTCAAATTTCATCTTTAAACATCGCGGTTTTGCATAGTTACCACAAGCGGAATACGGTTGCTATAATCTTATAAATCAACAAGTCCGTATACACAAAGTCTTTGGCAAATCTAACGATCGTATTAATGTGTGTTTTCCTCTTTCTCCAATGTCTTCCGGATCCGTGTTAAAGGGGAAAATTATCACAATTTCAAACGGGTTGAAAACAATAAAAAACAGTTCCCAGTGGCTTGTTGTATTTTTTTTCAAAATTTTACCGGTACCAAAATATCCCCAAAAGAAGCTTTAAAGTGCTTGATTTTCGCTATTTGCGATGCGACTATCCATTCCCCTGTGACGTCATACAGTGCTGCCAATGTAAACAAACAATGGCGAATAGCACAGCAAGATATAGCGACATTAGATCGGATTCAGACTCGGATTTCAGCGACTTAAGCGATTCAACAGATTACGCATGTATTGAAACGGATGGTTGGAGTATGAAAGTATTGAAGAATAAACTAAAGCTATTGAGCGAATAGCTATTGACGCTATTCATAGCCATAGCATGGCCGAATAGCTGCGTTAGCATCGCCGGTAAAATATGCGGACCAAACGATCAGGACTTTCGCATCTCGTGACACTGGAGCAACTTGAATCCTTAAATTGGTAAGTGTTTTTTTCGCATTAAATGTGGGTGAAAGGAAACGTAATATAGTTGCAAATGCATCTGCAGGTTATCCATACATCTCCATGCCATGTCTGCTTTAGCACCGCCGGTAAATAGCATGTTAACGTCGATTAGCGTAGCATGTTAACATTGATTAGCTGGCAGTCACGCCGCAACCAAATATGTCTGAGAAGCACATAAGTGAACATCAACAAAACTCACCTTTGTGATTTCGTTTACTTTATTGTTGCAAATGCATCTGCAGGTTATCCATACATCTCTGTGTCATGTCTGTCATCGCCGGTAAAATATGGAGACACTCCGGCACATTCGTTGGTGGTCTGGCGGCAGACACTTTCGCATCTTCGGGCCAGTGGTGCAACTTGAATCCCTCCCTGTTAGTGTTGTTACACCCTCCGACAACACACCGACGAGGCATGATGTCTCCAAAGTTCCAAAAAACAGTCGAAAAAACTGAAAATATCATAGCTAAGACCCGGTGTTTGTAATGTGTTGGAAATGAAAATGGCGGCTGTATTACCTCGGAGACGTCACGTTCTGACGTCATCGCAAAAAGAGCGATAAACAGAAAGGCGTTTGATTCGCCAAAATTCACCCATTTAGAGTTCGTAAATCGGTTAGAAAAATATATGGTCTTTTTTCTGCAGAATCAAGGTATATATTGACGCTTACATAGGTCTGGTGATAATGTTCCCCTTTAAGGTATGGCACCTGCTCATGTTACCCAAAAAGAAAACTCACCACCAGCGTGATCGTGTTTGCTAAAACGACAAACAAGTGTAGTTCGCTCAGGTGGGTGGAAATGGGCAGCTGTTGCACACAGCAAGCTGAGAATTACTTGAATAGAACTCAGGAGACAGGGCACTACCAAATAACGCTGAAACAAATCAAATCAAAGCATGTAGTTTTTTTGGAATGCCATTTTTGGGGTGTAAAAAAAACAGATTTTCGAATTAATTGTGAGCCTTATTTGTAGCTATTTTTAATTGATTCAAACTAATTTATTTAAAAATAACAATCATTAGATCGTTTTATGAAACAAATTGGTCAGAGTTGAGTATCTTTTCTATGGAGGAATGTAATTAATCATACAAAAACTCAAAAGCAGTGGAATTGGCATGTTGTGTAAGTGGTAAATTAAAACAGAATGCAATGATTTGCATTTTTTTTTTCAACTCAGTAGACTGCAAAGACAAGACATTTAACGTTCGAACTGGTAAAGGTTGTTATTTTTGGCAAATATTAGCTCATTTGGAATCTGGTGGCTTCAACATGTTTCCAAAACGCTGGCAAAAAAGACTGAGAAAGTTGAGGAATGCTCATCAAACACTTATCTGGAACATCCCACAGGTGGACAGGCTAATTGGGAACTGTTGGGTGCCAAAATTGGGTATGAAAGCAGCTTCCGTGAAATGCTTAGTCGTTCACAAACAAGGACGAGTCGAGGGTCACCACTTTGTGAACAAATGCGTGAGCAAATTGTCCAACAGTTTAACAACATTTTTTTTAAACTGTTGCAAGGAATTGAGGGATTTCACCAACTACGGTCCGTAATATCATAAAAAGGTCCAGGGAGTCAGGAGAAATCAGTTCACGTAAGCAATTATATAATGGATGTTTGACCCCTCAGGCGGCACTGCATTAGAAAGCGACATCAATGCGTAAAGGATATCACCACATGGGTTTGGGAACACTTCAGAAAACCAATGTCAGTAACTACAGTTGGTCGCTACATCTGTAAGTGCAAGTTCTAACTTTACTATGCAAAGTCATTTATCAACAACACCCAGAAACGTCGCCGGCTTTGCTGGGCCCGAGCTCATCTAAGATGGACTGATCGGGTTTCGTAGAACTGGCACCAAATGTAATTTAAAAAGTTTTGATTTTGAATCGTTAAATCGATTGTGAATCGAATCCAATCATGTGATGCCCAACGATTCACTCAATATGGGATAGGTATAGTAGGCAAGATTTTACTAAAGAAACGTACTCAAGTAAGAGTACCGTAATTTTTGAGTAATATGACTCAAGTTATAGTAAAAAAATTGTCATACAAATACTTACTTAAGAGTATTCAGTGGAAAAAAATACTGAAGTACTGATTAACTAGTGAGTAAATTCTTATGTAGTAACTATTTTTTGTATTGATTTTTATTAGTGTGTGTGGCATAAAGGGGAACTGCAGTTTTTATGGACGTTTGCCTCTTGTTCATAATCTTGGTGTAAGGCAAAAACATATATTTGTTTGATTTATTCCATTTCGTAAACAAACCAAAACGGCAAACAGAAAAGAAAACATGGACACATTTTGGCTTAAAAAAGTAAAGATAATGGTGAAGTTATAACACTGAAACACCCACAGGAAGAGTTGCTTTAAGACATGGCTAACTAGTCGGTAATGTTTTATCTACTTCTAAATCACTAATCCTCGCCTCCATGGCAACAAATAAAGTAAGTATCTAACAAGTACCATTATCACTGCAGGACGAGGAATAGCTAAACATGCTTCACTACACACCGTAGGATACAATAGCTCACCGGCATCACAATGATTTATTGATTATGGGATAAGCAGTAGAAAATGGATGGATGGTACTTTTTCGTCACTTATTGTTTGTCTTTGGTACACTAACGTGTATATTTTAAGACATTGGTTCTCTGTTAGAATTTTGCAAATATATATATATATATATATATATATATATATATATATATATATATATATATATATATGTCTTGATTGGATTATCCAGAGAATAGTGCTCGATACCGTGGTAGAGCGCAATATGTAGGTGTGGGAAAAATCACAAGACTACTTCAAATCTACAGAACTGTTTCATGAGGGGTTCCCTCAATCATCAGGAGATTTTCCTGATGATTGAGGGAACCCCTCATGAAACAGTTCTGTAGAGATGAAGTAGTCTTGTGATTTTTCCCACACCTATATATATATTTTTTATTTTATTTTATTTTATTTATTTATATTGCTATTTTTATCTTTGGTATGAACATTGTTATGTAACATAAGTTATTATTATTTTTTGGGTTCTTTGTTGTTGCTCTTTTTGTATTATGACATGTTATTATTTGATCATGTTGTACTGCATTTTAATCTTTTGTTTTTGTGATTGTGTGATGTTTTTTTGCCTGGACCCCAGGAAGAATAGTCTCCACTGTGGTGTAGACTAATGGGGATCCTTAATAAACTAAAGAAAAACAAAACAAAAAACGCCATTGGTGGATCTACACCTGACATCCACTGTAATGATACCAAGTACAGGAGCATATCTAGTCGATACTATGATCACATCAATATTTGTATTGTCATAAAATATTTTTTCTTTTAAATTCATAAACTCAGGAAATACTTAAATTATGACCAATGTATGATCCTCTAACTACTTGGTATCAGATCGATACCTAAATTTGTAGTATCATCCAAAACTAATGTAAAGTATCGAACAACAGATGCATAAGTGATTTTTACATTTGAACAGAAGTGTAGATATAATGTGTTACAACACAAAATAAGCAGATATTAACATCAAATAAACAAATGGATTAATAATAGTTTTATACAGCTTGTCCCTCATAAATTTGACAAAATGATAGGTAGATAAATGACACAATATGTTACTGCATACGTCAGCAGACTAATTAGGAGCCTGTGTTTGTTTACTTTCTATTAAAAGACAAGTTGTCTAGTATGTTCACTATTTTATTTAAGGACAAACTTGCAAATAATAAACATATGTTAACGTACCCGAACATTTTTTGTTAAAATAAAGCCAATAATGCCATTTTTTGTGGTCCCTTTTATTAAAAAAAGTATCGAAATACATTTTGGTACCGGTACCAAAATATTGGTATGGGGACAACACTAATACAAACCGTTTTTTGCCTCGCCTGAAAAGGTAAACGTTGACGTCGCCCTGGTCTGACATCACCTCACTTTTTACAGAGTGTGGTCTGAATGTGGTCATGTGACCGCCAGGCCCCGTTTAATTGGGCGAAATAGAGTCAAAGACATAGAGTCATGTTGGAAGTCGCCTCCCTAACGAGCCGAGAGAAAGCGGCCCTCAAAAAATGACGAATAAATATGATGAGGCGTCTCTACCTCACACTAATACTCGAGTAATAAGTGTGCTACATAAAAAAATACTAAGTATGGTAGAGTAATACTTCAGTATTACTCTTCTATTCTGAACTATGCTACTTGTTTGTAAGCATCGACTGCATGCAGTTTCACAGCCATAGGCGTCACCCTCATCCAAACTGACCAGTGTGTGTGTGTGTGTGTGTGTGTGTGTGTGTGTGTGTGTGTTCTTTTATTTCTACCCTTCTTGAGAAATCAACAAGGAAAAAGTACCGTCCACTTTTAAAACCGACTCTTTGTCGGTTTTAAAAGTGCTCCCCCTCTGGTCAACATATGAAATAACAAGTCTGTGTAACAAATAAATAAATATGTATATAAAGACACACTGTAATAACTTGAAGTAAATAATGAAGATAAAAAACCAATTACAAATAAAACATTCAACAACATTCACTTTTTCTCACAATGTTCCGACTTTTTTCCTTATAAAATTGGGAACAACTTCTCATATTATTTCTGTTTCTGTAATATTGCAATATTTTCTCGTAAAATTATCAATTTTTTATGTAAAATTCATTTTTTTTAGTGCAAATTGGTGACATTTGTCAGATAAAATTCTGACTTATACCACAAGCCAATTGTTTTGTTATTTTAAAATAATACAATTTTTTGAGTAAAATGGTGACTCATTTTGCCGACTAAAACTCCCAAATATGATTATATTATTGTCAAAATGCTAATTTTTTCTCATAAAATTTTGACTTTTGTCGAGTAAAATTACGATTATTTTAACAAAATTGCCAACATTTTAAAGTTTTCTTATAAAATGGTGACTTTGGTCGTGTAAAATTACAACTGTTTTCATAAAATTGCCAACATTTTTAAGTTTTCTTATAAAATTGTGACTTTTGTCGCGTAAAAATACAACTGTTTTCATTAAATTGCCAACATTTTAAAGTTTTCTTATAAAATTGTGACTTTTGTCGAGTAGAATTCGGACTCATTTCATTGAATTGCCAACATTTTAAAGTTTTTTCATAAAATTGCATTTTTTATTTGAGTAAAATTACGACTTTGACTTGTGTTGAGTAAAATTATAATTTATATGTTAATACTGCCAAAATTCTATGCTTTCCTTGTGAAATTGGGACCTTTTTCTTGTGAAATTCCAACAAATTTTTCACATGTTGCGTTTTTATATTTGCATAGCATTTATATATTATTAATGTTGTAAATACACATCTTTATATATCTAGAAAGGGTGGTTCTAAAGAGAGGCATTTTTCAGAGGTCTCAAAAAGGTAACAACTACAGAATTTGTGTGTGTTTGTGTGTTCTTGTATTTCTACCCTTCTTGAGACATCAACAAGGAAAAAGTACCGTCCATATGAGGACCGGTGAACAAGTTAGGACATAAATCATGGTCCCAACAGGGAAAACCATGGCATCTAATAGAAAATGTCTCATTTGCACCCCTGGTGGTAAAATCTATTTTTCAAATTGACTCTGTGTCGGTTTTAAAAGTGCTCCCCCTCTGGTCAACATATGAAATAACAAGTGTGTGTAACAAATCAATAAATATGTATATAAAGACACACTGTAATAACCTGAAGTAAATAATGAAGCTTAAAAACCAATTACAAATAAAACATTTATCAACATTGACTTTTTCTCACAATGTTCCGACTTTTTTTCCTTACAAAATTGGGAACAACTTCTCATATTATTTCAGTTTCTGTAATATTGCAATATTTTCTTGTAAAATGATGGATTTATTTGTGCAAATTTGTGACATTTCTAACTTGTACCACAATATTGCAAATTGTTTTGTTATTTTAAAATAATGACATTTTTTGAGTAAAATGATGACTCGTGTCATCATTTTGCCGACTAAAATTCCCGAATATGATTATATTATTGCCAAAATGTTCACGTTTTCTCATAAAATTTAGACTTTTGTCGAGTAAAATTATGATTATTTTTATAAAATTGCCAACATTTTAAAGTCTTCTTATAAAATGGTGACATTGGTCGTGTAAAATTACAACTGTTTTCATAAAATTGCCAACATTTTTAAGTTGTCTTATAAAATTGTGACTTTTGTCGAGTAAAAATAAAAAATGTTTTCATTAAATTGTCAACATTTTAAAGTTTTCTTATAAAATTGTGACTTTTGTCGAGTAGAATTTGGACTCATTTCATAAAATTGCCAACATTTTAAAGTTTTTTCATAAAATTGCGTTTTTTATGTGAGTAAAATTACGACTTTGACTTGTGTTGAGTAAAATTATAATTTATATGATAATACTGCCGAAATTATATGCCTTCCTTGTGAAATTGTTAACCATTTTTCTTGTGAAATTCCAACAAATTTTTCACAGGTTGCATTTTTATATTTGCATAGCATGTATATATTATTAATGTTGTAAATACACATCTGTATATATCTAGAAAGGGTGGTCCTAAAGAGGGAGGCATTTATCAAAAGTCTCAAAAAGGTAACAAAGACAAGAATTTGTGTTGTGTTTGTGTGTTCTTGTATTTCTACCCTTCTTGAGACATCAACAAGGAAAAAGTACCGTCCATATGAGGACCGGTGGACAAGTTAGGACATAAATCATGTTCCCAATTAAAGAAAACCATGGCATCTAATAGAGAATGTCTCATTTGCACCCCTGGTGGTGAAATGTATTTTTCAAATTGACTGGGTATCAGTTTTAAAAGTGCTCTTCCTCTGGTCAACATATGAAATAACAAGTGCGTACCAAATTGAAATTCATCCCGTTTGGCAAAACTATTTAAAATAATTAAAATAATAATGTGTCTATAGGATACATACTGTAATAACTTGAAGTAAATTATGATTTAAAAATAATAAAAACTAAACATTCACTAACATTACATTTTTCTAACAATGTGTCGACCTTTTCTTATAAAAGTGGGAACAATTTCTCATATTTGTTCTGTTTCTGTAATACTGCAATATTTTCTCATAAAATTACAATTTTTTAATGTAAAATTATGACTTTTTAATGAAAAACGGTCACATTAGTCATATAGAATTCCGATTTTTATCACAGTATAGCCATTTTTTTGTTGTTCTCATAAATAGTGAAATTTTTGGAGTAAAATGATGACTTTTGTCAAAATTTTGCCAAGTAAAATTCTGATTATTATTATTTTGCCAAAATGTTTAAGTTGTCTTATACAATTGTGATTTTTTGCAAGTAAATCTATAACTTTTTTCATAAAATGGCCTAGATTTTAAAATGTTTTCATTAAATTGTGAGTCGTCCAGTCAAATTATGACACTTTTTTTATAATATTGTTAAAGTTTTCTTATTGTGACTTTTGTCGAGTAAACTACGACTTATATAAAATTGCCAACATTTAAAAGTTTTCCTTAAATTGCCAACATTTTGAAGTTTTCTTATAAAATTGTGACTTTTGTTGAGTAAAACTAGGACTATTTTCATAAAATTGCCAACATTATCAAGTTTTTTTTATAAAATTAAGACTTTTGTTGAGCAAAATTATGACTCTTTTGATAAAATTACCAATATTTTAAATTTGTCTTATAAAATTGTGACTTTGGTGGAGTAAAATTACGACTCCTTTGATAAAATTGCAAAGATTTAAAAATTTCTTATAAAATAGTAACGTTTGTCAAGCAAAATTAGGACTCTTTTCAGAAAATTGCCAACATTTTAAAGTTTTCCTATAAATTTGTGACTTTTTGAGTAAAAAAACTTTTCAGAAAATTGCTAACATTTAAAAAAAAAATGTTTTTTATAAAATTGTGACATTTATTGAGTAAAATTAGGACTCTTCACAAAATTGCCAACATCATAAAGTTTTGTAATAAAATTGTCACTTTTGTCGAGTAAAAATACAACTATTTTCATAATATTGCCAACATTTTAAAGTTCTCTCAAAAAATTGACTTTTGTCGAGTAAAATTACGACACTTTTCATAAAATTGCTAACATTTTAGAATTTTCTCATAAAATTCTGACTTTTTGAGTAAAAAAAATAAATACTTCATAAAATTGCCAACATTTTTAAGTTGTTTTTTTTTATAAAATTGTGACTTGTTGAGCAAAATTAGGACTATTTTCATAAAACTGCCAACAATTTAAGGTTTTCCTATAAATTTGTGACTTTTTGAGTAAAATAAAAGACTTTTCATGAAATTGCCAAAATGTTTAAGTTTCCTTTTTATAAAAGTGAATTTTTAAGTTTTCTCAAAAAATTTTGACTTTTGTCGAGTAAAATTACGACTCCTCATAAAAATGCCAACATTCTAAAGTTTTTTAAATAAAATTGTGACTTTTGTCGAGTAAAATTACGACTCTTTTCATAAAATTGCCAACATTTTAATGTTTTCCTATAAAATTGTCACTGTTGTCGAGTAAAAATACAACCATTTTCATAAAATTGGCAACATTTTAAAGTTTTTCATAAAATTGTGACTTTTGTCGAGTAAAATTACGATTCTTTTCATAAAATTGCCAACATTCTAAAGTTTTCTTTACAAAATTTTGACTTTTGTCGAGTAAAATTACTACTCTTTTCATAAAAATGCCAACATGTTAAGTTTTTTCTGGTCAAACTGCGACTGTTATTGAGTAAAATTTCAACTTTTATCATAATATTGCACAAACGTTCATTTTTCTTGTAAATTTTGACTTGCTTCGTGTAAAATTACAACTTTTATTATAATACCACCAAAATTATAAGTTTTTCTTGTGAAATTGTGACCTTTGTGAAATCCAACTCATTTTTCTCAACAAGCCTTTTTATATTTCCGTAGTATGTACAGTCATGGTCAAAAACAGGCCCAGAGTATGATACTATCACCACCATGCTTGACAGTAGGAATGATAATCATGGGATTTAAGGCCTTACCTTTTCTCCTCCAGACATATTGCTGGGTATTGTGGCCTAAAAGCTTAATTTTTAGTTAATCTGACATCACATGTGCAAAGATAAGACCTTCTGGAGGAAAGTTTTGTGGTCAGATGAAACAAAATACCCAGCAATATGTTTGGAGGAGACAAGAACACCATGTCTACTGTCAAACATGGTGGTGGTAGTATTATGCTTTGGGCCTGTTTTGCTGCCAATGGAACTGGTGCTTTACAGAGAGTGAATGGGACAATGAAAAAGGAGGATTACCTAATTCAGGAAAATCTCAAATCATCAGTACGGAGGTTGGGTCTTGGGCACATTTAAGTGTTCCAACAGGGCAATGACCCCCAAACACACGTCAAAATTTCTAAAGGAATGGCTAAATCAGGCTAAAATTAAGGTTTAAAATGCCCTTCCAAACGTGTGGACAATGCTGAAGAAACAAGTCAATGTCAGAAAACCAACACATTTAGATGAACCGCACCAATTGTGTCAAGAGGATTGGTCAAAAAATCAACCAGAAGCTTGTGGACGGCTACCAAAAGCTCCTTATTGCAGTGAATGTAAGCAAATATTAACATTGCTCTATGTATACTTTTGACTCAGCAGATTTGTTCACATTTCCAGTAAATCCATAATAAATTCATAAAAGAACCAAACTTCATGAATGTTTTTTTTATGTGCTCCAATCACTCTATCACAAAAAAATAAGAGTTGGAGAATATTGTGGAATCATCCCGAAGCTTAAACTGCAAACAGAGTGGTTTTAGTACAAAAGTTTTATTTAAAATGTATTTAAAAGTTGTATTTACCCATATTCATAAAGTATAGGTTGGATTAAATTGCCCATGAAGACAGACACCGTCCGCCGGAGAGACGTGGGTGATCATATCAAATATTGGTCCTCTCGCTTTTTATATGTTTTCCTCATGTGTCGATGTCTAGTTGTTTTGCAACTGCTGGCTCCAAACAATCGCGGATCTCTTAGTCATAATAAACGGTCAATACATTTTGTAGACTGGTTGGCGCGACCCCAAATTCAACTTTCTTTGCTCTTCCAGTGATTCAGAATAGGCTTTTTGATATACTTTCTTTTTTGGACTTCGACAGACAAAAAATATGTTATAAAAGTCAGAAATTCCACTACAAGAAATTAATGGAAACTCAAGACAGCCATGACATTATGTTCTTTACAAGTGTACGTAAACTTTTGACCACGATTCTATATATTATTCATGTTGTAAATACAAATCTTGATATATCTAAAAAGGGTGGTCCTAAAGAGGGAGGCATTTATCAGAGGTCCCCACAAGGTATGAAATACAAGTGTGTGTGTGTGTGTGTGTGTGTGTGTGTGTGTGTGTGTGTGTGTTTGTGTGTGTGACGTGGCGAGCATGTCATTCTACAGCAGGGCGACCTCATTCTGTCATGGTGCCAGGGCGCCCGCCTCAAAAGCAGCACTGTCACCGCGACTCACTCATGCATAAAGCAAAACACACACACAGTACACAGCCCGCCGCTGTTGTGTGTAAAGAATACTGCGCGGCGACAACAACGGAGGAAGTGCACAGTTTATGCCTCGCTTCCGCCGAGGCGCTACCTGTACCGCCGCGCTCGACTCGCAGGGTAAATTGAAGTTCACAACGACGGCGATGTTATCTTATCGTTAAAAATGCATGGCACAAACATCCCCAATCCCAATGGATTTGTGTTGTTTTCAGCTCAGGTTCGTCTCTTATTCCTGACTTTGATTAAACGCCGATCGTTGCCTAAAATTGCCAACATTTTAAAGTTTCCTTATAAAATTGTTACTTGCGTTGAGTAAAATTCCGACTCTTTTCATAAAATTGCCAACATTTTAAAGTTTTCTTACAAAATTGTGACTTTTATCGAGTAGAATTAGGACTCTTTTCATAAAATTGCCAACAGTTTAAAGTGTTGAGTTTATACCAAAAAGTTGTATTTTGGTTTCATCTGACCACATGACATTCTCCCAATCCTCTGCTGTATCATCCATGTATCCAATTTGTTATAAACTCAACTCGTCGTGTTTGGAGGAAGAAGAATACTGAGTTGCATCCCAAGAACACCACACCTACTGTGAAGCATGGGGGTGGAAACATCATGCTTTGGGGCTGTTTTTCTGCTAAGGGGACAGGACGATTGATCCGTGTTAAGGAAAGAATGAATGGGGCCATGCATCGTGAGATTTTGAGCCAAAACCTCCTTCCATCAGTGAGAGCTTTGAATGGTTGACCAAATACTTATTTTCCACCATAATTTACAAATGAATTCTTTAAAATTCCTTCTAAGTGAATTCCTGGATTGTTTTTTTCACATTCTGTTTCTCACAGTTGAAGTGTACCTATGATGAAAATTATAGACCTCTGTCATCATTTTAAGTGGGAGAACTTGCACAATCGGTGGCTGACTAAATACTTTTTTGCCCCACTGTGTTTTCAAAGTGATTTGGCCCACTTCCAATGAAAATAACAAAAATATCTGTGTTTTATGAGCTATGCATTAATATTTTATGTCTGGTGGGGGTTCTACTTTGGAAAGAACGTGTACCCCTTTTAGGTTCCATTTAGCTCCCTTTAAAACATTCACATGTTGCACAATGAGATGTAAGCATTGGATAAAGTATAGAATGTGATTGATTAATATTCATAAATTAACATTCTTGATAAATGACAGGAGAATAAGCACATATCGGATTAGGGAGTCAGAGTGTTACGACCTGGAATTGCACTTTATGTGTGGTGTTGGAGTTGTCCGACTTTTTGTGTGGCCGTAAATGCATCACTGGCTAAGTGCCGTATGTTTTAGTGCAGGTGATAGGCAACGAATGGGTGCCGTTGACATGACGTATGACAAAGAGTTGGTTCAATTTCTGTCCTTAAAGCGTCTCGACAGACGTTACAAAAAAATTTAACAGTGTTGACGAACATTGTCGTGGCTGCTTGTCCTCACCTGTCACTCCCAGTTGCTTTGCAAAATCAGACAGAATATTTTAACCTGTTTAGTTTGTTTAGAGTTCAGGTGGAATTTGATTTTGTGCGCGGCAAGGATTTTTTGAGTGCAGAGGACGCACGAGCAGTGCGCAGGTGCACACTTATAAAATGTAAGTCACGCCATGAAAATGCACTTAAAAAATGTCATTAAATAGATAATACATTTTAACAAATGATCACATATGCACACATACATATACAGTATCTTAGTCTAATTCTAGTACTACTTAAAATATTAACAATATATTAGCAGTTTAAAAAATATATATATATTTTTAATCACAATTATCATATTTTTCCAGGCAATAGTAATATTTGATCCGCACCCACCAAATTTCATAAGAAAACATTTTTTGTTTACATATATTAGCCCCATCTGACATTTCAAGATTTTTTTACATTCCTTAATTGTTTCCAAATGGTGTATGTAACACGGCAGTAAAACGGCTGATCAAACAAAACAGAAATCATCATTACCCCAGTTGCATAAATATTACTGCAAAAAAACAGTTGAGCTATTTTTTTCATCCATCCATCCATTCCTTCCGCTTATCTGAGGTCCGGTCACGGGGGCAGCAGCCTAAGTAGGGAAGCCCGGACTTCCCTCTCCCCAGCCACTTCGTCCAGCTCTTCCCGGGGGATCCCGAGATATTCCCAGGCCAACTCGGAGAAATAGTTTTCCCAACATGTCCTGGGTCTTCCCCGTGGCCTCCTACCGGTCGGACGTGTCCTAAACACCTCCCAAGGGAGGCGTTCGGGTGGCATCCTGACCAGATGCCCGAACCACCTCATCTGGCTCCTCTCCATGTGGAGGAGCAGCAGCTTTACTTTGAGCTCCTCCCGGATGACAGAGCTTTTCACCCTGTCTGCGGTTTAGCTCGGTTGGTAGAGTGGCCGTGCCAGCAACTTGAGGGTTGCAGGTTCGATTCCCGCTTCTGCCATCCTAGTCACTGCCGTTGTGTCCTTGGGCAAGACACATTACCCACCTGCTCCCAGTGCCAACCACTATGGTTTAATTGTAACTTAGATATTGGGTTTCACTATGTAAAGCGCTTTGAGTCACTAGAGAAAAAGCGCTATATAAATAAAATTCACTTCACTTCACTTCAATATCTCTACGGGAAAGCCCCGCCACGCGGCGGAGGAAACTCATTTCGGCCGCTTGTACCCGTGATCTTGTCCTTTCGGTCATAACCCAGAGCTGATGACCATAGGTAAGGATGGGAACGTAGATCGACCGGTAAATTGAGAGCTTTGCCTTCCGGCTCAGCTCCTTTTTCACCACAACGGATCGATACAGCGTCTGCATTACTGAAGACGCCGCACCGATCCGCCTGTTGATCTCATGATCCACTCTTCCCTAACTCGTGAGCAAGACTCCTAGGTACTTGAACTCCTCCACTTGGGGCAAGATTTCCTCCCCAACCTGGAGATGGCACTCCTCCCTTCTCCGGGCCAGAACAATGGACTCGGACTTGGATCTGCTGATTCCCTTCCCAGTCACTTAACCGATCCAGTGAGAGCTTAAGATCCTGGCCAGATGAAGCCATCAGGACCACATCATCTGCAAAAAGCAGAGACCTAATCCTGCAGCCACCAAACCGGATCCCCAAACCTAAAGTTATCACAGGGGCATGTGTACCACTGTGTTACATGGCCTTTCCTTTTAACAACACTCAATAAAGGTTTGGGAACTGAGGAGACCAAGTTTTTAAGCTTTTCAGGTGGAATTCTTTCCCATTCTTGCTTGATGTACAGCTTAAGTTGTTCAACAGTCCTAGGTCTTCATTTTCAAAAAAGGAGACAGGTCTGGACTATTGACTGCACTCTTTTACTATGAAGCCACACATTTGTAACACACTACTTGGCATTGTCATGCTGAAATAAGCAGGGGCGTCCATGATAATGTTGCTTGAATGGCAACACATGTTGCTCCAAAACCTGTATGTACCTTTCAGCATCAATGGTGCCTTCAAAGATGTGTAAGTTACCCATGCCTTGGCCACTAATACACCCCCATACCATCACAGATGCTGGCTTTTAAACTTTGCACCTGTAACAATCCGTATGGTTCTAATCCTCTTTGCTCCGGAGGACACAACGTCCACAATGTCCAAAAAAAATTTGAAATGTGGACCCGTCAGACAACAGAACACTTTTCCACTTTTGCATCAGTCCATCTTAGATGAGCTCGGGCCCAACGTAGCCGGCGGCGTTTCTGGGTGTTGTTGATAAATGGCTTTCGCCTTGCATAGTAGAGTTATAACTGGCACTTATAGATAAAACGACAAACTGTACTTACTGACAGTGGTTTTCTGAAGCATTCCTGAGCCCATGTGGTGATATCTTTTACACACTGATGTCGCTTTTTGATGCAGTACCGACAGAGGAATCGAAGGTCACCGGCATTCAATGTTGGTTTTCTGCCTTGCCGCTTACGTGCAGTGATTTCTCCAGATTCTCTGAACCTTTTGATGATCTTACGGACCGTCGATGGTGAAATCCCAACATTCCATGCACTGGCTGGTTGTGAAAAGTTGTTCTTAAACAATTCGCTCAAGCATTTGTTGACAAAGTGGTGACCCTCGCCCCATGCTCCTTTGTGAAGGGCTGATCATTTCACGGAAGATGCTTTTATGCCCAATTAATGGCACCCACCTGTTCCCAATGAGCCTGTTCACCCGTGGGATGCTCCAATTATGTGTTTGATGAGCATTCCTCAACTTTCTCAGTCCTTTTTGCCACTTGCAGCAGCTTTTATATTTGGCACTTACAGATATAGCGATAAACTGTAGTTACTGACAGTGGTTTTCTGAAGCGTTCCTGAGCCCGTGTGGTGATATCCTTTGCACGCTGATGTCGCTTTTTGCTGCAGTGCAACCTGAAGGATCGAAGGTCACGGGCATTCAATGTTGGTTTTCAGCCTTGCCGCTTACGTGCAGTGATTTCTCCAGATTCTCTGAACCTTTTGATGATCTTACGGACCGTCGATGGTGAAATCCCCTACATTCTTGGCACTAGATGGTTTAGAAATATTGTTCTGCAAAAATTAGCTCACGCATTTGCTCACAAAGTGGTGACCCTTGCCCCAATGTCATTTGTGAACGACTGATTTTATACCCAATCATGGCACCCACCTTTTCCCAATGAGCCTGTTCACCTATGGGATGTTCCAAATAAGTGTTTGATGAGCATTCCTCAACTTTCCCCAGTCTTTTTTGCCACTTGCGCCAGCTTTTTTGAAACATGTCGCAGGCATCACATTCCAAATGAGTTAATATTTGCAAAAAATAACAATGTTTTCCAGTTTGAACGTATAATATTTTGTATTTTCAGTTTATTCAATTGAATATAAGTTGAAAGGGATTTGTAAATTATTGTATTTTGTTTTTATTTACCATTTACACATGGTGTCAACTTCACTGCTTTTGTGTTTCGTATATATAAATATGTATGTATATCTAGAGCAGGGGTCGCCAACGCGGTGCCCGCGGGCACCAGGTAGCCCGTAAGGACCAGATGAGTCGCCCGCTGGCCTCTTCTAAAAATAGCTCAAATGGCAGCACTTACCAGTGAGATGCCTCTATTTTTTTTTTTTTTTTTTTTTTTTTTTTTTTTTTTACTAGCAAGCTGGTCTCGCTTTGCTCGACATTTTTAATTCTAAGAGAGACAAAACTCAAATAGAATTTGAAAATCCCCAAAAATATTTTAAAGACTTGGTCTTCACTAGTTTGAATGTATATATATATATTTTTTTTTTTACTTTACTTCTCAGAACTTTTAGAAAGACAATTTTAGAGAAAAAATACAACCTTAAATGTTATTTTGGGATTTTTAAACACATGTACCTTTTTACCTTTTAAATTCCTTCCTCTTCTTTCCTGACGATTTAAATCGATTTTCAAGTAAATTCATTTTTTTTATTGGAATTAATAATAAATACATTTTTATTTAATTGTTCATTTTAGCTTCTGTTTTTTTCCACGATGAATATTTGTGAAATATTTCTTCAAACTTATTATGAATAAAATTCAAAACAATTTTTTGGGGAAATCTAGAAAATCTGTAGAGTTAAAATTTAAATCTTATTTGAAAGTATTTTGAATTTCTTTTAAATGTTTTGTTCTGGAAAATATAGAAGAAATAATAATTGGTCTTTGTTAGAAATATAGCTTGGTCCAAGTTGTTGTATATTCTAACAAAGTGCAGATTGGATTTTAACCTATTTAAAATATGTCATCAAAATTTTAAAAACTAATCTTAATCAGGAAAAATTACTAATGATGTTCCATAAATTATTTTTTTATTTTTTTCAAAACGATTCGAATTAGCTAGTTTTGTCTTCTTTTTTTTGGTTGAATTTGGAATTTTTAAGAGTCGAAATTGAAGACAAACTAGTTTTCAATAATGACATTTTAATTTTTTCTCCTCTTTTAAACCGTTCAATTATTATTTTATTTTTTTTATCATTTATTCTCTGCAAAAAACCTTCAGTAGAAAGAAATCAAATGTACGACGGAATGACATTTATCTGTTTCTATATATATTTATTGTGATGAATCATTAAGATCAGTGGTCCTCAACCACTGGGCCGTGGCCCGATTGGTACCGGGCCGCAGAATTCTTTTTTATTCATTTTTATTTAAAAAAAATATATATATATGTACATTTTTTTTTTTTTTTTTTTTTTTATTAAATCAACATAAAAAACACAACATACACTTACAATTAGTGCACCAACCACAAAAACCTCCCCTTTCCATGACAAAAAAGTCCCTTTTTCATGACAAAGAAAAAAAAAAGTATCCCCCTCCTCCCCCCCGGGCCGCGGGACAAATTATTAAGCGTTGACCGGTCCGCGGATACAAAAAGGTTGGGGACCACTGATTAATATGATCAGTGTTTCCACAAAGATAAATATCATTAATTATTAACAATAACATAGAGTTAAAGGGAAATTGAGCAAATTATTTCTGGCAATTTATTTAAGTGTGTATCAAACTGGTAGCCCTTCGCATTAATCAGTACCCAAGAAGTAGCTCTTGCTTTCAAAACGGTTGGTGACCCCTGATCTAGAGGGTGCATATTGCAGCAAAAAGTATGACAATATAAGGTAGAATAATATTAGATATGTCACTTTTATTCAAATGAGCTAGGGTGGAACGTCTTTGCAAGTGGGTCAATTCTATTACAAGCACGTCACTGTTTTTATTAAAAAAATGCAGCTGAGGTAGGCTCCAGCACCCCCGACGACCCCAAAAAGGGGGTAGAAAATGGATGGATGGCATATGCACCCTCACATCAAACCGAGTCTGATGCGTGATATTCACGCATGTGCAGATAACGACGACAAAACAGCAAAGCACTTCGTCGCCGCAAGTCCGGCCCCCACGTCCCACTACACCGAGGTCGGGGGTTCTTTTGAACATGGAGCGTAATGGCCGTGACACGGGGGAAGAGCCGAAGCGCCGCGTGTAGCACCTTGGGGTGTCTTCGGCCTCACATCTTCTCTCAGTTAAGAGGCGTTGTCCGAGATGCTCGGCAGCCACCGCACCCCGGGGGGGCATCCGGTCTCGACAAGATGGCAGTTATATTTATATTTTTTTTTTCTCTTCTTCCCCCAGGATTATTAATCTTTCCTGCAGCCCCCTTCGCCTTGATGTGTGCTCCCTCCGAGCTGGGGAGAGGAGCTCGCTCGCCACCAGCTGCGGCGGCATGTTGCGAGAGCAACACTTGACATCCAAGTCGTGTTATATAAAGCCTTTTAACACGGAACAATGTAACTTTTCTCTATTATTATCAGGCTGCGTGTATGCGAGGGTGGCGGTCACACGCACCTGTGACAGAACCTGCCTGACCGGCACAAGCGGATCCTTGCGCTAATGGCTAAGTTGTCAGGTTAAGCTGACGAAACCCACACTGAAAAATGATTTATGGTGCGAAAACATAACGGGGACGTCAAAAGTGTAAAAAGCGCTATTTAATTGGCAACCCAACATATATTTTCTAGAAAACCAGTGAAGTTGGCACATTGTGTAAATCAGGGGTGTCAAACATACGGCCCATGAGCTGGATCAGGCCCGCCAACAGGTTTTATCCGGCCCGCGTGACCAGTTTGCCAAGTAGTTAGGTAAGTCTTTATTGTCATTGCAATAGTGTTGTGTTGTTCGGGAACTATTCGTTCAAACAAACAAATCTTTTGAGTGAACGTACTGAACCGAATCACTTCGTAAACTGATTCGTTCCTTTCTCAGTTCAGTTGAGCTCCGCCGCGACCATCCCGGTATGAGTGCAACTGGCGCGAATCACGTTCGCGAACGTACTGACACAGGGAACTGACTGTGTCGCGACGTGAATCACGTGAATCACATTCGCGAACATACTGACAGAGAACTGACTGTGTTGCGACGTGAATCACGTGAATCACGTGTATCACGTGAATCACGTTCGCGAACGTAGTGACGCAGGGAACTGACTGTGTCGCGACGTGAATAACATGAATCACGTTCGCGAACGTACTGACGCAGAGAACTGACTGTGTCGCGACGTGAATCACGCTCGCGAACGTATTGACGCAGGGAACTGACTGTGTCGCGACGTGAATCACGTGAATCATGTGAATCACGTTCGCGAACGTACTGACACAGGGAACTGACTGTGGTGCGACGTGAATCACGTGAATCACGTTCGCGAACGTACTGACGCAGAGAAATGACTGTGTCGCGACGTGAATCACGTTCGCGAACGTACTGACGCAGAGAACTGACTGTGTCGCGACGTGAATCACGTGAATCACATTCGCGAACATACTGACACAGAGAACTGACTGTGTCGCGACGTGAATCACGTGAATCACGTGTATCACGTGAATCACGTTCGCGAACGTAGTGACGCAGGGAACTGACTGTGTCGCGACGTGAATAACATGAATCACGTTCGCGAACGTACTGACGCAGAGAACTGACTGTGTCGCGACGTGAATCACGTTCGCGAACGTATTGACGCAGGGAACTGACTGTGTCGCGACGTGAATCACGTGAATCATGTGAATCACGTTCGCGAACGTACTGACACAGGGAACTGACTGTGGTGCGACGTGAATCACGTGAATCACGTTCGCGAACGTACTGACGCAGAGAAATGACTGTGTCGCGACGTGAATCACGTTCGCGAACGTACTGACGCAGAGAACTGACTGTGTCGCGACGTGAATCACGTGAATCATGTGAATCACGTTCGCGAACGTACTGACACAGGGAACTGACTGTGTCGCGACGTGAATCACGTGAATCATGTGAATTACGTTCGCGAACATACTGACACAGAGAACTGACTGTGTTGCGACGTGAATCACGTGAATCACGTGTATCACGTGAATCACGTTCGCGAACGTAGTGACGCAGGGAACTGACTGTGTCGCGACGTGAATAACGTGAATCACGTTCGCGAACGTACTGACGCAGAGAACTGACTGTGTCGCGACGTGAATCACGTTCGCGAACGTATTGACGCAGGGAACTGACTGTGTCGCGACGTGAATCACGTGAATCATGTGAATCACGTTCGCGAACGTACTGACACAGGGAACTGACTGTGGTGCGACGTGAATCACGTGAATCACGTTCGCGAACGTACTGACGCAGAGAACTGACTGTGTCGCGACGTGAATCACGTTCGCGAACGTACTGACGCAGAGAACTGACTGTGTCGCGACGTGAATCACGTGAATCATGTGAATCACGTTTGCGAACGTACTGACACAGGGAACTGACTGTGGTGCGACGTGAATCACGTGAATCATGTGAATCACGTTCGCGAACGTACTGACACAGGGAACTGACTGTGGTGCGACGTGAATCATGTGAATCACATTCGCGAACGTACTGACACAGGGAACTGACTGTGGTGCGACGTGAATCACGTGAATCACGTTCGCGAAGGTACTGACGCAGAGAACTGACTGTGTCGCGACGTGAATCACGTTCGCGAACGTACTGACGCAGAGAACTGACTGTGTCGCGACGTGAATCACGTGAATCATGTGAATCACGTTCGCGAACGTACTGACACAGGGAACTGACTGTGTCGCGACGTGTATCACGTGAATCACGTTCGCGAACGTATTGACGCAGGGAACTGACTGTGTCGCGACGTGAATCACGTGAATCATGTGAATCACGTTCGCGAACGTACTGACACAGGGAACTGACTGTGGTGCGACGTGAATCACGTGAATCACGTTCGCGAACGTACTGACGCAGAAAAATGACTGTGTCGCGACGTGAATCACGTTCGCGAACGTACTGACGCAGAGAACTGACTGTGTCGCGACGTGAATCACGTGAATCACATTCGCGAACATACTGACACAGAGAACTGACTGTGTTGCGACGTGAATCACGTGAATCACGTGTATCACGTGAATCACGTTCGCGAACGTAGTGACGCAGGGAACTGACTGTGTCGCGACGTGAATAACATGAATCACGTTCGTGAACGTACTGACGCAGAGAACTGACTGTGTCGCGACGTGAATCACGTTCGCGAACGTATTGACGCAGGGAACTGACTGTGTCGCGACGTGAATCACGTGAATCATGTGAATCACGTTCGTGAACGTACTGACACAGGGAACTGACTGTGGTGCGACGTGAATCACGTGAATCACGTTCGCGAACGTACTGACGCAGAGAAATGACTGTGTCGCGACGTGAATCACGTTCGCGAACGTACTGACGCAGAGAACTGACTGTGTCGCGACGTGAATCACGTGAATCACGTTCGCGAACGTACTGACGCAGAGAACTGACTGTGTCGCGACGTGAATCACGTGAATCACGTTCGCGAACGTACTGACGCAGAGAACTGACTGTGTCGCGACGTGAATCACGTGAATCATGTGAATCACGTTCGCGAACGTACTGACACAGGGAACTGACTGTGGTGCGACGTGAATCACGTGAATCATGTGAATCACGTTCGCGAACGTACTGACACAGGGAACTGACTGTGTCGCGACGTGAATCACGTTCGCGAACGTACTGACGCAGAGAACTGACTGTGTCGCGACGTGAATCACGTGAATCATGTGAATCACGTTCGCGAACGTACTGACACAGGGAACTGACTGTGTCGCGACGTGAATCACGTGAATCATGTGAATTACGTTCGCGAACATACTGACACAGAGAACTGACTGTGTTGCGACGTGAATCACGTGAATCACGTGTATCACGTGAATCACGTTCGCGAACGTAGTGACGCAGGGAACTGACTGTGTCGCGACGTGAATAACGTGAATCACGTTCGCGAACGTACTGACGCAGAGAACTGACTGTGTCGCGACGTGAATCACGTTCGCGAACGTATTGACGCAGGGAACTGACTGTGTCGCGACGTGAATCACGTGAATCATGTGAATCACGTTCGCGAACGTACTGACACAGGGAACTGACTGTGGTGCGACGTGAATCACGTGAATCACGTTCGCGAACGTACTGACGCAGAGAACTGACTGTGTCGCGACGTGAATCACGTTCGCGAACGTACTGACGCAGAGAACTGACTGTGTCGCGACGTGAATCACGTGAATCATGTGAATCACGTTCGCGAACGTACTGACACAGGGAACTGACTGTGGTGCGACGTGAATCACGTGAATCATGTGAATCACGTTCGCGAACGTACTGACACAGGGAACTGACTGTGGTGCGACGTGAATCATGTGAATCACATTCGCGAACGTACTGACACAGGGAACTGACTGTGGTGCGACGTGAATCACGTGAATCACGTTCGCGAAGGTACTGACGCAGAGAACTGACTGTGTCGCGACGTGAATCACGTTCGCGAACGTACTGACGCAGAGAACTGACTGTGTCGCGACGTGAATCACGTGAATCATGTGAATCACGTTCGCGAACGTACTGACACAGGGAACTGACTGTGTCGCGACGTGTATCACGTGAATCACGTTCGCGAACGTATTGACGCAGGGAACTGACTGTGTCGCGACGTGAATCACGTGAATCATGTGAATCACGTTCGCGAACGTACTGACACAGGGAACTGACTGTGGTGCGACGTGAATCACGTGAATCACGTTCGCGAACGTACTGACGCAGAAAAATGACTGTGTCGCGACGTGAATCACGTTCGCGAACGTACTGACGCAGAGAACTGACTGTGTCGCGACGTGAATCACGTGAATCACATTCGCGAACATACTGACACAGAGAACTGACTGTGTTGCGACGTGAATCACGTGAATCACGTGTATCACGTGAATCACGTTCGCGAACGTAGTGACGCAGAGAACTGACTGTGTCGCGACGTGAATCACGTTCGCGAACGTATTGACGCAGGGAACTGACTGTGTCGCGACGTGAATCACGTGAATCATGTGAATCACGTTCGCGAACGTACTGACACAGGGAACTGACTGTGGTGCGACGTGAATCACGTGAATCACGTTCGCGAACGTACTGACGCAGAGAAATGACTGTGTCGCGACGTGAATCACGTTCGCGAACGTACTGACGCAGAGAACTGACTGTGTCGCGACGTGAATCACGTGAATCACATTCGCGAACATACTGACACAGAGAACTGACTGTGTCGCGACGTGAATCACGTGAATCACGTGTATCACGTGAATCACGTTCGCGAACGTAGTGACGCAGGGAACTGACTGTGTCGCGACGTGAATAACATGAATCACGTTCGCGAACGTACTGACGCAGAGAACTGACTGTGTCGCGACGTGAATCACGTTCGCGAACGTATTGACGCAGGGAACTGACTGTGTCGCGACGTGAATCACGTGAATCATGTGAATCACGTTCGCGAACGTACTGACACAGGGAACTGACTGTGGTGCGACGTGAATCACGTGAATCACGTTCGCGAACGTACTGACGCAGAGAAATGACTGTGTCGCGACGTGAATCACGTTCGCGAACGTACTGACGCAGAGAACTGACTGTGTCGCGACGTGAATCACGTGAATCATGTGAATCACGTTCGCGAACGTACTGACACAGGGAACTGACTGTGTCGCGACGTGAATCACGTGAATCATGTGAATTACGTTCGCGAACATACTGACACAGAGAACTGACTGTGTTGCGACGTGAATCACGTGAATCACGTGTATCACGTGAATCACGTTCGCGAACGTAGTGACGCAGGGAACTGACTGTGTCGCGACGTGAATAACGTGAATCACGTTCGCGAACGTACTGACGCAGAGAACTGACTGTGTCGCGACGTGAATCACGTTCGCGAACGTATTGACGCAGGGAACTGACTGTGTCGCGACGTGAATCACGTGAATCATGTGAATCACGTTCGCGAACGTACTGACACAGGGAACTGACTGTGGTGCGACGTGAATCACGTGAATCACGTTCGCGAACGTACTGACGCAGAGAACTGACTGTGTCGCGACGTGAATCACGTTCGCGAACGTACTGACGCAGAGAACTGACTGTGTCGCGACGTAAATCACGTGAATCATGTGAATCACGTTCGCGAACGTACTGACACAGGGAACTGACTGTGGTGCGACGTGAATCACGTGAATCATGTGAATCACGTTCGCGAACGTACTGACACAGGGAACTGACTGTGGTGCGACGTGAATCATGTGAATCACATTCGCGAACGTACTGACACAGGGAACTGACTGTGGTGCGACGTGAATCACGTGAATCACGTTCGCGAAGGTACTGACGCAGAGAACTGACTGTGTCGCGACGTGAATCACGTTCGCGAACGTACTGACGCAGAGAACTGACTGTGTCGCGACGTGAATCACGTGAATCATGTGAATCACGTTCGCGAACGTACTGACACAGGGAACTGACTGTGTCGCGACGTGTATCACGTGAATCACGTTCGCGAACGTATTGACGCAGGGAACTGACTGTGTCGCGACGTGAATCACGTGAATCATGTGAATCACGTTCGCGAACGTACTGACACAGGGAACTGACTGTGGTGCGACGTGAATCACGTGAATCACGTTCGCGAACGTACTGACGCAGAAAAATGACTGTGTCGCGACGTGAATCACGTTCGCGAACGTACTGACGCAGAGAACTGACTGTGTCGCGACGTGAATCACGTGAATCACATTCGCGAACATACTGACACAGAGAACTGACTGTGTTGCGACGTGAATCACGTGAATCACGTGTATCACGTGAATCACGTTCGCGAACGTAGTGACGCAGGGAACTGACTGTGTCGCGACGTGAATAACATGAATCACGTTCGTGAACGTACTGACGCAGAGAACTGACTGTGTCGCGACGTGAATCACGTTCGCGAACGTATTGACGCAGGGAACTGACTGTGTCGCGACGTGAATCACGTGAATCATGTGAATCACGTTCGTGAACGTACTGACACAGGGAACTGACTGTGGTGCGACGTGAATCACGTGAATCACGTTCGCGAACGTACTGACGCAGAGAAATGACTGTGTCGCGACGTGAATCACGTTCGCGAACGTACTGACGCAGAGAACTGACTGTGTCGCGACGTGAATCACGTGAATCACGTTCGCGAACGTACTGACGCAGAGAACTGACTGTGTCGCGACGTGAATCACGTGAATCACGTTCGCGAACGTACTGACGCAGAGAACTGACTGTGTCGCGACGTGAATCACGTGAATCATGTGAATCACGTTCGCGAACGTACTGACACAGGGAACTGACTGTGGTGCGACGTGAATCACGTGAATCATGTGAATCACGTTCGCGAACGTACTGACACAGGGAACTGACTGTGTCGCGACGTGAATCACGTTCGCGAACGTACTGACGCAGAGAACTGACTGTGTCGCGACGTGAATCACGTGAATCATGTGAATCACGTTCGCGAACGTACTGACACAGGGAACTGACTGTGTCGCGACGTGAATCACGTGAATCATGTGAATTACGTTCGCGAACATACTGACACAGAGAACTGACTGTGTTGCGACGTGAATCACGTGAATCACGTGTATCACGTGAATCACGTTCGCGAACGTAGTGACGCAGGGAACTGACTGTGTCGCGACGTGAATAACGTGAATCACGTTCGCGAACGTACTGACGCAGAGAACTGACTGTGTCGCGACGTGAATCACGTTCGCGAACGTATTGACGCAGGGAACTGACTGTGTCGCGACGTGAATCACGTGAATCATGTGAATCACGTTCGCGAACGTACTGACACAGGGAACTGACTGTGGTGCGACGTGAATCACGTGAATCACGTTCGCGAACGTACTGACGCAGAGAACTGACTGTGTCGCGACGTGAATCACGTTCGCGAACGTACTGACGCAGAGAACTGACTGTGTCGCGACGTGAATCACGTGAATCATGTGAATCACGTTCGCGAACGTACTGACACAGGGAACTGACTGTGGTGCGACGTGAATCACGTGAATCATGTGAATCACGTTCGCGAACGTACTGACACAGGGAACTGACTGTGGTGCGACGTGAATCATGTGAATCACATTCGCGAACGTACTGACACAGGGAACTGACTGTGGTGCGACGTGAATCACGTGAATCACGTTCGCGAAGGTACTGACGCAGAGAACTGACTGTGTCGCGACGTGAATCACGTTCGCGAACGTACTGACGCAGAGAACTGACTGTGTCGCGACGTGAATCACGTGAATCATGTGAATCACGTTCGCGAACGTACTGACACAGGGAACTGACTGTGTCGCGACGTGTATCACGTGAATCACGTTCGCGAACGTATTGACGCAGGGAACTGACTGTGTCGCGACGTGAATCACGTGAATCATGTGAATCACGTTCGCGAACGTACTGACACAGGGAACTGACTGTGGTGCGACGTGAATCACGTGAATCACGTTCGCGAACGTACTGACGCAGAAAAATGACTGTGTCGCGACGTGAATCACGTTCGCGAACGTACTGACGCAGAGAACTGACTGTGTCGCGACGTGAATCACGTGAATCACATTCGCGAACATACTGACACAGAGAACTGACTGTGTTGCGACGTGAATCACGTGAATCACGTGTATCACGTGAATCACGTTCGCGAACGTAGTGACGCAGAGAACTGACTGTGTCGCGACGTGAATCACGTTCGCGAACGTATTGACGCAGGGAACTGACTGTGTCGCGACGTGAATCACGTGAATCATGTGAATCACGTTCGTGAACGTACTGACACAGGGAACTGACTGTGGTGCGACGTGAATCACGTGAATCACGTTCGCGAACGTACTGACGCAGAGAAATGACTGTGTCGCGACGTGAATCACGTTCGCGAACGTACTGACGCAGAGAACTGACTGTGTCGCGACGTGAATCACGTGAATCACGTTCGCGAACGTACTGACGCAGAGAACTGACTGTGTCGCGACGTGAATCACGTGAATCACGTTCGCGAACGTACTGACGCAGAGAACTGACTGTGTCGCGACGTGAATCACGTGAATCATGTGAATCACGTTCGCGAACGTACTGACACAGGGAACTGACTGTGGTGCGACGTGAATCACGTGAATCATGTGAATCACGTTCGCGAACGTACTGACACAGGGAACTGACTGTGGTGCGACGTGAATCATGTGAATCACATTCGCGAACGTACTGACACAGGGAACTGACTGTGGTGCGACGTGAATCACGTGAATCACGTTCGCGAAGGTACTGACGCAGAGAACTGACTGTCGCGACGTGAATCACGTTTGCGAACGTACTGACGCAGAGAACTGACTGTGTCGCGACGTGAATCACGTGAATCATGTGAATCACGTTCGCGAACGTACTGACACAGGGAACTGACTGTGTCGCGACGTGTATCACGTGAATCACGTTCGCGAACGTATTGACGCAGGGAACTGACTGTGTCGCGACGTGAATCACGTGAATCATGTGAATCACGTTCGCGAACGTACTGACACAGGGAACTGACTGTGGTGCGACGTGAATCACGTGAATCACGTTCGCGAACGTACTGACGCAGAGAAATGACTGTGTCGCGACGTGAATCACGTTCGCGAACGTACTGACGCAGAGAACTGACTGTGTCGCGACGTGAATCACGTGAATCACATTCGCGAACATACTGACACAGAGAACTGACTGTGTTGCGACGTGAATCACGTGAATCACGTGTATCACGTGAATCACGTTCGCGAACGTAGTGACGCAGGGAACTGACTGTGTCGCGACGTGAATAACATGAATCACGTTCGCGAACGTACTGACGCAGAGAACTGACTGTGTCGCGACGTGAATCACGTTCGCGAACGTATTGACGCAGGGAACTGACTGTGTCGCGACGTGAATCACGTGAATCATGTGAATCACGTTCGCGAACGTACTGACACAGGGAACTGACTGTGGTGCGACGTGAATCACGTGAATCACGTTCGCGAACGTACTGACGCAGAGAAATGACTGTGTCGCGACGTGAATCACGTTCGCGAACGTACTGACGCAGAGAACTGACTGTGTCGCGACGTGAATCACGTGAATCATGTGAATCACGTTCGCGAACGTACTGACACAGGGAACTGACTGTGGTGCGACGTGAATCACGTGAATCACATTCGCGAACATACTGACACAGAGAACTGACTGTGTTGCGACGTGAATCACGTGAATCACGTGAATCATGTGAATCACGTTCGCGAACGTACTGACACAGGGAACTGACTGTGGTGCGACGTGAATCACGTGAATCACATTCGCGAACATACTGACACAGAGAACTGACTGTGGTGCGACGTGAATCACGTGAATCACGTTCGCGAACGTACTGACACAGGGAACTGACTGTGTCGCGACGTGAATCACGTGAATCACATTCGCGAACATACTGACACAGAGAACTGACTGTGTTGCGACGTGAATCACGTGAATCACGTGTATCACGTGAATCACTTTCGCGAACGTAGTGACGCAGGGAACTGACTGTGTCGCGACGTGAATAACGTGAATCACGTTCGCGAACGTACTGACGCAGAGAACTGACTGTGTCGCGACGTGAATCACGTTCGCGAACGTATTGACGCAGGGAACTGACTGTGTCGCGACGTGAATCACGTGAATTATGTGAATCACGTTCGCGAACGTACTGACACAGGGAACTGACTGTGGTGCGACGTGAATCACGTGAATCACGTTCGCGAACGTACTGACGCAGAGAACTGACTGTGTCGCGACGTGAATCACGTTCGCGAACGTACTGACGCAGAGAACTGACTGTGTCGCGACCTGAATCACGTGAATCATGTGAATCACGTTCGCGAACGTACTGACACAGGGAACTGACTGTGGTGCGACGTGAATCACGTGAATCATGTGAATCACGTTCGCGAACGTACTGACACAGGGAACTGACTGTGGTGCGACGTGAATCATGTGAATCACATTCGCGAACGTACTGACACAGGGAACTGACTGTGGTGCGACGTGAATCACGTGAATCACGTTCGCGAAGGTACTGACGCAGAGAACTGACTGTGTCGCGACGTGAATCACGTTCGCGAACGTACTGACGCAGAGAACTGACTGTGTCGCGACGTGAATCACGTGAATCATGTGAATCACGTTCGCGAACGTACTGACACAGGGAACTGACTGTGTCGCGACGTGAATCACGTGAATCACATTCGCGAACATACTGACACAGAGAACTGACTGTGTTGCGACGTGAATCACGTGAATCACGTGTATCACGTGAATCACGTTCGCGAACGTAGTGACGCAGGGAACTGACTGTGTCGCGACGTGAATAACGTGAATCACGTTCGCGAACGTACTGACGCAGAGAACTGACTGTCGCGACGTGAATCACGTTCGCGAACGTATTGACGCAGGGAACTGACTGTGTCGCGACGTGAATCACGTGAATCATGTGAATCACGTTCGCGAACGTACTGACACAGGGAACTGACTGTGGTGCGACGTGAATCACGTGAATCACGTTCGCGAACGTACTGACGCAGAGAACTGACTGTGTCGCGACGTGAATCACGTTCGCGAACGTACTGACACAGAGAACTGACTGTGTCGCGACGTGAATCACGTGAATCATGTGAATCACGTTCGCAAACGTACTGACACAGGGAACTGACTGTGGTGCGACGTGAATCACGTGAATCACGTTCGCGAACGTACTGACGCAGAGAACTGACTGTGTCGCGACGTGAATCACGTGAATCATGTGAATCATGTGAATCACGTTCGCGAACGTACTGACACAGGGAACTGACTGTGGTGCGACGTGGATCACGTGAATCACGTTCGCGACCGTACTGACGCAGGGAACTGACTGTGTCGCGACGTGAATCACGTGAATCACATGAATCACGTTCGCGAACGTACTGACACAGAGAACTGTGTGTGTCGCGACGTGAATCACGTGAATCACGTTCGCGTACGTACTGACGCAGGGAACTGACCGTCGCAACGTGAATTACGTGAATCCCGTGAATCACGTTCGCAAACGTACTGACGCAGGGAACTGACTGTGTCGCGACGTGAATCACGTTCGCGAACGTATTGACGCAGGGAACTGACTGTGTCGCGACGTGAATCATGTGAATCATGTGAATCACGTTCGCGAACGTACTGACACAGGGAACTGACTGTGGTGCGACGTGAATCACGTGAATCACGTTCGCGAACGTACTGACGCAGAGAACTGACTGTGTCGCGACGTGAATCACGTTCGCGAACGTACTGACGCAGAGAACTGACTGTGTCGCGACGTGAATCACGTGAATCATGTGAATCACGTTCGCGAACGTACTGACACAGGGAACTGACTGTGGTGCGACGTGAATCACGTTTGCGAACGTACTGACGCAGAGAACTGACTGTGTCGCGACGTGAATCACGTGAATCATGTGAATCATGTGGATCACGTCCGCGAACGTACTGACACAGGGAACTGACTGTGGTGCGACGTGGATCACGTGAATCACGTTCGCGAACGTACTGACGCAGGGAACTGACTGTGTCGCGACGTGAATCACGTGAATCACATGAATCACGTTCGCGAACGTACTGACACAGAGAACTGTGTGTGTCGCGACGTGAATCACGTGAATCACGTTCGCGTACGTACTGACGCAGGGAACTGACCGTCGCAACGTGAATTACGTGAATCACGTGAATCACGTTCGCAAACGTACTGACACAGGGAACTGACTGTGTCGCGACGTGAATCCCGTGAATCATGTGAATCACGTTCGCGGACGTACTGACACAGGGAACTGACTGTGTCGCGACGTGAATCACGTTCGCGAACGTGATTCACGTGAAAAAACCTCCATAGCAGAGCACATATACATATTACAAAATACATTTCGAGATATCTAGTAACAGAGGGAAGGTAGTTCAAGGTCATGGTGGTAGCCCACAGCTCTCAGGCGCTGACCTTCCATTCATCACCCCTACGAGATTTGCATTGAGGGCGTTGGATAAGGGGGCGGGGGGGTGTATGTGTGGCGTATATTTTTTTGTGGATGTGTGTGTGTCTGTGTGTATATATACTGTAAGCCCATAGTGTGTCTCTGTTCCGCGGTCTTGATGTATTTGCCGTCGCTACAGGTGTGTCCATGACTGACAAAAAAGGGAGTTTGTTGTGTCTTCGCTGCAGCGATCTTCGGGAGAGTCTCGAAGCCAGGGAAACAATCCAAGTTAAAATGATTTGTATGTGAGTGAAAATAAAATTTGCTTTTCACTCTAAAATTGTCTACGACCGGTCCTCAAAAGCTGCGGGGTAGACAGTCCGATGTAATCCACAGTTCTTCCCGCATCCTCCAATCATTTGTGGCAGCTTTGGGGTACTTTGAAGACTGCCAGCAACTTCCAATTTGTCGACAAACCAGAGCAACGCTTACTCCAATCAGCAGATGTCTTGTAGTCATAATTCCGACTAGGTGGATATCTAAAGGATATCACCACATGGGGTCAGGGACACTTCAGAAAACCACCGTCACTAAATACAGTTTGTCGCTACATCTGTAAGTGCAAGTTAAAGCTCTACTATGCAAAGCGAAAGCCATTTATCAACAACACCCAAAAACGCCGCCGGCTTTGCTGGGCCTGAGCTCATCTAAGATGGACTGATGCAAAGTGGAAAAGTGCTCCGTATATGTTGTCATCCAAGCGAAGTTTTCATTGCTTATTTCAGCGAGACAATGCCAAGCCACGTGCTACAACAATGTGGCTTCATAGTAAAAGAGTGCAGGTACTAGACTGGCCTGCCTGTAGTCCAGGCCTGTCTCCCATTGAAAATGTGTGGCGCATTATGAATTGTAAAATACCACAATGGAGACCACAGACTGTTGAACAACTTAAGCTGTACATCAAGCAAGAATGGGAACAAAGTACACCTGAAAAACTTCAAAAAGTCTCCTCAGTTCCCAAACATTTACTGAGTGTTGTTAAAAGGAAAGGAAATGTAACACAGTGGTAAAAATGCTCCTACCCCATTTTGTTTGCAATTTGTTGCTGCTAGTAAATTCTATGTTATTATTTGTCGGGAAAAAAAAATCAATGCTGAAGAAACAAGTCCATGTCAGAAAACCAACAAATTAAAAATTAAAAAATTAAGCTGTTTGGCCACAATACCCAGCCATATGTTTGGAGAAAAGGTGAGGCCTTTTAATCCTATGAACACCACACCTACCGTCAAGCATGGTGGTGGTAGTATTTGCTCTGGGTCTGTTTTTGCTGCCAATGGAACTAGTGCTTTACAGAGAGTAAATGGGACAGTGAAAAAATGAGGATTACCTCCAAATTCTTCAGAACTACCTAAAACCATCAGCCCGGAGGTTGGGTCTTGGGCGCAGTTGGGTGTTCCAACAGGACAATGACCCTAAACACACGTCAAAAGTGGTAAAGAAGTATCTAAATCAGGCTAGATTTTATATTAGCCTTCCCAAAGTCCTGACTCAAACGTGTGGACAATGCTGAAGAAACAAGTCCATGTCAGAGAACCAACACATTTTGCTGAACTGCACTAATTTTGTCAAGAGGAGTGGTTAAAAATTCAACCAGAAGCTTTCGGATGGCGACCAAAAGTGCCTTATTGCAGTGAAACTTGCCAAGGGACATGTAAGCAAATATTAACGTTGCTGTACTGTATACTTTTGACCCAGCACATTTGCTCACATTTTCAGTAAAACCATAATACATTCATAAAAGAACCAAACTTCATTAATGTTTTTTGTGACCAACAAGTATGTGCTCCAATCACTCTATCACAAAAAAATAAGAGTTGGAGAATGTGGTGGAATTGTCCCGAAGCTTAAACTGCAAACAAAGTGGTTTTAGTACAACAGTTTTATTTACCCATATTAAAAAAGTACAGGTTGGATTAAATTGCCCATGCAGACGGACACCGTCCTCCGGAGAGACGTGGATGATCGAAATCAAGCGAATCATATCAAATATTGGTCCACTCGCTTTTTATATGTTTTCCTCATGTGTCAAGGTCTAGTTGTTTTGCAACTGCTGGCTCCAAACAATCGTGGATCTCTTAGTCATAACATTTTGTAGACTGGTTGGCGCGACCCCAAAAATTTAACTTTTCCCTACATTTGCTCTTCCGGTGATTCAGAATAGGCTTTTTGATAGACTTTCTTTTTCGGACTTCGACAGACAATAAAGATGGTATAAAAGTCAGAAATTCCGCTACAAGAAATTATTGGAAACTCAAGACAACCATGACATTATGTTCTTTATAAGTGTACGTAAACTTTTGACCACAACTTTATATATTATTAATGTTGTAAATACAAATATTGATATCTCCAGAAAGGGTTGTCCTAAAGAGGGGGGATTTTTTTGCAGGTCCCCAGAATTTCAGAAATACAAGCGTGTGTGTGTGAATGTGTGTACGAACACTTAAACCACGACTGTAAATACTTCTGTCGGCCTACTTGGTAATGTGCTTCCAACCAAAACTAAAACACAATCGCTCCCTTCAGACAGACACCGTCCTCCGGAGAGACGTGGATGATCGAAATCAAGCGAATCATATCAAATATTGGTCCACTGGCTTTTTATATGTTTTCCTCATGTGTCAAGGTCGAGTTGTTTTGCAACTGCTGGCTCCAAACAATCGTGGATCTCTTAGTCATAACATTTTGTAGACTGGTTGGCGCGAACCCAAAAATTAAACTTTCCCCTATATTTGCTCTTCCGGTGATTCAGAATAGGCTTTTTGATGGACTTTCTTCTTCGGACTTCGACAGACAATAAATATGGTATAAAAGTCAGAAATTCCGCTACAAGAAATTATTGGAAACTCAAGACAACCATGACATTATGTTCTTTATAAGTGTACGTAAACTTTTGACCACAACTTTATATATCATTAATGTTGTAAATACAAATATTGATATCTCCAGAAAGGGTGGTCCTAAAGAGGGGTGATTTTTTTGCAGGTCCCCAGAATTTCAGAAATACAAGCATGTGTGTGTGTGTGTGTGAATATGTGTATGAACACTTAAACCACGGCTGTAAATACTTCTGTCGGCCTACTTAGTAATGTGCTTCCAACCAAAACTAAAACACAATCGCTCCCTTCAGACAGACACCGTCCTCCGGAGAGACGTGGATGATCGAAATCAAGCGAATCATATCAAATATTGGTCCACTCGCTTCTTGTATGTTTTCCTCATGTGTCAAGGTCTAGTTGTTTTGTAACTGCTGGCTCCAAACAATCGTGGATCTCTTAGTCAAAACATTTTGTAGACTGGTTGGCGCGACCCCAAAAATTTAACTTTCCCCTACATTTGCTCTTCCGGTGATTCAGAATAGGCTTTTTGATAGACTTTCTTTTTCGGACTTCGACAGACAATAAAGATGGTATAAAAGTCAGAAATTCCACTACAAGGAATTATTGGAAACTCAAGACAACCATGACATTATGTTCTTTATAAGTGTACATAAACTTTTGACCACAACTTTATATATTATTAATGTTGTAAATACAAATATTGATATCTCCAGAAAGGGTGGTCCTAAAGAGGGGTGCATTCTTTGCAGGTCCCCAGAATTTCCGAAATACAATCATGTGTGTGTGTGTGTGTGTGTGTGTTTGTGTGTTTGTGTGTGTGTGTGTGTGTGTGTGTGTGAACGTGTGTATGAACACTTAAACCACGACTGTAAATACTTCTGTCGGCCTACTTGGTAATGTGCTTCCAACCAAAACTAAAACACAATCGCTCCCTTCAGACAGACACCGTCCTCCGGAGAGACGTGGATGATCGAAATCAAGCGAATCATGTCAAATATTGGTCCACTTGTTTTTTATATGTTTTCCTCATGTGTCAAGGTCTAGTTGTTTTGCAACTGCTGGCTCCAAACAATCGTGGATCTCTTAGTCATAACATTTTGTAGACTGGTTGGCGCGACCCCAAAAATTAAACTTTCCCCTACATTTGCTCTTCCGGTGATTCAGAATAGGCTTTTTGTTAGACTTTCTTTTTCGGACTTCAACAGACAATAAAGATGGTATAAAAGTCAGAAATTCCGCTACAAGAAATTATTGGAAACTCAAGACAACCATGACATTATGTTCTTTATAAGTGTACGTAAACTTTTGACCACAACTTTAAATATTATTAATGTTGTAAATACAAATATTGATATCTCCAGGAAGGGTGGTCCTAAAGAGGGGTGATTTTTTTGCAGGTCCCCAGAATTTCAGAAATACAAGCATGTGTGTGTGTGTGTGAATGTGTGTATGAACACTTAAACCACGACTGTAAATACTTCTGTCGGCCTACTTGGTAATGTGCTTCCAACCAAAACTAAAACACAATCGCTCCCTTCAGACAGACACCGTCCTCCGGAGAGACGTGGATGATCGAAATCAAGTGAATCATGTCAAATATTGGTCCACTTGTTTTTTATATGTTTTCCTCATGTGTCAAGGTCTAGTTGTTTTGCAACTGCTGGCTCCAAACAATCGTGGATCTCTTAGTCATAACATTTTGTAGACTGGTTGGCGCAACCCTAAAAATTAAACTTTCCCCTACATTTGCTCTTCCGGTGATTCAGAATAGGCTTTTTGTTAGACTTTCTTTTTCGGACTTCAACAGACAATAAAGATGGTATAAAAGTCAGAAATTCCGCTACAAGAAATTATTGGAAACTCAAGACAACCATGACATTATGTTCTTTATAAGTATACGTAAACTTTTGACCACAACTTTATATATTATTAATGTTGTAAATACAAATATTGATATCTCCAGAAAGGGTGGTCCTAAAGAGGGGTGATTTTTTTGCAGGTCCCCAGAATTTCAGAAATACAAGCATGTGTGTGTGTGTGTGTGTGAGAATGTGTGTATGAACACTTAAACCACGACTGTAAATACTTCTGTCGGCCTACTTGGTAATGTGCTTCCAACCAAAACTAAAACACAATCGCTCCCTTCAGACAGACACCGTCCTCCGGAGAGACGTGGATGATCGAAATCAAGCGAATCATGTCAAATATTGGTCCACTTGCTTTTTATATGTTTTCCTCATGTGTCAAGGTCTAGTTGTTTTGCAACTGCTGGCTCCAAACAATCGTGGATCTCTTAGTCATAACATTTTGTAGACTGGTTGGCGCAACCCTAAAAATTAAACTTTCCCCTACATTTGCTCTTCCGGTGATTCCAAATAGGCTTTTAGATAGACTTTCTTTTTTGGACTTCGACAGACAATAAATATGGTATAAAAGTCAGAAATTCCACTACAAGGAATTATTGGAAACTCAAGACAACCATGACATTATGTTCTTTATAAGTGTACGTAAACTTTTGACCACAACTTTATATATTATTAATGTTGTAAATACAAATATTGATATCTCCAGAAAGGGTGGTCCTAAAGAGGGGTGCATTCTTTGCAGGTCCCCAGAATTTCAGAAATACAAGCATGTGTGTGTGTGTGTGTGTGTGTGTGCGTGTGTGTGTGCGTGTGAATGTGTGTATGAACACTTAAACCACAACTGTAAATATTTCTGTCGGCCTACTTAGTAATGTGCTTCCAACCAAAACTAAAACACAATCGCTCCCTTCAGGGCTTCCTGCTCCCCGAGTACAATATGCAGATCCGCGGTGGTTCCAACATTGTTCCTTAAACCCAACACATCCTGTCGGAACGCCGGCAGCAGAGACACTAGCATGCGTGCGCTCTCCGACATACAGTCGGCGGTAGATTTACAAAAAGCGGCGAGCACATAAAGCGTGGCGGGGAGAAGGACGGGTTGTTTGTGTTTTTCCGCCCTGACTCGGGATCCTTCTGTTCACCATGCTGTGGAAATCACTCAAGGGCGGCGGGGAGAAACACGTCGGAACCCCTCGCCCGCGAACATCCATCAAGCCCTTAAACCTGCAGACACACACACTAAACCTTACTTTGTTTGGAGCGTTGACATCAGGTCCCGACTGAGGCGTTCAGAATCATCAATACTTCAATACCAACGAGGGATGGTCGATACGGCCTGACGATATCACAATATTATTTTGGTATAAAAATGATAGTATAACCCTTTCAAAATAGGTTACCGAGGTTTCTAATTTTGCAGCTGACATATGCAGTAACATAGTCGGGGACCATGGATGAGTCGCTAGCTGTCCAAAGTCGGGACCCAGGTTGGACCACTTATCTGTGCATTTGTTGGGGACGTATCTGCACTGCTGACCTGTCTCCACTCAAGGTGATCTCCTGCTGGCCCCACTCTGGACTGGACTCTCACACTATTATATTAGATCAACTATGGACTGGACTCTCACAATATTATGCTAGATCCACTATGGACTGGATTTTCACTCTATTATATAAGATCACTATGGACTGGACTCTCACAATATTATGCTAGATACACTATGGACTGGACTCTCACAATATTATGTTAGATCCACTATGGACTGGACTCTCACAGTTTTATGCTAGATCCACTATGGACTGAAATATCACACTATTATAAAAGATCACTATGGACTGGACTCTCACAATATTATGCTAGATCCACTATGGACTGGACTCTCACAGCATTATGTTAAATCCACTATGGACTGGGCTTTCACAATATTATGCTAGATCCACTAAGGACTGGACTTTCACACTCTTATGTTAGATCCACTATGGACTGTACTCTCAAAATATTATGCTAGATCCACTAAGGACTGGACTTTCACACTATTATGTTAGATCCACAATGGACTGGACTTTCACACTGTTATGTTGGATCCACTATGGACTGGACTCTCACACCATTATGTTAGATCCACTATGGACTGGACTTTCACACTATTATGTTAGATCCACTATGGACTGGACTCTCACTATTATGTTAGATCCACTCTGGACTGGACTCTCACACCATTATGTTAGATCCACTATGGACTGGACTTTTACACTATTATGTTAGATCCACTATGGACTGGACTCTCACTATTATGTTAGATCCACTATGGACTGGACTCTCACACTATTATTATAAAGCCACACACACATATAGTATATATATATATATATATATATATATATATATATATATTAGGGCTGGGCAACAATTAAAAATTTTAATCGGAGTTAATCACACTATTTATCTGATTAATCGCGATTAACTGCATTGTATACGCAAAGCCCAATAATGAATTCAAAAGTAGTGTGTAGTGCACCTTTATTGGAATATTCTCCCACATGAACAAAAGCGCCAAAACATTTGTTGTACAAACACAATTTAAATCAGTCCTTGTTAAACAGTAGCAGTTAAATAGCATATTTTAGGAAAATCAACTCAAAACATGTAAATACAAACATTTAAGCTTATTGCCACTGCCAGGGTATTTAAGTTATCCTGTTTCTTATGGAAAATAAATATAATCTACATACAAATCTCTGAGCCACAATCATAACATCTGAACAGGCAATTTCTGAGGTAACAACAGAAATATTTTTTTTTTTATCAGGGATCTTATGTTTAAAAAACTTATATTATAGATAGTGGGCTGTTTTAGGGAATTTTTGATCAAATTATCTGTAGTAGCAATATTAATAATGTTGTGTTTATTCTGCATAGTGCACTTAAAATAATTATGACCATATCTAGGAATTGATATGATGGGAATTTTCCGATTGTTTGCTTGGTGCTTTGATAAACTGAACGCATATACATGGTATTATATCGTGATGTTAGGAGCCAGGGAAAAAAATAACTACCCAACCCAGCATGCAACAGGAGTGACGAGCATGCGCGGTAGCCCGGTATAGGTTGTATCGCCATGACGGCAACTTGTATGTTGTGATATGCACGCTCTGAAAGTAAACGTTAAGAACTCAGCCAACACTCCTCGTCTGCATTATTCATAAATAGAAAGACAACACAAATACTCCGCTGCTTCACAGGCCGCTGGATGTAGCCGGCAAAGTATTCCCATGCTAGCTAGCCGGTCTAGCAAGCACGCGTCATTCAGTCCAAAACGGCCCGATCTATCCACATCCAGAATTGTCTGGCGGTCGTAGGTGAAATTTGCAGAATTGTCCGGTATTTTTGCCAAATGTTCCATCTTTACCAAGAGCCCCTTGACGCCGATCCGGGCGACGCCATCCTGTTAAGAAAAGGCGTTAACAAAATAAAAGCATGTAAACAACATACGCAAATGTGCGATAAAATAATTGTCGGCGTTAATAGATTGATGAGTTAACTCGTAATTAACGCATTAATTTGCCCACCCCTAATATATATATATATATATATATACACTGTGTATATATATATATATATATATATATATATATAAATTCCTTGTGCACTAATAAACTGTAATAGTGTGCAATTTGTCGATGATGTCATGTTATCGATGGGAAAATGCATTTTTAGACAATATGATTTGCCTGAGCGGCTAGGAGATACCACGATTAATGAATTAAAACCAAAACAAAAATTGTGCTTTTTTATCAATTTTTTTTTTAACTTGGGACTTGCGTAGTTCGGGGACCCCTGGGTCAATAGCACGAAATTCGCTAAATGTTTTGCATTAAACTTCAGCATGCTAACATGAGCATGGTAACAGGGGAACAGCTTGAATACTTTTACGATGCTTGCAAGTAACAAAACCAATGATTGATGGGTTAAAATGTACAAAATTAGCTAAAATGCTTTGTAGCATTCAGACAATGAACAAAAAGCTGAAAAGTCGATACTAATAACAATGACAACACAAAAATATGTCGTTAAATAAACATTTTAGCTTATTTTATTACAGATAACATGATGATGTCACACTATCGCCATATTGAAAGAATATTACAAACCATATTGTTTTATATACTTGAAGGCTCCGCACCACTAATGTGTTTTCAATGTAAAAAAAAGTTGACTACTGTTATTTACAAACATATTCATCAGCATTTTTGTTTTGATATACCAGGAGGTTAAATAACCCTACTGTTCTTTTTGGAATGTATAGTTCCGTCTTAGCAGCTGATACTGCAATTTAAATGACATTTGAAACACTTTCAAATGAAGTGGTGAGTTTAGAAGTACATGGGTCCAGTTATCATGTCTTAAAGTGGTGTCAAAAAGGTTAGAAAATAGCGGAAATTTACAATTACCCCTTTAAAAAAATGTCGGTCCCCCACTTTGTCAGCACACGGGGATAATGACACACACACACACACACACACACACACACACGCACACACACACACACACACACACACACACACACACACACACACACACACACACACACACACACACACACGAGTCCTGCATTTGTAGGAACAAACTTTTCAAATGGCACCTGTGCAGAATTTGCGCGCGTTTACTCACTCACACACACACACACACACACACACACACACACACACACACACACACACACACACACACACACACAGCATTTTGGATCAGATATCAGCCAACATTGATCAGGGCTTATGGCAGAGCAATAATCTCTTTGGAAATTGCCAACTGGAAGTAAGACTGATGACCTCAGAAGTCGAAAAAAGTGAGATGTCCTCTCACATTCGGGGTGTAGAGAGTTGTACGTGCAAACCGACCGGCGGTGACAAATGGCTTCTCACTGCGCCAGTACGAGCTTTTATTCCTGTCACTCACACGGTGACTGAGAAAGCTGCAGCCATGACACATGCAATTTAGCCATCAGAATGGTGGATGATAAAGGTGCACAACAAGTACCGATTCACATCCGAATCACATTTAGCAATCATCCTAACTCTAGATTGATTCATCATTGTGACGTCTGGGTGGCATGTTGATGCCGGGTGGTGCTCTTTCAGGATGCAGATCGGGCATGGACACAGCGTATGGTAAGAAATAATGGTTTATTTAACTAAAAACAGGCTTTGAACAAAAAAAACTGGTGCTAGGCAGAAAAAGGCCAAAAAAGAGCTACTAGCATGTGAGCTAGAGAAACAAACAAAACACTTGCACGAGGCACAACAGGTAAAACAAAGAGCTAGCATATGAGCTAGAAAACACAAAAGGCTAAGCGTGGAAGCTAGCGAGTCCAAATACATAAACCGAGTCGTCGCTTGTGAACACAAACTGTGTGTAACACAAACTACGAGGACAGAACGAGTGAACGGAAAGGGCAGGCTTAAATACAGAAAGTGGTATATAAACACAGGTGTACATCAAGGCAGGTGACAATTAAGTCACCATGGTGACAAAAACAAACAAGGAAGTGCACAAACTAAGAATCGAGATACACAAAAAGACTCAAAAACCAAAACTATATATGATCCAGCCGGCGGATTATAACAATCATTTTCAATTATATATATATATATATATATATATATATATATATATATATATATATATATATATATACATATATATATATATATACACACACAAAAATAGTCGAGGTTACTGTGGTTTAAAGTTAGTTAAAGTGCCAATGATTGACTCACACATACTAGGTGCGGTGAAATTATCCCATCCCCACAGGGGAGCAGCGAGCAGCAGCGGTGGCCGCGCCTGGGAATCATTTGGTGATTCAACCCCCAATTCCAACCCTTTATACTGAGTGCCGAGCAGGGAGGTAATGGGTCCCATTTTTACAGTCTTTGGTATGACTCGGCCGGGGACTATCCGTTGTACAGTGCTCAATACCAGGGTAGGAGCGGGATATAAGTTAGGTCAGTAAAAAAAACAGAGGCTATTTCATCCCTACAAGCCTGTTTCACAGGTTTCCCTTTTCTTAAAATGTTCTGTGAAACAGGCTTGTAGGGATGAAATAGCCTCTGTGTTTTTTTTCCTGACCTAACATGTATATACACACATATATATATATATATATATATATACATATACATATATATATATATATATACACATATATATATATATATACATATATATATGTATATATATATATATATATATATATATATATATATATATATATATATATATATATATATATATATACATCCATTTCTAACGCTTATTACCTTTAGGGGTTACGGGGGGCGCTGGCGCCTATCTAAGCTATAATCGAGTGGAAGGCGGAGTACACCCTGGACAAGTCGCCACCTCATCCCAGGGCCAATTTGATCCCTACAAGGCTATTTGATCCCTACAAGCCTGTTTCACAGAGGATTTTAAAAGCAGGGAAACCTTCGAAACAGGCTTGTAGGGATGAAATAGTCTGTGTTTTTTACTGAACTAACATATATATACATATATGCATATGTATATATATATACATATATACATATGTATATATATATATATATATATATATATATATACATATATATATATATATATATATATATATATATATATATATATATATATATGCATGAAAAGACTCCTACAGACATCAAACATGGGACGGTTTCGGAAGTAAGAATTGTTTTAGTTATATTGTAAAACTTACAAACATTGCTTGGAGCGCTGAATGAAGAGCAGTAGAAACACTATGGACGGCTCGAAGATGGAACAGCAATTGCACTTCCCGTTGAAAGCCCTGGTCTAAACATCTAGTGGATCATGGACCCACTAGCTGTGCAAGCTAGCTCTCCAATCAGCTAAACAGACTCAATAACTCTACAGTGACGTTTTGGTTAATTTACTGAGGAATTTGTGAAACTGAAACAATACAAAAGTGAATAATACTAACACAGACACTCACAAGCATGTTAGCATTGTCGCTAATGCTAAAAATGCAAGCTTAATTACATTACGATAGCAAGTACAAATATGCATGAAAACACTCCTACAGACATCACTCATGAGATGCTTTAGTAAGAAAGAATTATTTTACCTATATTGTAAAACTTACAAATGTTGCTTGGAGTGCTGAATGAAGAACAGTAGAAACGCTATGGACGGCAAGAAAACAGAACAACAATTGCACTTTCAGTTGAAAGAACTGGTCCAAACAACTGTGAAAGTTAACTCTCCGAATCAGCTAAAGAGACTCACTAACTATACGATGACAAATGACTCACTTGGGAACTTTTAGTGAATTTGCTGAGGAGTTTATGAAACTTGAACAATACACGAATATAATACTAAAATAAACACTTGTAAACGTCTGAGCATATTAGCTAATGATAAAGATGAAAACACACCTACAGACATCACACATGGGACGGTTTCGGAAGTAAGAATTGTTTTAGTTATATTGTAAAACTTACAAACATGGCTTGGAGCGCTGAATGAAGAGCAGTAGAAACACTATGGACGGCTCGAAGACGGAACAGCAATTGCACTTCCCGTTGAAAGCACTGGTCTAAACATCTAGTGGGTCATGGACCCACTAGCTGTGCAAGCTAGCTCTCCAATCAGCTAAACAGACTCAATAACTCCACAGTGATGTTTTGGTTAATTTACTGAGGAATTTGTGAAACTGAAACAATACAAAAATGAATAATGCTAACACAGACACTCATAAGCATGTTAGCATAGTCGCTAATGCTAAAAATGCAAGCTTAATTACATTACGATGGCAAGTACAAATATGCATGAAAACACTCCTACAGACATCACTCATGGGATGCTTTAGTAAGAAAGAATTATTTTACTTATATTGTAAAACTCACAAATGTTGCTTGGAGTGCTGAATGAAGAACAGTAGAAACGCTATGGACGGCGAGAAAACAGAACAACAATTGCACTTTCAGTTGAAAGAACTGGTCCAAACAGCTGTGAAAGTTAACTCCCCGAATCAGCTAAAGAGACTCACTAACTATACGATGACAAATGACTCACTTGGGAAATGTTTGTGAATTTGCTGAGGATTTTACGAAACTGGAACAATACACAAAGATAATACTAGCACAGACACTTGTAAACGTCTTAGCATATTAGCGGATGCTAAAGATGATTGCAACACGATTGCACGAGCAAATATGCATGAAAACACTCCTACAGACATCACACATGGGACGGTTTCGGAAGTAAGAATTGTTTTAGTTATATTGTAAAACTTAAACATTGCTTGGAGCGCTGAATGAAGAGCAGTAGAAACACTATGGACGGCTCGAAGACGGAAGAGCAATTGCTCTTCCCGTTGAAAGCACTGGTCCAAACATCTAGTGGGTCATGGACCCACTAGCTGTGCAAGCTAGCTCTCCAATCAGCTAAACAGACTCAATAACTCCACAGTGATGTTTTGGTTAATTTACTGAGGTATTTGTGAAACTGAAACAATACAAAAATGAATAATGCTAACACAGACACTCATAAGCATGTTAGCATTGTCGCTAATGCTAAAAATGCAAGCTTAATTACATTACGATAGCAAGTACAAATATGCATGAAAACACTCCTACAGACATCACTCATGAGATGCTTTAGTAAGTAAGAATTATTTTAATTATTGTAAAACTTACAAATGTTGCTTGGAGTGCTGAATGAAGAACAGTAGAAACACTATGGACGGCGAGAAAACAGAACAACAATTGCACTTTCAGTTGAAAGAACTGGTCCAAACAGCTGTGAAAGTTAACTCTCCGAATCAGCTAAAGAGACTCACTAACTATACGATGACAAATGACTCACTTGGGAACTTTTAGTGAATTTGCTGAGGAGTTTATGAAACTTGAACAATACACAAAGATAATACTAAAACAAACACTTGTAAACGTCTTAGCATATTAGCTAATGATAAAGATGAAAACACTCCTACAGACATCACACATGGGACGTGTTTCGGAAGTAAGAATTGTTTTAGTTATATTGTAAAACTTACAAACATGGCTTGGAGCACTGAATGAAGAGCAGTAGAACGCTATGGATGGCTCGAAGACAGAACAGCAATTGCACTTCCCGTTGAAAGCACTGGTCTAAACATCTAGTGGGTCATGGACCCACTAGCTGTGCAAGCTAGCTCTCCAATCAGCTAAACAGACTCAATAACTCTACAGTGACGTTTTGGTTAATTTACTGAGGAATTTGTGAAACTGAAACAATACAAGAGTGAATAATACTAACACAGACACTCACAAGCATGTTAGCATTGTCGCTAATGCTAAAAATGCAAGCTTAATTACATTACGATGGCAAGTACAAATATGCATGAAAACACTCCTACAGACATCACTCATGAGATGCTTTAGTAGGTAAGAATTATTTTAGTTATATTGTAAAACTTACAACTGTTGCTTGGAGCGCTGAATGAAGAACAGTAGAAATGCTATGGACGGCGAGAAAACGGAACAGAAATTGCACTTCCCGTTGAAAGCGCTGGTCTAAACAGCTGTGCAAGCTAGCTCTCCAATCAGCTAAATAGACTCAATAACTCACCGATGACAAGTGACCCACTTAGGAACTTTTGGTGGATTTGCTGAGAAGTTTATGAAACTTGAACAATACACAAAGATAATACTAACACAGACACTTGTAATTTTCTTAGCATATTAGCTAATGTTAACGATGATTGCAACACGATTGCGCGAGCAAATATGCATGAAAACACTCCTACAGACATCACACATGGGACGGTTTCGGAAGTAAGAATCGTTTTAGTTATATTGTAAAACTTACAAAAATGTCATGGAGTGCTGAATGAAGAACAGTCGAAACGCTACGGATGGCTCGAGGACGGAACAGCCTTAAAAACAGCAGTTGTGTGACTCTGACAAACCAAAATAGACTAAAATCAAATGTTTACTATAGAGGACGCTGGTATACTAAATAAGACTAATAGTGAAGGGAGAAGTCCGGCCCTTTGGTCCTTAGCTTTCTGGAAATGTGGCCCCTGAAGCAATTAAGTTAAATGTCCCTGCATCAGAGAGATGTGCAACTCCGGGAAAAGTTTCTCCGTCGGGTAAATAAATAAAGATTTATGTTGTGTAAGTTCCATCAAGCATAGTCAAACTTTTTGGGGGGCGTAATTTCCTTTAAAACGCACCTGAAACACCCCTTATGTTGATGCTCTTTTCTCTTTAAAAAAAAAAAAAAAAAAAAAAAAAATCAATTTGGAGAGTAAAGTGTTTGCACAGGCGATTAACTCCAGCTAATGATAATAAATTAGCGCCGCAATGCTCCACCTGCTGAACAAACGCGTGTCTCCAGTGTCTCTATATAACTCCGGCTAAATCTTCCAGCGCGTCCCCATTACGTCCCGGGAAAGATAATGTGTTTGTTTAAGAGAGTGGAAAGTAGATAGGCTAATAAGGCGGAAAGTGGTAGAGATGCTTTAAACTTGTTCGGACTCTTCGAAAGGTTACGTTGAATTGACCAAAAAAAACAAGTGATTGTAGGTCAAGCAGGACTACAACATTGGGGACGACTTTGCACACCGGCTAGGGGCGATACGGCACACAGCACGGACAGATTCACAGCGCTCCTACTGATACACGGAGACATAAAACAGCTGACGGATGGCCAAAGGGTACTGGGACTTGGGCGAGAAGGAGGACTATCTCTGTGTAGAAAAAAATATTTTCCATATATTACAAACCCCGTTTCCATATGAGTTGGGAAATTGTGTTAGATGTAAATAAAAACAGAATAAAATTATTTGCAAATCCTTTTCAACCCATATTCAATTGAATGCACTACAAAGACAAGATATTTGATGTTCAAACTCATCAAGTTTTTTGTTTTATTTTGCAAATAATAATTAACCTAGAATTGCATGGCTGCAACACGTGCCAAAGTAGTTGGGAAAGGGCATGTTCACCACTGTGTTACATCACCTTTTCTTTTAACAACACTCAATAAACCAGGGGTCAGGAACCATTTTGGCTGAGAGAGCCATTAAAGCCAAATATTTTAAAATGTATTTCCGTGAGAGCCATTTTAATATTTATAACACCGAATACAACTAGCAGGTTCAAACACTGATGACATCTATTAAACAGACAAGAAGCAAGGAATTAAACAGAGACAGGATTCAATTTAGCTCAATGAGGAGAAACCCGTAGACCTGTACTCTTGTACAGTGTCGTCCTACGTTCTGAGGAGAGAATTCTACGCCTCCTCTTTCATTTGGACTTTCCCAGATTACAACTAAATGCATGCATTTTTAAGCAAGACCAACATTTTTAGAGTATAATTAGTCTCTTATTATTTTTAATAACATTTTTATTCTGAAGCTAAACAATAATAAATAAAACACTTTTGACCATTAATGCCACTTCTTGAACAGGTGCTGTAGAATGGATGGATGGATTCAAATGCATGAGAATGTTTTATATTTTGAACGTTATTTTTAACACTGTGATTACCAGCGGAATTATTCATTACTTATCGTGTTAAGCAACGTCAGCAAAGATTTATCTGAGAGCCAGATGCAGTCATCAAAAGAGCCACATCTGGCTTGAGAGCCGTAGGTTTTCCTACCCCTGCAATAAACGTTTGGGAACTGAGGAAACTAATTGTTGAAGCTTTGAATGTGGAATTCTTTCCCATTCTTGTCTTATGTAGAGCTTCAGTCGTTCAACAGTCCGGGGTCTCCGCTGTCGTATTTTACGCTTCATAATGCGCCACACATTTTAGATGGGAGACAAGTCTGGACTGCAGGCGGACCAGGAAAGTACCCGCACTCTTTTTTTACGAAGCCACGCTGTTGTAACACGTGCTGAATGTGGCTTGGCATTGTTTTGCTGAAATAAGCAGGGGCGTCCATGAAAAAGACGGCGCTTAGATGGCAGCATGTTGTTCCAAAATCTGTATGTACCTTTCAGCATTAATGGTGCCTTCACAGATGTGTAAGATAGCCATGCCTTGGGCACTAATGCACCCCCATACCATCACAGATGCTGGCTTTTGAACGTTGCGTCGATAACAGTCTGGATGGTTCGCTTCCCCTTTGGTCCGGATGACACGATGTTGAATATTTCCAAAAACAATTGGAAATGTGGACTCATCAGACCACAGAACACTTTTCCCATTTTGCATAAGTCAATCTTAGATGATCTCGGGCCCAGAGAAGCCGGCGGCGTTTCTGGATGTTGTTGATAAATGGCTTTCGCTTTGCATAGTAGAGCTTTAACTTGCACTTACAGATGTAGCGAAGAACTGTATTTAGTGACAGTGGTTTTCTGAAGTGTTCCTCAGCCCATGTGGTGATATCCTCTAGATATTGATGTCGGTTTTTGATACAGTGCCGTCTGAGGGATCGAAGGTCACGGTCATTCAATGTTGGTTTCCGACCATGCCGCTTACGTTGAGTGATTTCTCAAGATTCTCTGAACCTTTTGATGATACAATGGACCGTAGATGTTGAAATCCCTAAATTTCTTGCTATTGCACTTTGAGAAACGTTGTTCTTAAACTGTTCGACTATTTGCTCACGCTGTTGTGGATAAAGTGTTGTACCTCGCCCCATCCTTTCTTATACCCAATCATGGCACCCACCTGTTCCCAATTAGCCTGCACACCTTTGGGATGTTCCAAATAAGTGTTTGATGAGCATTCCTCAACTTAATTAGTATTTATTGCCACCTTTACCAACTTCTTTGTCACGTGTTGCTTGCATCAAATTCAAGTTAATGATTATTTAAAAAATTAAAAATAAAATGTTAATCAGTTTGAACATCAAATATGTTGTTTTTGTAGCATATTCAACTGAATATGGGTTGAAAAAGATTTGCAAGTCATTGTATTCCGTTTATATTTACATCTAACACAATTTCCCAACTCATATGGAAACGGGTTTTTTTAGCTGCACTTACAAAGATACAAAAAATTGCTATTGTGACCTCTAGTGGGCACATTTAGAACAGCAGTTTTTTTTCATTGAAAAATTTCGGTTCATTTTTATACTTGGCAAACTCATGGATAAAACCTGTTCGCGAGCCGTACGTTTGACGCCCCTGCTCTAGAATAATTGAAAAAAATAATGAATAGATGAATCGGTTGAAGAAATAACCCTTGATCATGATATCACTCTCCAAGCCATAACTGGCCGGAGAGTTTGAGTCGTTCCATAGAAAGTGTCCGAAGGTCAAGAGCAGCAGAGAAAGAGTGAACAAAATTGGAGACTGAGACCCGGACGATGAGAAATCATCCTCCAGCATCGACCCGCACAACTTATTAACGGAGTGGGGTAATGTGGCCAGACATTTAGGTTCCTAATCCGCTCATTAGTGAGGTCCTGCCTACCGACTCACACTGCAGACTTGAGCTGATGGAAAGACGATTATCATTTGGCCGGCCGTAAAAAAAAAAAAAAAAAAAAAAAGCGCGGGCGGAAAACATTGCGGTAAACGTCAACGCACGCCAGTGATTAAAGCTCCTTGCTGATTTTAAATCAGCCATCAAGGTTCGCTTTTATTACGACGCCTCGCACAGCGATTGCCTGTTGATTAAAAGCCGGGAGTCTCATTGGCGGCCTTGAGTGTGTGTGTACGTGTATGAGTGTGTGTGTGTGTGTGTGTGTGTGTGTGTCTGTGTGTGTGTGTTCTTGTATATCTACCCTTCTTGAGACATCAACAAGGAAAAGTACCGTCCATATGAGGATCGGTGAACAAGTTAGGACATAAACCATGGTCCCAAAACAGAAAACCGTGGCCCGATTGGTACCGGGCCGCAAAATAATTATTTATTCATTTTTATTTAAAAAATAAAAATAAAAAATAAAAATTATTTTTTTTTTTTTTTTTATTAACTCAACATAAAAAACATAATATACGCTTACAATTAGTGCACCAACCACAAAACCTCCTTTTTTCATGACAAAAACGTCCCTTTTTCATGACAAAGAAAAAAAAAAAAAAAGGACATGCTAAAATGCTAAGCTAATCGATGATAACATGCTAGTTACGCTAGCTGTATGTATATTTGAAACCAGATACCCACATTTAATGCGAAACAAACACTTACCAATCGACTGATTTAAGTTGCTCCAGTGTCACAAGATGCGAAAGTCCTGATCGTTTGGTCCGCACATTTTACCGGCAATGCTAAAAAGGCAGCCATGCTATGGGCCACTTCATTAAGTACACCCATGCTACGGCCGAATAGCGTCACTAGCTTTTGGCTCATTAGCTTCAGTTTCTTCTTCAATTTCATTTTCGCTATCTGCCTCCATACTCCGACCATCTGTTTCAATACATGCGTAATCTGTTGAATCGCTTAAACCGCTGAAATCCGAGTCTGAATCCGAGCTAATGTCGCTATATCTTGCTGTGGTAACCGTCATGTTGTTTGTATTGGCAGCCTTGTATGACGTCACAGGGAAATGGACAGTGGTTTCGAAGATAGTGAAAATAAGGCACTTTAAAGCTTTATTTAGGGATATTCCGGGACCGGTAAAATTTTGAAAAAAAATTAAATAAATACAACAAGCACTGGGAACTGATTTTTATTGTTTTCAACCCTTTTGAAATGGTGATAATGTTCCCTTTTAAACGTTGAGCGGTCCGCGGATACAAGAAGGTTGGGGACCACTGTAATAGAGAACCAAATACTAGTCCGCGAACATTGCTCCAAAGTCAGGATTTTTTTCTTGATTTAATGTGCATACAAAGGTAAACGTTGAAGTGTGCAAAGGCAGCAATATACGATAAAACAAGATGGCAGCTAAGACCATTTAAAATAAAAATTAAAATAAATATAGATCTCATTCGCACCCCTGGTGGTAAAATCTATCAAAAATGAGGGTGGTCTCAAACAGGAGGTTTTTTTTTTTTTTAAATTGACTGTGTGTCAGTTTTAAAAGTGTTCCCCCTCTGGTCAACATATGAAATAACAAGTGTGTATAAAAATTTAAGTGATCCCCGTCCGGCCAACATATGAAATAACAAGTGTGTGTAAGAATTAGGAAAATGTGCCCCCTTTGGCCAAACTTAATTAAAAAAAAAAAGTGTTTATAGAGACATACTGTAATAACTTAGAGTCAATAATGATTGTGTCGACTTTTTTCTTACAAAATTGGGAACAATTTCTTAATTTCTGGTATTGTAATACCGCATTATACTCCTGTAACATTATTACTTTTTAATGCAAAATGGTGACATTTGTCACATAAAATTCTGACTTTTATCACAATATTGCCAATATTTTTGTAAAACAGTGACATTTTTTTGAGTGAAATTATGACTTTTGTCAATTTTGCCAGTAAAATTCTGATCATTATTATACTTTTGCCAAAAAGTTAAAGTTTTCTGATAAAATTGTGACTTTTGTCGGGTAAAATGATGGCTGATTTTCCTAAGATTGCCAACATTTTAAAGTTTTCTTGAAAAAAATGCGAGTGTTATTGAGTGAAATTCTAACTTTTATCATAACAGCGCACAAAAGTTCAATTACTGGAACATTTTGACTTGTGTTGAGTAAAATTATTTATTGTATTATAATACTCCCAAAACTCTAAGTTTTTCTTCTGAAATTGTGACGTATTTCTTGTGAAATTTCAACAATTTTTTCACAACAAGCTTTTTTATATGTGCATAGTATGTATATATTATTAATGTTGTAAAAGCTAATCTTTATATATCTAGAAACGGTGGTCCCAAAGAGGCAGGTAACAAATACAAAAATGTGTGTGTGCGTGTGTTCTTGTAATTCTACCCTTCTTGAGACATCAACAAGGAAAAGTACCTTCCATATGAGGTGAACAAATAAATCACGGTCCCAATACGGAAAACCATTGCATCTAATAGAGAATGTTCAAATTGACTGTGTCGGTTTTAAAAGTGGTCAACATATGAAATAACAAGTGTGTGTAAACATTTGAAGTGCTCCCCCTCTGGCCAACATATGAAATAAGTATGTGTAAGACATTTAAATGTCCCCTCTTTGGCCAAAATTTATTTAAAAAATATGCGTATAGAGACATACTGTAATAACTTGAAGTCAATCATGAATGTGTCAACTTTTTTCTTATACAATTGGGAACAATTTCTCATATTGTTTCTGTAATATTGCAAAATTCTCTAGTAAATGTAATACTTTTTTATGTAAAAATATTACTTTTTAATACAAAATGGTGACATTTGTCATGTAAAATTCTGAATTTTAGCACAAAATAGCCAGTTTTTTGTTGTTCCTGTAAAATACTAAAATGTTTTGAGTAAAATGATGACTTTTGTCATAATTTTGCTGGTAAAATTACAATTATTATTATAATATTGCCAACATTTTAAAGTTTTCGTATAAAATTGTGACTTCTGTCAGGTAAAATTACGACTTTTTTCATGAAATTACCAAACATTTTCAATTGTTTTTATAAATTTGCAACTGTTATTGAGTAAAATTCCAACTTTTATCATTATATTGCACAAAGTTATTTTTTTTTTTGTAAAATTTTGACTTGAGTTGAGTAAAATTAGTACTTTAATTATAATACTGCCAAAATTCTAAATTGTTCTTGTGAAATTATGACATTTTTCTTGTGAAATTCCAACTCATTGTACACAGCAAGCTTTTGTATATGTGCATAGTATGTATATATTAATAATGTTGTAAATAAACATCTTTAAAAAGCTAGAAAGGGTGGTCCAAAGAGGTAGGCTGTGGGTGGCATACTTGCCAACCTTGAGACCTCCGATTTCGTGAGGTGGGGGGGGGAGTGGTTCGGGGAGTTGGCGTGGTTAAGAGGTGGCGTATAATTCACCAACTTGAGTATTTCATATATATATATATATATATATATATATATATATATATATATATATATATATATATATATATATACATACATACAGGTATATATATATATATATATATATATATATATATATATATATATATGTACATATGAAATACTTGACTTTCAGTGAATTCTACCTATATATATGTATTTTATTATATATATAAATAAAATAAATAGTTGAATTTCCGACGGCACCAATCTAATACACAGTAATAAAAACACAGTTGTTCTACTAACTGTACTGTGCTTGCTGGTTACTAAAAAAACAACAACACTTACCTTTCACTATTTGAGTAACCTTTCTTCTGCCATTTGCGTATTGGCGAGTGATCCTTCACGGATTTGTTGTAGACATCCGCGAATGAGAACGGGATGTTGCTTCCAGCTATCAGCATAGCCATCTTTGTCTCAGCATAAAATACACCATCGGGTTTTCATTTTGCGAGGTGGGCCATAATACTGGGTTGTGAATGATGCTGCGCTGCGGACGCTTTGTGCTTCGCTGACCGTTCATGGCTGAATATCCGTTCGGCCGCTATGTTCTTATGGAGAAGTCTGTTCTACAAAATTTACAAGCAACATACTCCTTCTCCTTCGAACTCTCCTGGATAAACTGAAATTGTTGTTTCCAATCGTTCTGGAACTTGCAAGCGTATTTCTTCATTTTGCCCGTCGACGGTGTAATATATTGGGTTGGAGTCAATAACCAGGCGATGTGATGAAGTTACGTCTCTTTACTGTGGGCTTCAGAACAAATGTAGAACATATTTACATTCTATTCTATGTACAGTAGATGGCAGTATTGTCCTGTTTAAGAGGGTCACAACATTGAGTCAAGTCTGACTCCATGTTGGGGGGGCGTGGCCTCCAGCGCCGCTGGAATTTCGGGAGATTTTCGGGAGAAAATTTGTCCCGGGAGGTTTTCGGGAGAGGCGCTGAATTTCGGGAGGGTTGGCAAGTATGGGGCGTGGCCTGCGCGCCTGCAGGTAATCGGGGTTTGGCAGGACCGGCTTCGAGGTTGGCGACAGGTGATTGGATGACACAGCTAAAAGTGTTTGTCTAATCACCTGTCGCTCTATAAAAGGCAGCAGTCGGGAGGCGGCGAGACAGAGAAAGACGGACATAACTTGGCTGAAAAGTTTGGCTAAAGGAAAGAAAATTGCTGGAAAGCAGGACTATTCATTGAAAAATAAAACATTGTTGAACCTGAAAGAAGTCTGTCATGTCTATACCTGGTGGTCCGGAGGACCCGGAAGCAACAGTCTTCCACATAGGCATTTTTCAGAAGTCTCAAGAAGGTAACAAATACAAAAATGTGTGTGTGTGACCTCTACATCCTTGTAACTTGCAAGAGTGGGAACAGGTGGGCCCTCCATTTGCCGCACATACAGTTCATCACCGAGGATATTACAGTCGAGTCATCTTCCTGCCAGCCGGTTTACCTCTCAACCGTTTCAATCACGGCGGCTGATAAACACCCTTCCTGCTGCAGTGATGAATGAGCGAGGCAAATGTCAACTCGTCGGAAAGCAAGTGCTCCTCTCGCCTGGCGAGAGACACCATGAGTCGCTTTGGCCTTTGGCGGCCACTTTTTGCAGCAACAGGGTAAGAATTTGCAATTGCCGTTTGTTTTTCCTGTTGATAGGGCGCACCATTATATCAACCAAAACCGCTAAAATGTAGGGGAAAAAAAAGGTTTTCCATGTATAGGCCTCACCGGACTGTAAGTCGCGGGTATTTACGTTGTGAATGAGTTTTTGCCACAAATAGTCTGTAAATGTTTATTTAAATACAGTTATTGTTCCCAACCCGTGTCTGTAACAGAGCAGTAAAACGCTGATCATGGCAGATATCATGAGACTACAACTACTACTACTTTGGGACAAACAATCCAGATTTTAAAATTTTTGAGCCTGAATATAAAGAGGATGATTTAAAAACTGAGTGATAAGCAACATTGCTGAGTGCTCGACTACAAACATAATAAAACAATCACTTACTGTACAAAGTCTGCACTCACTGGGATGTTTATATCTTCTCATTTGTATGAAGAATTAATCAATAAAAGTGTCTTTCTCAGCACTTCCTGATCTACTTTGGAAGTCTAAGTTCTGGGTTTATGTCCACAAAATTCTACCATCCAGGTGAGTGGCATGATTTACATTATTTTTTTTTTCCAACAACAACAAGACTACTAATCATGGCAGACTTAATTAGCCTTGTTACAGACAGCGTTATTTTTCCCAAACGATGTCTGTAACAGGGCAGTAAAACGAATGATCAAACAAAACAGAAGTCATCGTCATGGACCCACTAGCTGCGCAGGCCAGCTCTCCAATCAGCTAAACAGACTCAGTAACTCCACGGTGACGTTTTGGTGAATTTACTGAGGAATTTGTGGAACTGGAACAAGACAAGTTACTAATACTAACAGACACTCATAAACATGTTAGCATATTAGTTAATGCTAAATACACCAGCTTGATTATCAATCAACCAAAGTTTATTGATATAGCCTTTAATCACAAGTGTTTCAAAGGGCTGCACAAGCCACAAGGACATCCTCGGCTCGGATCCCACATAAAGGCCAGAAAAAAACTCAACCCAAGGGGATCAATTGGAGACCTTATTTTTGAGCCTGAACATAAGGAGGATGACTTCAAAACTGAGTGATGAGCAGCATTGCCAAGTGCTCAACTACACACATATTTAAACAATCACTTACTGTACAATGTCTGCACTCACTGGGATGTTTATATATTTCTATGTGTATGCCACTTCTTTTTCTGTCTCATTTTGTCCAACAAACTTTTAATGTTGTGTATGAATGCACAAAGGTGAGTTTTGTTGATGTTATGGACTTGTGTGGAGTGTGAATCAGACATATTTGGTCAGTGCATGACTGCAAGCTAATCAATGCTAACTAGGCTAGCTGTATGCATCATTATGCCTCCTTTGTAGCTATATTTGAGCTCATTAAGTTCCTTTAAGTCCTCATAATTCAATTTATATCTCATGACACACTATCTGTATGTAATATAGCTTTTAATTTTTTGCGGCTCCAGACGGATTTGTTTTTGTATTTTTGGTCCAATATTACTCTTTCAACATTTTGGGTTGCCAACCCCTGTACTAGATCAACTTAGATTTATCCGTTTATCATTTTTATTTATTTATTATTTTTATGATGGATTTACTTTGTTTCTGTCGAAGAAAACCTTTTTTATGAGGCAACTACACAAAATGTTCAATATTTTCCACAAAAAAATATTTAAAAGTGAAATATTGAATGTGAAGTACCTGGATTCTTAAATAGGTCATTATTTCAAAATGTTGATATTGTTTTTTTTTATATATATATATATATATATTGTTTGAGCAATGAGGTTTAAAAAAATAAAAAAATAAAAAAATTTATGAAAAATAAAAATCCTTCCAAAATGGTCTTCACTCAGTGTTAAAAATAAGTCATGTTTTGTAACTTTCTTTTAACTATTTTTTTACCCGATTATTATTATTTTCATGCCATTTATGTCAAAGAAAACTGTTTTTTTTAAGGCAAACACACAGACTCTTTTATATTTTACCCACAAATTATTTCAAAGTGGAATGTGATTTCAAATAATTAAACCATAACATTGATTAATTGTTGATTTTTGATCAATGAGGGTTGAAAAAAAAAGGAGACAAAAGAAGGACTCCACCCCAAAAAAATTAAGTCATTCTATTTTTTTTTTTTTTTTTACAGTTTTTGGTTTTTACATTGTTTCTACTAGATCAACTTAGATTTATCGGTCTATTATTTTTATGTATTTCTTTATTTTTGTTGGATTTATTTAGTTTGTTTCTTATTCCTCCTTTCTGTTAGAGAAAACGTTTTCTATGTATATATTTAAAAGTGAAATATTTAATGTGAAGTACATGGACCCTTAAATAGGTCATTTTTTCAAAATGTTGATATTACTTTTTTAAAATGTTTGAGCAATGAGAGTTAAAAAATAAAAATAAAAATCCCGCAAAAAATGTCTTTACTTAGTGTTAAAAATAAGTCATATTTGTTTTGTAACTTTCATTTAACTATTTTTACCCGATTATTATTAATTTTTATGCCATTTTTGTCAAGACTTTTTTTTAAGGCAAACAAACTATTTTATATTTTACCCACAAATGATTTCAAAGTGGAATATGTGATGTGAATTAATTAAACCACAACATTGACTCATTGTTGATTTTTGATCAATGACAGTTAAAAAATAAATCACACAAAAGGAACCCACACAAAAAAAATTAAGTCACTTATTTTTTTTTCATACACTTTTTTTTATTTTTAAATTTTAGATTTACTTGTCGATTATTAGTTTTCTTTTATTATGAATTTACTTTTTAGTCTGTTTCTTATATATTCTTTGTAAAAGAAAACCTAATTTTGTTTAAGGCAAAAATACAAAATATTCTATATTTTCCCCAAATATAATTTCAAGTGGAATATTTAATGTGAAGTTTTTAAATAAGTCATTATTTTAATATGTTGATATTATTTTATTTATAACTTTTGAGCAATGAGTTTAAAAAAAAAAAAAAAAAAAATACATTTAAAAAATCCCACTAAAAAGGGCTTCACTTTGTTTTGTAACTTTTATTTAACAATTTTTTACCCGATTATTATTATTTTTTATGCCATTTTTGTCAAAGAAAACTATTCTTAAGGCAAACACAAAATATTGTATATTCTACCCACAAATTATTTCAAAGTGGAATATTTCATGTGAATTAATAAACCATAACAACATTGTTGATTTTTGATCAATGTGGGTTTAAAAAAAAAAAAAAAATACAAATACAAATAAAAAATTCCGACAAAAGAAGGAACCCACCTATAAAAAATTAAGTAATACCTATTTTTTTTGTACATTTTGTCTACTAGATAAACTTAGATTTACCTGTCGATTATTAGTATTCTTTTATCATGAATTTACTTTTTAGTCAGTTTTTATTATGCCCTTTTTGTAGAAGAAAACCTCATTTTTGTTTAAGGCAAAAACACAAAATATTAAATATTTCCCCGAAATAATTTCAAAGTTGAATATTTAATGTGAAGTACTTGGATCCTTAAATAGGTCATTATTTTAATAGATTTGATATTATTTATTATGAATGTTGAGCAAAGAGGTTTGAAAAAAAAAAAAAAAGTTTCACTCATAAGTTTTAAAATTGAAAAAAATTGTTTTGTAACTTTACCCGATCATTTTTTCTTTTCGTTAGCCATTTTTCTCAAAGATAACTGTTTTCTAAGGCAAAACACAAAAATATTTTATATTTTACCCATAAAATATTTCAAAGTGAAATATTTGATGTGACTTAATAAATAAATAATAACATTTATTTTAATAAATGTATATAAATGACGTCACTGTGTTTATTCCACACATAAATCCTCCAAAAGTGCTCAGAATACTCCATTTTATATTTGGTGACCTGAATATTAACCAAGTATTAGCGATATCGCTATCATTAACGCTAAGAATAAGGACCTATTTTTAGCAGCGGATTTATCTCAGAGAGAAAATCAGCCTCTGCTGCTATATTGACACCGAAAACTGGCAAGCAATTCCAAGGAATTGATGCTGTTGTTTGATTCCCGTCCTTACTGATCCAGCGGTTCGGTCCAGAAAGCCCCTGAGCTCAAGTAAGCAAAGCTGCAAACACATTCCTGCCACTCCTGCCGGCTAAGCCGGTTTGTCGCCCGCAATCTCAGAAACACGGGCTGGAAATGGGAAATGGAGGATGTGATGGGTTAAAAAAAAAAGTCAAAAGAAAAAGGCAAACTGAAAGGGCAGGAAAGTGGTGGAGAATTTCAACACAAAGCTGGGCGGTTCGGGACTTTGGCTGCCTTTCCACTTGTCTCTTTACCTCCGTCTTGGTGTTTTTCATGATTTGCAATCACTTTTTTTTAACAACAAGACTTATATTCATTGCAGCTATCATGAGAGACGACTACTACTCTGGGACAAATTATCCAATTTTTTAAATTTTTGAGCCCGAGTATAAAGAGGATGATTTAAAAACTGAGTGATGAGCAGCATTATTTAATGCTCGACTATAAACATAATAAATCAATCACATACTGTACAATGTCTGCACTCACTGGAATCTTTATATCTTTTCATTTTTCTGAACGATTAATAAAAAAAAAAGTGCATTTTTTGCCACTTCCAGGACTAAGTTGGATGTCTAAGTTGACCAATTTCTGGGTTTATGTCCACAACCTTCTACTCTCCAGGTGAGTGGCAAACTTTACAATAACTTTTTTTCCCCCCCCAACAACAATAACAAGAAGACTACTAATCACGGCAGATATCATGAGAGACAACAAAGACTACTTTGGGACTAATGATCCAGATTTTTTTAATTTTTGAGCCTGAGTATAAGTAGGATGACTTGAAAACTGAGTAATGAGCAGCATTGTTAAGTGCTCGACTACAAATATAATAAAACAAACACTTACTCTACAATGTCTGTGCTCACTGGGATGTTTACATCTTCCCATTTGGATGAAAATTACAATTTAAAAAAAATTGTATTTCCCTCCACTTCCGGGTTTAAGTTAGATGTCTTAGTTGACCAACTTCTGAGTTTATGTGCACAAAATTTTACTATCCAGGTGAGTGGCATTATGTACAATCACTGTTTTTTCCAACAAAACCAACTGCTAATCATGGCAGATATGAGAGACAACAACAACGACTTTGGGACGTATGATCCAGATTTGTACATTTTTGAGCCTGAAAATAAGGAGGATGATTTCAAAACCGAGTGATGAGCAGCATTGCCAAGTGCTTGACTACAAACATAATAAAACAATTACTTACTGTACAATGTCTGTGCTCACTGGGATGTTTATATATTCCCATTTGTGTGAATAATTACTCAAAACAAGTGTATTTCTCGCCACTTCCTGGTCTATGTTGGATGACTAAGTTGACCAACTTCTGGGTTTATGTCCACAACCTTCTACTCTCCAGGTGAGTGGCAAAATTTACAATAACTTTTTTTCCCCCCAACAACAATAATATGAAGACTACTAATCATGGCAGATATCATGAGAGACAACAAAGACTACATTGGGACAAATGATCCAGATGTTTACATTTTTGAGCCTGAGTATAAGTAGGATGACTTAAAAACAGAGTGATGAGCAGCATTGTTAAGTGATCGACTACAAACATAATCAAACAAACACTTACTGTACAATGTTTGTGCTCACTGGGATGTTTACATCTTCCCATTTGGATGAAAATTGTAATTTAAAAAATTGTATTTCTCACCACTTCCGGGTTTAATTTGGATGTCTTAGTTGACCAACTTCTGGGTTTATGTCCACAAAATTTTACTATCCATGTGAGTGGCAAGATTTACAATAACTTTTTTTTTTTCCCAGAACAACTACAAGACTCTTAATCATGGAAGACATCATGAGAGACAACAAAGACTACTTTGGGACTAATGATCCAGATTTTTGCATTTTTCAGCCTGAGTATAAGTAGGATGACTTAAAAACTGAGTGATGAGCAGCATTGTTAAGTGTTCAACTACAAACATAATAAAACAAACACTTACTGTACAATGTCTGTGCTCACTGGGATGTTTATATATTTCCATGTGTATGAAGAATTAATGAAAAAAGTGCATTTCTCGGCACTTCCGGGACTAAGTTGGATTTATAAGTTGACCAACTTCTGGGTTTATGTCCACAACATTTTACTATCCAGGTGAGTGGCAAGATTTACAACAACAACAAGGCATGGCATCATGGCAGACATCATGAGAGACAACAAATACTACTTTGGGATAAATTATCCAGATATTTAAATTTTTGAGCCTGAATATAAGGAGGACGGTTAAAAAAGCTGTTTGAGGAGCAGCATTGCTAAGTGCTCAACTAGAAACATATTACAACAATCACTTACTGTATAATGTCTGCGCTCACTGGAATTTATAATCTTCCCGTTCGGGTGAAAATTATAATTTAAAAAAGTGTATTTCTCACCACTTCAGTGTCTAAATTGGATGTCTAAGTTAATCATGGTAGACATCATAAGAGACAACAAGGACTACTTTGGGACAAATGATCCAGATTTTTAAAAACATTTTTGAGCCTGAATACAAAGTGGTGGAGAATTTCAACACAAAGCGGGGAGGCTGGGGACTTTCGCCGCCTTTTCACTTGTCTCTTTACCCAATGTTTTTTTTTTTTTTTTTACCCGCAGATGACAAACAAACCGGGGGGAAGAAAAAAAACAAAAAACACTTGCGAGTGAAATGGTGTGAAAAAAGAAGGCTGAGAGCTGTGGCAACATTCATGGGGAAAATGGCACTTCTCTTTGGGGAGGCGGAGGAGAAGCAGGAGGGAAAGGTCAAAGGGAAGATGGCGGATGCGGACATTAGGGCAAATGGCAGGTAAACACTTCCCCCTTGAGGAACGTCTCAATTTCACACATTTTCTGTTTTTCATCGTCACGTCGAGTATTTGCAATATATATATATATATATATATATATATATATATATATATATATATATACATATATACATACACACACAAGTATATCCATCCATCCATTTTCTACCACTTATTCCCTTTGGGGTCGCGGGGGTCGCTGGAGCCTATCACACCTACAATCGGGCGGAAGGCGGGGTAAACCCAGGACAAGTTGGCACCTCAGCGCAGGGCCATCCCAGATATATATATATATTTTTTTTTTTTTTAATTTATTTATTTTATTTTTTTATTTTGTTTTTTTAAATCAATCCAAACCACTACACAGCAATACCATAACAATGTAATCCAATTCCAAAACCGAACATGACCCAGCAACACTCAGAACTGCAATAAAACAGAGCAATTGAGAGGAGACGCAAACACGACACAGAACAATAAAGGCGACAGGTTTAGATTAGAAACAAGCCCACCTGGGCCATCTACGCACATATCGCTGTCTTCAAGGCCGGTCCTGGCACACCCCGTTCCGTGGCAGGCCACGCCCCCCATCCACAAAGTGTTTTCATGCATTTTTGTACGCGCTATCGTAATGTAATCAACCAAGCGTTGTTAACATTAGGAATTATGCTAATAAGTTTACGTGTGTCTCAATGGCATTCTTTTTGTGTTTTTTCACTTTCACAAATTCCTCAGTAAATTCACCAAAACGTCACCGTGGAGTTATTTAGTCTGTTTAGCTATTTGGAGAGCTGGCTTGCACAGCCAGCGGGTCCATGAAGACAACTTCTGTTTTGTTTGATCAGCCGTTTTACTACCTTGTTACAGACACCGTTTGGAAACAATTAAGGTTGTTTATCGCGTTTCTACTCGAGTGGAGTCTTCATATGTCACTCCAAGCAACGTTTGTAAGTTTTACAATATAACTAAAACAATTCTTTCTTACTAAAGCGTCCCATGTGCGATGTCTGTAGCGTGTTTTCATGTAAATTTGTATGTGGTGTCGTAATGTAATCAAGCTAGAATAGTTAGCATTAGCAAATATGGTGTGGATTATTGAGTCTGATTCGCTGATTAGAGAGCTATCATACGCAGCTAGCGGGTCCATGACCACGAATTCTGTTTTATTTGATCAGACGTTTTTTTTTTTTCCTTGTTACAGACAGCATTTGGAAACAATTAAGGTTGTTCATAACGTTTCTACTCAAATGGATTCTTCATTTGCCACTCCAAGCAACGCTTCTAAGTTTTACAATATAACTAAAACAATTTTTACTTACTTAAGTGATCCATGTGCGATGTCTGTAGGAGTGTTTTCATGCAAATGTGTGCATGCTATTGTAATGTAATCAAGCTAGCGTCGTAGCATAAGAAAATGTGCTAACAGGTTTACTTGTGTCTGTGTTAGCATTATTAGCTCAATAGCATTCTTTTTGTGTTGTTTTAGTTTCACAAATGTTTCAGTAAATTCACCAAAACGTCACTGTGGCGTTATTGAGTCTGTTTAGCTGATTGTAGAACAACCTTGCGCAGCTAACGGGTCCATGACGACGACTTATGTTTTGTTTGATCAGCCGTTTTACTGCCTTGTTACAGACACTGTTTGGAAACAATTAAGGTATGTAAATAAACATTTTCACCATTTTTCTGTGTAATTAACTCATTCCACAACATATATATATATCTGCGACTTAAAGTCCAGTGCGACTAATAAATGGAAAAATATAGTTTTCCTCGACAATTTAATAGTTTGTGGCGCTTTATAAATGGCCACATTCCTTTTTACGCCAACTAAACCGGCGCCGTTTACGCCGTTGTCCACTTTGTCTTATGGTACGTTTAGTACGTTTAGTATTATCAAATTGTTTCAGTTTCACAAATTCCTCAGTAAATACACCAAAACGTCACTGTGGCGTTATTGAGTTGGTTTAGCTGATTGGAGAGCGACCTTGTACAACTAGCTGGTCCATGAAGGATGACTTATGTTTTGTTTGATCAGACGTTTTACTGCCTTGTTACAGACACTGTTTGGAAACAATTAAAGTATGTGAATAAACTTTTTCACAATCGTTCTTTGTATTTAACTAATTCCACAACGTATAAAGGTGCGAATTATAGTCCAGCGTGACTAATATATGGAAAAATATAGTTTTCCTCTACAATTTAATAGTTTGTGGCGCATTATAAACGACCACATTCATTTTTGCGCCAACAAAACCGGTGCGGTTTACGTCGCTGTCCACTTTGTCTTATGGTACGTTTAGTATTATTAAATTGTTTCAGTTTCACAAATTCCTCAGTAAATACACCAAAACGTCACTGTGGCGTTATTGAGTTGGTTTAGCTGATTGGAGAGCGACCTTGTACAACTAGCGGATCCATGACGACGACTTATGTTTTGTTTGATCAGCCGTTTTACTGCCTTGGTACAGACACTGTTTGGAAACAATTAAGGTATGTAAACAAACATTTTCACAATCTTTCTCTGTAATTAACTAATTCCACAACGTATATATGTGCGACTTATATTCCAGTGTGACTAATATATGGAAATATATAGTTTTCCTCTATAATTTCATAGTTTGTGGTGCATTATGAATAGCCACATTCATATTCACGCCAACTAAACCGGTGCTGTTTACGTCGCTGTCCACTTTGTCTTATGGTACGTTTAGTATTATTAAATTGTTTCAGTTTCACTTATTCCTCAGTAAATTCACCAAAACGTCACTGTGGTGTTATTGAGTTGGTTTAGCTGATTGGAGCGCGACCTTGTACAACTAGCGGGTCCATGACGACGACTTACGTTTTGTTTGATCAGCCGTTTCACTGCCTTGTTACAGACACTGTTTGGAAACAATTAAGGTATGTAAATAAACTTTTTCACAATCGTTCTTTGTATTTAACTAATTCCACAATGTATATATGTGCGAATTATAGTCCAGTGCGACTAATATATGGAAAAATATAGTTTTCCTCGAAAATTTAATAGTTTGTGGCGCTTTATAAAAGGCCACATTCATATTTACGCCAACTAAACCGGCGCCGTTTACTTCGCGGTCAACTTAACTGCCGGTGGGGAAGCGACGATACCCCGCAGGCCCTTTGGGTTGTCGTCTTGCGAGGAATGTTGTATTTTAACCAACGGCTTGGGAGGTACGGGAAATCAAAGTGCTTTTAGGCAGCGGGCAGTTTCTAAAGAGTGCGCGGCGATGCGGTGACGTTCCCCCTGCGAGTCAGGCTTCGACAGAGTGCTGCACACTCCACTACCATCGCGGTATTCTCACGGGAGCCCTGATGAGAGGGAAGAGTAGCGGTAATGCCCTGGGGGTAGGCCACCTCATCGCCTTTTTTCTTCTTCTTCTTCATGCCATCAGCGTTACGATCAATACGCCGCCGTGGGAGGAAACACTCTCACCATGTAAGGGCGATCACACAGAACGAGGATTTGTTGTTGCATTCTTCCTTGCGACTGCCATGAAACGGCCGAAATACATCATTGAATTGTTCAAAGAGCTCCGAACTCCATCTGACATTCCAATTAGCCCACGTACAGTACGCAGAGAGCTTCATGGAATGGGTTTCCATGGCCGCGCAGCTGCATCTAAGCCCTACATCTCCAAGTCCAATGCAAAGAGTCGGATGCAGCGGCGTAAAGCCCGTCGCCACTGGACTTTAGAGCAGTGGAGACCTCTTCTCTGGAGTGACGAATGACGCTTTTCCATCTGGTAATCTGATGGAGGAGTCTGGGTTTGGAGGTTGCCAGGAGAACGCTACATTTCGGACTGTGCAATTTAATGGAGGAGGAATTATGGTGCGGGGTTGTTTTTCAGGAGTTGGGCTTGGCCTTTTAGTTCCAGTGAAATTAACTTTGAATGCTCCAGGATACCAAAACATGTTGGACAATTTCATGCTCCCAACCTTATGGGAACAGTTTGAAAGAGGCCCCTTCCCCTTCCAACATGACTGTGGACCAGTGCACAAAGCAAGGTCCATTTTTTGTGTGGAGCCTTCCTCAAAGTCAGTAAGTGCCGGTGAGAGCGATACAGACCCCCTAGGGCAGGGGTGTCAAACTCAAATACAGAGTGGGCCAAAATTTAAAACTGAACAAAGCCGCGGGCCAAGGTTGAACAAATGAACCTTTTAATAGGGACCCAAACAAGTTTTGCATTGAATATTGAACAAGTAAGGCTTTTATTTCTTTATAGTGACATGCAAAATCGAGTTTCAAATAATGATATTAATCATAAAAAAATATCAATGGCATATCAAATACAATTGTAATAAAAATGTAATGCCTCTTTTCCCTTTGCAGCCTTCTGAGGTAAATATCGAAATAAACTTTTTCCACAGGCAAACAATACATTTGAAAATAAGATAACAATAATGAATGAGTCAAACATTCAAGCCTTGAAGTAGCAAGAGAAAGTGCATGAATAAAATGTTAATTATTGCTCAGTTTTCTACACTGATTTGCTTTAACACTGACAATGGAACAAGCAACGCTTATATAACTTAATAGTACAGAATCAACTTTCAAAAAACTAATTGAAAAAAATCAATGGTATATTAAATAAAATGTAAATAAAAAATGTAATGCCTCTTTTCTATTTGCAGCCTTCTGGGGTAAATATCAACATTAACTTTTTCCACAGGCTAATACATTTGGGGAGTGGGGTGTATTGTAGCATCCCGGAAGAGTTAGTGCAGCAAGGGGTTCTGGGTATTTGTTCTGTTGTGTTTATGTTGTGTTACGGTGCGGATGTTCTCCAGAAATGTGTTTGTCATTCTTGTTTGGTGCGGGGTTCAAAGTGTGGCGCATATTTGTAACAGTGTTAAAGTTGTTTATAGGGCCACCCTCAGTGTGACCTGTATGGCTGTTGACCAAGTATGCCTTGCATTCACTTATGTGAGTGTAGTAGCCGCATACATTACGTGACTGGGCAGGCCCGCTATTTGTAAAGAGGAAAAGCAGAAGTGAGGACAGGTTGTAGAGGATGTTAAAAGCAGTACCTTTAAGGCACGCCTCCAATATTGTTGTCCGGGTGCAAATCGGGAGAAATTCAGGAGAATTATTGCGCCGGGAGATTTTCGGGAGAGGTACTGAAATTCGGTAGTCTCCCGGGAAAATCGTGAGGGTTGGCGAGTATGAGTATTAGCGGCACCGGTATAATACCTGCGGGCCAGCTCTAATGTTGATTTGATATTGCCTCAAGGGCCAAATTAAATTACACGGCAGGCCAAATTTGGCCCGCGGGCCAGAGTTTGACACCCATGCCCTAGGGCCAGGACGGAGGTGTCATTTAACTCATGCATCATCCCAAAAGTTATAAAAGTATTTTATGAAGGTTGGAAAAAGTTACTTAGTGCTGCTTTAAAATGTTTTTTTTTTTTGTTTTTTTTTACCGTGTTGATGGGCTCATATTGCACATCCGATTCGAAGCTAAAATATTAACACGAGGGCCCTGGAATATATTTTTTCCTCTTAATTTTTTTTGTTACTTTGCAGAGCACACACGCTTTTTGTGTGTGTAAAGCCCACCAAGACAGAGATAGGGAATGTGTGAAGAGAGGGCTCACTGTGTTCACTTAATTTCGCTGTTAAAGGTGCTGAGAGACATTTTTCTCTCGGTTTGAAGCGAACATGTCTGTCACTTAAATGGCGGTGACGGCGGAGGAAAAAACAAACAAAAAAAATCTCGCTGTTATGTTTCCGTACCAATTAAAACCTCAAGGTCGATTATTGGTGCAGGCCTACTTTGGTCCCAATTCACCCTGAAACTCCTCTCCCGACACCTTGGTCGGGACGGTGCGTTCAATCCCGCATGGCGTCTGTCCTCCAGCGGGTGCGTGGAAATATACCCGTGTCAAGTTTATGTTCAACGAGCATCCATGCGTCGCCGCCATGTCCATTGATTCTCTTGGCATTGATTAGATGTCAAGACACCTCAGCAACAACGTGAATTATTTACCCAGATTACATTTTCACCCATGGATGACCATGATGAATTATGGGTCAGGTTGAATCCAAAGTCCCAGTACAAGTACTCGCATGTGTCCCTGGATGCTGACTGTACAAATGTACGGTACGCCTAAGTACACCAGGGTTGTACGCTATACCGCATCCATCCATCCATCCATTTTCTACCGCTTATTCCCTTTCGGCGTCGCGGGGGGCGCTGGCGCCTATCTCAGTGCTAATGAAATTAAAAAGGGTACTATACTGCTTCTCAAAAATAGATATTTGTGCTTACAAGCAGAAGCAGTGTGGAGATAGAAAAGAGGGAATGGATGCATTTTGGCTTAAAATACAAACACTAAAGCTCTTGCTCCAATGTCCATTCACAGTCAGTGTTTTAGGTACTTCTGAATCCCTAATCCTTGCCTCCATGGCGACGAATAAAGTATGTTTCTTACAAGTACTATTATCACTGGAGGACGAGGAATAGCTAAACATGCTTCACTACACACCACTAACAGGAAGCTTGCGCGCCTCAATGTAAACAAATGGGTGGATCTAGACCAGGGGTGTCAAAGTCAAGGCCTGCGGGCCGTGTCCAGCCCGCGAATGAATGATCTATGGCCCCCGGGATGATATGTGATTAGTATTAGAACCGGTCTGCAGGCCACAGCCATATGTTGCTGTTTTGCATGCACCAACCATCATTGTTGGCGCTAGGAAAAATCTAAATTTTTTGAAAGTGTCAAAAAGTCAGGAATTTTTCGAACAGTCAAAAAGTGGGAATTTTTTATCAGTGTTAAAAGGTTTAGATTTTTTCTAACTGTATAAAACATTGAGGATTTTTTTCCTCAAAAAGTCGGGAGTTTTTGTATGTGTCAAAAAGTTGGGATTTTTTTCCAAGTGTCAAGAAGTCGTGATTTTTTGTCAATGACAGAAAGCCAGGATTTTTTGTAATTGTCCAGATGTCTGGATTTTTTGTAACTGTCAAAAAGTCAGAATGTTTTCTGTCAAAAAGTCAGGATTTTTTTTAAGTGTCAAAAAGTCGGGAATTTTTTCAAGTGTCAAAAAGTCGGGGTCTTTTTCTAAGTGTCAAAAATTCGGGATTTTTTTCCAAGTGTCGCAAAGTCTGGATTTTTTTATGAGTGTCAAAATGTTGGGATGTTTTTCTTAGTAAAAAAAATCTGGATTTTTTTCCAATTGTCAAAGAGTCAGGATTTTTTCAAAGTGTCCAAATGTCTGGATTTTTTTGTAACTGTCAAAAAGTCAGAATGTTTTCTGTCAAAATTTCAGAATTTTTTCTAAGTGTCAAAAAGTCGGGAATTTTTATAAGTGTCACAAAGTCTGGATTTTTTTGGTCAAAAAGTCGGGAATTGTTTTAAGTGTCAAAAAGCTGGGATTTTTTCCAAGTGTCAAGAAGTCGTGATTTTTCTAAATTTCAGAAAGTCAGGATTTTTTCTAAGTTTCCAAATGTCTGTATTTTTTTGTAACGGTCAAAAAGTTGGAATTTTTGTAAGCATCAGAAAGTCAGGTTTTTATCTTAGCATCAAAAAGTCTGAATTTTTTGGGTCAAAAAGTCGGGAATTTTGCTAAGTGGTGGGATTTTTTTACAGGTGTAAAGAAGTTTTGATTTTTTCTAGGTGTAAAAAAAAAATTCAGATTTTTTTTAAGTCTCAAAACGTCGGGATTTTTTTCGTCAAAAAGTCAAGAGCTTTTCCTAGTGTCAAAAAGTTGGGATTTTTTTCTAAGTGTCAAGAAGTTGTGATTTTTTTAAATGTCAGAAAGTCAGGATTTTTTTCTAAGTGTCCAAATGTCTGTATTTTTGTAACTGTCAAAAAGTCAGAATCTTTTCTGTCAAAATTTCAGGATTTTTTCTAAGTGTCAAAAAGTCGGGAATTTTTCTTATTGTCAAAAAGTCTGTAATTTTGTGGTCAAAATGGCAGGAATTTTTCCAACGGTCAAAAAGTGGGGATTTTTTCTCAGTGTCAAAAGGTTTGGATTTTTTCTAACTGTATAAAAATATTGATTTATTTCTAAGTGTCAAAAAGTCTGGAATTTTTTGTAACTGTTTTTTTTGTAACTACTTGGTATCAGATCGATACCTACATTTCTGGTATCATCTAAAACTAATGTAAAGCTGAATTTTCCCCAGGGATCAATAAAGTAATTTGTATTCTATTCTATTCTATTCTAATGTATCAAACAACAGAAGAAAAAGTGATTATTTAAATGTCAAAAAGTCTGGATTTTTTTTGTAACTGTCAAAAAGTCGGAATTTTTGTAAGCGTCAGAAAGTCAGGATTTTTTTCTTAGCATCAAAAAGTCTGAATTTTTTGGGTCAAAAAGTCGTTGTGTTTGGATTTTTTTATGTGTCAAAAAGTTTAGAATTTTTCTAAGTGTAAAAAAAAATTCAGATTTTTTTTAAGTCTCAAAAAGTCGGGAGTTTTTTCGTCAAAAAGTCAAGAGTTTTTCTAAGTGTCAAAAAGTTGGGATTTTTTTCTAAGTGTCAAGAAGTCGTGATTTTTCTGAATGTCAGAAAGTCAGGATTTTTTCAAAGTGTCCAAATGTCTGGATTTTTTGTAACTGTCAAAGAGTCAGAATATTTTTTGTCAAAATGTCAGGATTTTTTCTGTGTCAAAAAGTCGGGAATTTTTAAAAGTGTCACAAAGTCTGGATTTTTTTTTGGTCAAAAAGTCGAGAATTTTTATAAGTGTCAAAAATTTTGGATTTTTTCCACGTGTCAAGAAGTCGTGATTTTTCTAAATGTCAGAAAGTCAGGATTTTTTCTAAGTGTCAAAAATTCGGGATTTTTTTCTAAGTCTCGCAAAGTCTGGATTTTTTCTATAAGTGTCAAAAAGTTGGGATGTTTTCTTATCGTCAAAAAGTCGGTAATTTTGTGGTCAAAATGTCAAGAATTTTTCCATCGGTCGAAAAGTGGGAATTTTTTCTCAGTGTCAAAAGGTTGGGATTTTTTCTAACTGTATAAAAATATTGATTTCTTTCTAAGTGTCAAAAAGTCTGAACTTTTTCGAACTGTCAAAAAATCGGGATTTTTTTCCAAATGTCAAAAAATCGGGATTATTTTGAAGTGTCAAAAAGTCAGGATTTTTTTCTAAATGTCAAAAAGTCAGGATTTTTTTGTAACTGTTTTTTTTTGTAACTACTTGGTATAAGATCGATACCTACATTTCTGGTATCGTCTAAAACTAATGTAAAGCTGAATTTTCCCCAGGGATCAATAAAGTAATTTCTATTCTATTCTATTCTATTCTAAAGTATCAAGCAACAGAAGAAAAGGTGATTATTTAAATGTCAAAAAGTCAGGATGTTTTTGTAACTGTCAAAAAGTCGGAATTTTTGTAAGTGTCAGAAAGTCAGGGTTTTTTCTTAGCGTCAAAAAGTCTGAATTTTTTCGGTCAAAAAGTGGGGAATTTTGCTAAGTATTGGGATTTTTTTTAACTCTCAAAAAGTCGGGAGTTTTTTCGTCAAAAAGTCAAGAGTTTTCCTAAGTGTCAAAAAGTTGGGATTTTTTCTAAGTGTCAAGAAGTCGTGATTTTTCTAAATGTCGGAAAGTCAGGATTTTTTCAGTGTCCAAATGTCTGGATTTTTTGTAACTGTCAAAAAGTCAGAATGTTTTCTGTCAAACTTTCAGAATTTTTTGTTAGTGTCAAAAAGTCGGGAATTTTTCTTATCGTCAAAAAGTCGGTAATTTTGTGGTCAAAATGTCAAGAATTTTTCCAACGGTCAAAAAGTGGGAATTTTTTCTCAGTGTCAAAAGGTTTGGATTTTTTCTAACTGTATAAAAACCTTGATTTCTTTCTAAGTGTCAAAAAGTCTGGACTTTTTCGAAGTGTCAAAAATCGGGATTTTTTCTAAATGTCCAAAAACCGGGATTAATTCGAAGTGTCAAAAAGTCAGGATTTTTTCTAAATGTCAAAAAGTCAGGATTTTTTTGTAACTGTTTTTTTGTAACTACTTGGTATTGGATCGATACCTACATTTCTGGTATGATCTAAAACTAATGTAAAGCTGAATTTCCCCCAGGGATCAATAAAGTAATTTCTATTCTATTCTAAAGTATCAAACAACAGAAAAAAAAGTAATTATTTAAATGTCAAAAAGTCGAGATTTTTTGTGTAACGGTCAAAAGGTCGGAATTTTTGTAAGCGTCAGAAAGTCAGGATTTTTTTCTTAGCGTCAAAAAGTCAGAATTTTTGGGGTCAAAGTCGTGAATTTTGCTAAGTGTTGGGATTTTTTTATAAGTGTCAAAAAGTTTAGATTTTTTGTAAGTGTAAAAAAAAGATGTTGGGATTTTTTTTAAGTCTCAAAAAGTGGGGAGTTTTTTTGTCAAAAAGTCAAGAGTTTTTCTAAGTGTCAAAAAGTTGGGATTTTTACTAAGTGTCAAAAAGTTGGGATTTTTTCTAAGTGTAAAGAAGTTGTGATTTTTCTAAATGTCAGAAGGTCAGGATTTTTTCAAAGTGTCCAGATGTCTGGATTTTTTGTAACTGTCAAAAAGTCAGAATGTTTTCTGTCAAAATGTCAGGGTTTTTCCCAAGTGTCACAAAGTTTGGATTTTTTTGGTCAAAAAGTCGGGAATTTTTTCAAGTGTCAAAAAGTTGGGATTTTTTCCAAGTGTCAAGAAGTCGTGATTTTTCTAAATGTCAGAAAGTCAGGATTTTTTCTAAGTTTCCAATCGTCTGTATTTTTTTTGTAACAGTCAAAAAGTCAGATTGTTTTCTGTCAAAAATTAAGGATTTTTTCAAAGTGTCAAAAAGTCATGAATTTTTTCAAAGTGTCAAAAAGTCATGAATTTTTTCAAAGTGTCCAAAATTTGGGATTTTTTATAAGTTTCACAAAGTCTTGATTTTTTGGGTCAAAAAGTCGGGAATTTTTCTAAGTGTCAAAAAATTGGGATTTTTTTTGTACGTGTCAAAAAATTGGGATTTTTTTTTCTACGTTTCAAAAAGTTTGTTTGTTTTCTAAGTGTAAAAAAAAAGATGGGAATTTTTTTTCTTAAGTCTCAAAAAGTCGGGAATTTTTTCGTCAAAAAGACGGGAGCTTTTCTAAGTGTCAAGAAGTCTGGATTTTTTCTAAATGTCAGAAAGTCAGGATTTTTTGTAAGTGTCCAAATGTCTGGATTTTTTTGTAACTGTCAAAAAGTCAGAATGTTTTCTGTCAAAAATGCTGAATTTTTAAATGTCAAAAAGTTGGGAATTTTTTCAAGTGTCAAAAAGTCTGAATTTTTTCTCTAAGTGTCAAAAAGTCTGGATTTTTTCAAAGCGTCAAAAATTTGAGATTTTTTTCTAAATGTCGCAATGTCTGGATTTTTTTACAAGTGTCAAAAAGTCGGGATGTTTTCTGTCAAAATGTCCGGATGTTTTTCTTAGTCAAAAAATCTGGATTTTTTTCTAATTGTCAAAAAGTCGGGATTTTTTCCAAGTGTCAAAAAGTCGGGAATTTTTCCAAGTGTCAGAAAGTCTGGATTTTTTTCAAGGGTCAAAAAATCGGGATGTTTTCTGTCAAAATGTCTGGATTTTTTTCCAAGTGTCAAAAAATCCGGATTTTTTATAAGTGTCAAAAAGTCCGGAATTTTTTGTCAAAAAGTCCGGATTTTTTCCAAGTGTCAAAAATGCGGGATGTCTGGATTTTTTCTAAGTGTCATAAAGTCTGTATTTTTTTTCTAATGGTCAAATAGTCAGGAATTTTTTTAAGTGTCAGAAAGTCAGGATTTTTTTCAAAGGTAAAAAAAATCGGGATGTTTTCTGTCAAAATGTCTGGATTTTTTTAGGTGTCAAAAAGTCTGGATGTTTTCTGTCAAAATGTCGGGATGTTTTTCTTAGTCAAAAAATCTGGATTTTTTTCTAATTGTCAAAAAGTGGGGAATTTTTCCAAGTATCAAAAAGTCGGCAATTTTTCCAAGTGACAGAAAGTCAGGATTTTTTTCAAGGGGCAAAAAATCGGGATGTTTTCTGTCAAAATGTCGTGATTTTTTTCCAAGTGTCAAAAAAATTTGATTTTTTTAAAGAGTCTAAAAATAAGGATTTTTTTACAAGTGTCAAAAAGTCGAGATTTTTCAAAAGTGTCAAAAAGTTCGGAATTTTTCTAAGTTTCAAAAAGTCGGGAATTTTTCCAAGTGTCAGAAAGTCTGGATTTTTTTCAATGGTCAAAAAATCGGGATGTTTTCTGTCAAAATGTCGGGATTTTTTTCAAAGTGTCAAAAAAATCGGGATTTTTTATAAGTGTCGAAAAGTCCGGAATTTTTTGTCAAAAAGTCCGGATTTTTTTCAAGTGTCAAAAAGGCGGGATGTCTGGATTTTTTCTAAGTGTCATAAAGTCTGTATTTTTTTTCTAATCGTCAAATAGTCAGGAATTTTTTTAAGTGTCAGAAAGTCAGGATTTTTTTCAAAGGTAAAAAAATTCGGGATGCTTTCTGTCAACAAGTCTGGATTTTTTTAAGTGTCAAAAATTCTGGATGTTTTCTGTCAAAATGTCAGGATGTTTTTCTTAGACAAAAAAATCGGGATGTTTTCTGTCAAAATGTCGTGATTTTTTTCCAAGTGTCAAAAAAATTTGATTTTTTTTAAAGAGTCTAAAAATAAGGATTTTTTACAAGTGTCAAAAAGTCGAGATTTGTCAAAAGTGTCACAAAGTCCGGAATTTTTTTGTCAAAAAGTCGAGATTTTTTCCAAGTGTCAAAAGGTGGGATGTCTGGATTTTTTTCTAAGTCTCATAAAGTCTTCATTTTTTTCTGATTGTCAAAAACTCAGGAATTTTTCTAAGTGTCAGAAAGTCAGGATTTTTTTCAAAGGTAAAAAAATCGGGATGTTTTCTGTCAAAATGTCGGAATTTTTTTCCAAGTGTCAAAAATTCGGGATGCTTTCTGTCAACAAGTGTGGATTTTTTTAAGTGTCAAAAAGTCTGGATGTTTCCTGTCAAAAAGTCAGGATTTTTTCTCAATGTCAGAGAGTGGGGATTTTTTTCCAAGTGTCAAAAAGTTGAGAATTTTTTTAAGTGTCAAAAAGTCTGGGTTTTTTCTAAGTGTGAAAAAAAAAACTTGGGATTATTTTTAAGTATCAAAAAATCGGAAATGTTTTTGTCGAAAAGTTGGGATTTTTTCTTAGTTTCAAAAAGGGACCCCATCAAGTCATCAAAATGTGGTCCCACAATATATTTTTGGGATCCCACTTTTTTGTAAGCGTTTTGAAAACAAATGATAAACGTATATATTATCCTGTTACATCTCACATTCTATATTGTGTTTTGGAAAAAGTTTGTCATAAACGTTATTCAATTCATTAACAAAAAAAACAGAAAAACAACGAAAACCCATTTTTCTGCATATGTAAATGTATTCAATTATAAACATTCATTCATTTTCTCCTTTCCTTCATGCATCTAAACTTTACCGCTGTCAGTAGTTCTTTCTATATTTTTATTGTAATATTTTCAGAATGTGTTTTCTTTTGGGCCAAAGTAAGACAAACAAAACAATTTGAGGTTGTCTATATTTTTTAGTTGTGATGCCATTATTTTTATAGTATGCACAGAGTGTAGCTAGAACATGTCAAAAGAGAAAGTAAGCAGACATTAACAGTAAATAAACAAGTAGATTAATATTCTTTTTTACAGCGTGTTCTTTGTAATGTTGACAAAATAATAGGTAGATAAAAGGCAGAACATGTTACTGCATATGTCCGCAGACTAATTTGAATAATTTGTTTTTTTACTTACTAATAAACGACAAGTTGTCTAGTTGTGGAGGGAGACGTGGCCAGCGCTGCCTGCAAGAGCCAAGGCCACCACCTGTCCATGGTGCTGAGGACAGAGGACCATCCGGCAGTGCTGGCAGCGAGACACAGCCAGCAGGTGATTCGATTTCACATACTTTTTTTCACACATTTTTTTTGTTTTTAACAGTAAGCGGCCCGGGAGCAGGAGGGGAGAGAGGATACGGACGTGGCTGAAAAGTCAATATGTTAAAACATATGTTCATTAAAATCTCGTTAAAACCTGCACGCTGGCAGTGGGACTATGAGCATGCAACTTTCAAAATTGTATGTTCACTATTTTACTTACGGACTGTCAAGCCATGACATGAATCGGGGTTGTTTCTTCGATGCAGAGAATGATTTGCACGGGCGAGACGTGAATGTGAGTACATCTTTAAATTTAATACTATAGCTAACAAAAGATAAACACAAAGCGCTCATAGTGGAGGTACAAAACTTGGCTACAAAATACAAACATTAAACAAAAACACTTGCACAATGGCATGAATAAAGGACATAAAAAAAAAGACTTAGCACAAAGACAATTGACTATGAACTATATACAAAAACTTACACGACATGGAACTATGGACAAGGGCAAGAAGGAGGTGCAGCATGGGTAGCGTGTGTGAAGATTCCAGAAAAAGAGTGACTTAAATAGTAGCTATGATCATTAGTGAAAACAGGTGTGAGGCCGAGAACAGGGACGTGGCATGACAGGTGAAAACTAATGGGTTGGCTTGGAGACAATAACAAACCAGGAAGTGCCAAGACAGACCTAAATGTCCAAAAAAACTAAAGACAACCTGGCCAAACATGGAAAAAATCCAAAACATAATCTTACAGGCGTGACATGGACAAAATTGCAATACAAACAAATGTTTAATTTACCCTAAGATTTTTTGGGGTTAAAACAAACCCATAAATGTCATATTTTTGTGGTATCCTTTATTTAGAAAAGTATGGCAATACATGTTGGTACCGGTACCAAAATATTGGTATCGGGACAACCCTATTTTGTAGTAGTAGCAGCAACTTCCTGCCGGTCAACTTCCTTTGTTGACTTCGGGGTCGCATTGAAGGCTTTAAACTGGAGTCTGATAAAAATGACATTTTACTTCCAGTGTAAACACTCAGTTGGAAACAATCCGATCTCCAAAAAATCCATCCATCCTTCCATCCATTTTCTACTGCTTATTCCCTTTTGGGGTCGCGGGGGGCGCTGGCGCCTATCTCAGCTACAATCGGGCGGAAGGCGGGGTACACCCTGGACAAGTCGCCATCTCATCGCAGGGCCAACACAGATAGACAGACAACATTCACACTCACATTCACATTCACACTAGGGCCAATTTTTAGTGTTGCCAATCAACCTATCCCCAGGTGCATCCGATTAATTAAAATATTTTATGGACTTTGTCTCTTCGTCTCTTTTTGAGCAAGTGGCTCAGTCATTCTTTCAATTCCCTTCTTTTACAAACCCCGTTTCCATATGAGTTGGGAAATTGTGTTAGATGTAAATGTAAACGGAATACAATGATTTGCAAATCCTTTTCAACCTATATTCAGTTGAATATGCTACAAAGACAACATATTTGATGTTCAAACTGATAACAATTTTTTTTTTTTTTTTTTGCAAATAATCATTAATTTTAGAACTTGTTGCCAGCAAATAATTTGGGAAAGGTGGCAATAAAAACAGATAACGTTGAAGAATGCTCATCAAACACTTTGACAGAGTGGTGAACATGCCCTTTCCCAACTACTTTAGCATGTGTTGCAGCCATGAAATTGTAAGTTAATTATTATTTGCAAAAATAAAAATAAAGTTTGAGTTTGAACATCAAATATCTTGTCTTTGCAGGGCATTCAATTCAATATGGGTTGAAAATGATTTGCAGATCATTGTATTCCGTTTATATTTACATCTAACACAATTTCCCAACTCATATGGAAACAGGGTTTGTATTTGCCGATTGGGAACTTGAAGGCGGCGTCAGAAAATCAGCGGAAGGCATCCAATAAGTCCTGCTGGACCTTGTTAGCGCCTCAATTAAGAACAACAAAAAGTATTTTCTTCATCGTTCCGGTGGTTTCCATGGGAGCCAAACGTGTCGACGCACTTTGCGTTCTCATTGGACGAGGAGACGAAAGCCATACGCTCGTTTCGGTACTCGACCTGTGGAGTTCACAACTGAGAGCGAGCGGGTTATTTCCTCCCCTTCTCCCCGATTGCACGCTCAATTAGACGCGCTGTTATTTATTTTGACAGGCGCTTATTGGGTTGATGTAAGAGGACGAGGTCATTACGGCACAAAGCGGGGTAGAAGAAGAAGACAGAGCGTGGCCCCGCCCACATGTCACTGGGGGGGAGGGGGGTGGGTAAATGCCAAATAGTAGGGGTCAGGGTCCAAAAATCAACGTTCCCTTTTAAGGCAGTGGTCCCCAACCACCGGGCCGCGGGTACAGGGCCGTGGCCCGATTGGTACCCGCCCGCAGAATAATTTTTTTTTTATTCATTTTTACAAAACAAAAAGGAAAAAAGAAAATATATATATATTTTTTTTTTATTGAATCAACATAAAAAACACAATATACACTTACAATTAGTGCACCAAGCACAAAAACCTCCATTTTTCATGACAAAAACGTCCCTTTTTCATGACAAGAAAAAAAAAAAAAAAAGGGTTCTCTCCGCCCCCAGGTCCGCGGACACAAAAAGGTTGGGGACCACTGCTCTAAGGCGCCTGCGCACTTCATCTATCATCATTAAGAATGTTAATTTGAATTTAAATGCTATACTTTATCCAATGCTTACATCTCATTGTACAAAATGTGAAAGTTCTAAGGGGAACTAAATGTGATCTAAAAGGGTTACCAGTTCTTTCCAATGTAGGAACCCCACCATTTGTTTGGATTTATTATTTACATAATGACATTTTAAAGTGCATTTTGATGGCATGACTTGCACAAAATCTAATTCCACCTGAACTCCAGACATTATAAACACCTAACAAATAGAAACTGTGAGTGACAGGTGATGACAAGTAGCCACAACAATGTTTGTTAACACTGTTCAATTATTCTCCCTATCGACACGAAAAACTGTTTACCGTGACCACACCAAAAAAACTGATCCTTTTCTGTCATACAAACCAGGTCAAACACCAACTCTTTGTCCTCCGTCATGTCAACAACACCCGCTCGCTGTTTCTTACCTGTACTAAAACACCCACATATGGCACTTAGCCAGTGATGCGTATGCGCCTGTGGGTTACCTTTAGGGTTCTAGGTTCGATCCCTGCTCCTGCCATCCCATTCACTGCCATTGTGTCCTTGGGCAAGACACTTCACCCACAGGCTCCCAGTTTAAATGTAACTTAGTGTGGTTGGGTTTCACTATGTAAAGCGCTTCGAGTCACTAGAGAAAAGCGCTATATAAATATAATTCACTTCAATTCTTTTTAAACCAGACAAATACCAACTCTTTGTCAGGGACGGCGTGGCGCAGTGGAAGAGTGGCCGTGCGCAACCCGAGGGTCCCTGGTTCAAATCCCACCTAGTACCAACCTCGTCACGTCCGTTGTGTCCTGAGCAAGACAATTCACCCTTGCTCCTGATGGGTGCTGGTTGGCACCTTGCATGGCAGCTCCCTCCATCAGTGTGTGAATGTGTGTGTGAATGGGTAAATGTGGAAGTAGTGTCAAAGCGCTTTGAGTACCTTGAAGGTAGAAAAGCGCTATACAAGTACAACCCATTTATCATTTATTTATATGTTATGTCAACAACACCCGCTCGATGTCTTTCACCTGCACTAAAACACCCACATATGGCACTTAGCCAGTGATGCGTTTACGGTCACACAAATAGTCGGACAACTCCAACACCACACATAAAGTGGAATTCCAGGTCGTTACACTATGACTTCCCGATCAAATATGTGTTTATTCTCCTGTCGTTTATTAAGAATGTTAATTTATGAATATTAATGGTAAAATGCTATACTTTATCCAATGCTTACATCTCATTGTGCAACATGTGAATGTTCTAAAGGGAACTAACTGTGATCTAAAAGGAGTACTAGTTCTTTCCAAAGTAGGACCCCCACCATTTGTTTGGATTTATTATTTACATAATGACATTTTAAAGTGCATGTTGATAGCAAGACTTGCAAAAAATCTAATTCCAACTGAACTCTAAACAATATAAACACCTAACAAATGATTCTGTATGATGTTACCAAAAAACTGTGAGTGACAGGTGATGACAAGAAGCCACAACAATGTTCCTTAACACTGTTGAATTATTCTATCTGTCGACATGAAAAATTGCTTACCGTGACCACACCAAAAACTGATCCTTTTCTTTCATACAAACCAGGTCAAACACCAACTCTTTGTCCTCCGTCATGTCAACAACACCCGCTCGCTGTCTCTCACCTGCACTAAAACACCCACATATGGCACTTAGCCAGTGATGCGTATGCGCCTGTGGGTTACCTTTAGGGTTCTAGGTTCGATCCCTGCTCCCGCCATCCCATCCCGTTGTGTCCTTGGGCAAGACACTTCACCCACAGGCTCCCAGTTCAAATGTAACAGTGTGGTTGGGTTTCACGATGTAAAGTGCTTCGAGTCACTAGAGAAAAGCGCAAGATAAATATAATTCACTTCAATTCACTTTAAACCAGACAAAACACCAACTCTTTGTCATACGTTATGTCAACAACACCCGCTCGCTGTCTTTCACCTGCACTATTTGTTTGTATTTACAAAATGACATTTTTAAGAGCATTTTGATGGCATGACTTGCAAAAAACAGATTTCACCTGAACTCCAAACAAAAAAAACACCTAACAAAATATTCTGTATGATTTTGCAAAGCAACTGTGAGTGACAGGTGACAACAAGCAGCCACAACGATGTTCGTCAACACTGTTCATTTATTGTAAAACGCTTTAAGAAGGACGGGAATCGATCATTTTACTTTAACAAAACTGTTTACCCCCACCACACCAAAAAAATTGGTCCTTTTCCGCCGTATGAACAAAATACCAACTCTTTGTCATCCGTCATGTCAACAACACCCGCTCGCTGTCTCTCACCTGCACTAAAACACCCACATATGGCACTTAGCCAGTGATGCGTATGCGCCTGTGGGTTAGCTTTAGGGTTCTAGGTTCGATCCCTGCTCCCGCCATCCCATCCAGTTGTGTCCTTGGGCAAGACACTTCACCCACAGGCTCCCAGTTCAAATGTAACAGTGTAGTTGGGTTTCACAATGTAAAGTGCTTCGAGTCACTGGAGAAAAGCGCTAGATAAATATAATTCACTTCAATTCTTTAAACCAGACAAAACACCAACTTTTTGTCATACGTTATGTCAACAACACCCGCTCGCTGTCTTTCACCTGCACTATTTGTTTGTATTTATTATTTACAAAATGACATTTTTAAGAGCATTTTGATGGCATGACTTGCAAAAAAACAGATTTCACCTGAACTCCAAACAAAAAAAACACCTAACAAAATATTCTGTATGATTTTGCAAAGCAACTGTGAGTGACAGGTGACAACAAGCAGCCACAACGATGTTCGTCAACACTGTTCATTTATTGTAAGACGCTTTAAGGACGGGAATCGATCATTTTACTTTAACAAAACTGTTTACCCCCACCACACCAAAAAAATTGGTCCTTTTCCGCCGTATAAACAAAATACCAACTCTTTGTCATCAGTCATGTCAACAACACCCGCTCGCTGTCTCTCCCCTGCACTAAAACACCCACATATGGCACTTAGCCAGTGATGCGTATGCGCCTGTGGGTTAGCTTTAGGGTTTTAGGTTCGATCCCTGCTCCCGCCATCCCATCCAGTTGTGTCCTTGGGCAAGACACTTCACCCACAGGCTCCCAGTTCAAATGTAACAGTGTGGTTGGGTTTCACAATGTAAAGTGCTTCGAGTCACTGGAGAAAAGCGCTAGATAAATATAATTCACTTCAATTCACTTTAAACCAGACAAAACACCAACTCTTTGTCATACGTTATGTCAACAACACCCGCTCGCTGTCTTTCACCTGCACTATTTGTTTGTATTTATTATTTACAAAATGACATTTTTAAGAGCATTTTGACGGCATGACTTGCAAAAAAACAGATTTCACCTGAACTCCAAACAAAAAAAACACCTAACAAAATATTCTGTATGATTTTGCAAAGCAACTGTGAGTGACAGGTGACAACAAGCAGCCACAACGATGTTCGTCAACATTGTTCATTTATTGTAAGACGCTTTAAGGACGGGAATCGATCATTTTACTTTAACAAAACTGTTTACCCCCACCACACCAAAAAAATTGGTCCTTTTCCGCCGTATAAACAAAATACCAACTCTTTGTCATCAGTCATGTCAACAACACCCGCTCGCTGTCTCTCCCCTGCACTAAAACACCCACATATGACACTGAGCCAGTGATGCGTATTCGCCTATGGGGCGGCATAGCTCGGTTGGTCGAGGTTCCGTGCCAGCAACTTGAGGGTTCTCCGTTCGATCCCTGCTCCCACCATCCCATTCACTGCCGTTGTGTCCTTCGGCAAGACAGTTAACCCACCGGCTCCCAGTGACACCCACACTGGTTCAAATGTAACTTAGATATTGGGTTTCACTATGTAAAGCGCTTTGAGTCACTAGAGAAAAGTGCTACATAAATAGAATTCACTTCACTTCAAACCAGGCCAAACAACAACTGTTTGTCATCTGTCATGTCAACAACATCCGCTGGCTGTTTTTCACCTGCACTAAAACACCCACATATGGCACTTACCCAGTGATGCGTTTACGGCCACACAAAAAGTCGGACAACTCCAACACCACACATAAAGTGTAAATTCCAGGTCCTTACACTATGACTCCCCAATTAGATATGTGTTTATTCTCATGCCATTTATTAAAAATGTTAATTTATGAATATTAATTGTGAAATGATGTTACTAGATTACATATTTGCTGATAAAAATACATCTTTTATAGACAGAAAGTTACAGGAATGTACACTTTCATCTCATGCTTATATCTCATTGTGCAACATGTGAATGTTTTAAGGCACAGGTGTCACACTCGAGATAATTTAAGGAGGACAGGAATCGAACATTTTACTTGAACAAAACTGTTTAACATGACCACACCAAAAACTGGTCCTTTACCACCGTACAAACCAGGCCAAATAGCAACTCTTCGTCATCCGTCATGTCAGCAACACCCGCTCGCGGTCTCTCACCTGCACTAAAACACCCACATATGGCACTTAGCCAGTGATGTGTTTACGGCTACAAAAAAAGTCGGACAACTCCAACAACCACACATAAACTGTATATTCAAGGTCGTTACACAATGACTCCCCGATCAGATATGTGCTTATTCTCCTGTCATTTATTAAGAATATTAATTTATGAATATTAATCAATTAAATAGTGTTTACTCGTTTACAGAAATGTAAATAAAAATATATATTTTACAGACACAAAGTACACTCTGTCCTATGCAGGACCCCAACCAGACATCATAGTCTTTCACAGTGACGTCTCACTGGGTTATGAGTTTTTCCTTGCACTTATGTGGGCTCTGACCCATTGATGTTGTTGTGGCCTATGCAAACTTGTGATTTAGAGCTATATAAATTGATTGATTGATTGATTGATTGATATTTGGTATGCTTTGAAATGTGCTCGCTCGACCCGTCAACTTTCAAAAGCCAATGTGGCCCTTGAGCCAAAAATTGTGACCATTCCTGGTTAGGACTGAGCTTTCAACCGGAAGTACAAGTGCCGTTCCGTCTTCTACTCAAAAGGATTTTTCATTCATCACTCAACTAAAACAATTCTGACTTACCAAAACGTCCCACGTGTGACATCTGCAGTAGTGTTTTCATGCATATTTGTACGTGCTATCGTAATTCAACCAAGCTAGCGTTGTTAGTATAATATGCTAACACGTTGACTAGTGTCTGTGTTAGTATTATCAACTAACAATGGTATTTTTTCTGTGTTGTTCCAGTTTCACAAATTCCTCAGTAAATTCGCCAAAACGTCACCGTGGAGTTATTGAGTCTGTTTATCTGACTGGAGAGCTAGCTTGCGCAGCTAGCGGGATCCATGACGATGACTTCTGTTTTGCCTGATCGGCCAGTAGGACCGATTAAGATGTTATTAGACACATTTACTAGGATAATTCTGGAAAATCCCTTATCTGCTTATTGTGTTACTAGTGTTTTAGTGAGATTGTATAGTCGTGCCTGAAAGTCGGAGGGGTGTGGCCACGGGTGTGGTGACCGCCGGTGTCTCCGAGGGAAGCCACGTTTCTCGACGAGGCAAGGCAGCCGGGCTGAGATTTTTATTTTTTTTTCCCTCCACGGAGTAAGCATCCGACGATCGGTGGCGGCCGGTAGGAGGCAAGAGAGTCCACAGCTGCAGGAGGAACGACGCAAACTCTCCGCTCATGTCTACGGTAAGAGCGGAATGTAAACAAGGAAACACCGGCTGTGTTTGTGTCGCTAAAGGCGGCCGCAATTCACCGCTTCCCACCTGCATCTTTCTTCTTTGACGTCTCTATTATTAATTGAACAAATTGCAAAAGATTCAGCAACACAGATGTCCAGAATACTGTGTAATTATGCAATTACACACAAATGTCAGCTACAATCTGTGACGTCACGTGCATGCGTCATTATACGTGTCATCATACTGCAACGTTTTCAACAGGATACTTCGCGCGAAAATTAAAATTGCAATTTAGTAAACTAACATGGCCGTATTGGCATGTGTTGCGCTGTTAATATTTCATCATTGATATATAAACTATCAGACTGCGTGGTCGGTAGTAGTGGGTTTCATTAAGCCTTTAATAATCCACAATGGAAAACTCTGCTGGCTTCTGGATGGACTGGACTGTCACATTATCTAGAAATGCAACAATTCAATGAGTGCGCCCACTCGGCATGCATTGCAGCTGATTACCCCGGAACATGTCCTCACATCTGCGGCCTCTTCCCGAGATTTCTCTATTTTCCTCAGTTTTTCCTTGCCCCGATGTGGGTTTAGATCAGAATTTTGTAATCGATTGATTGATCCAATGCATTTGGTACAATGTCAAACCAACACAACTCTTAAAAAACCCAAGCAGCCGAGTGTCAAAAGTTTTTTCAGCTTTGAATCATGCGCTTGTAACGAGGGCGTCTCCGAGACTGGAGCACCTGCTATTTTGGTTGCTGTTTGTAGAGCAGCAGACGGCGTGACGAGATCTGAAGTATCCATCACTGTGATGGCGGTGATGAATCCGCTCTGTCTGAGGCACATAAACCGCATCAGGCCCGCAGGAGTCACAGCGAGGGGGAAAAGTCTAACCTTGTTTTCGGAGTAATTAGCGTATTGACGCGAGTATAAAACAACCACTCTTTTTATTCCTAAAAAAACCCTGGACAAAGTCAAAGTCAAAATGAATCATCTTTCAATACTGTAAATTTCAGACTACAACCTCCACTTTGAACCCTGCGACTTACAAAAACGGTGTTATGTTCGATGTGTTTATTTTTATCCAGATAACTAATTTTATGCATTTCTTTTACAAAATAAAAATGACATAATTAGCTCAAATGGGCATTTAGAGGGTTGGAACTGGCTTGTCCTAACTTTTTCCACTGGGGGACACACACTAATAATAATAATAACAATAACAATAATAATAGATGTTATTTGTAAAAAAGCACTTTACATTGAGCAAACAACCTCAAAGTGCTACAGTGTATTAAAATAATAATAATAATGATAATAATAATAATAATAATAATAATAATAATAATATCAATAAAAAAATAATTAAAACAAATAAAAAATAAAAAAATAAAATGTAGAACAGCCTAAGAGCTAGAACTAGTATGCAAACATCTATAAAAAGTTTTTTATTTTTTTTTTATTTTTAAAAGAAGGGTTTTTAAGCCTTTTTTTTTAAAGCCTTCGCAGTCTGTGGTGCCCTCAGTTGGTCAGGGAGAGTGTTCCACAGAATGGGAGCGATGGAGCGGAAAGCCCGGTCTCCCATAGTTCATAGCTTTGTCCTTGGAGGTTGGAGGAGGTTAGCCAGTTTGGAGCGGAGGTGTCGTGTGGAGGATTTAGGGTTGAGAAGTTTTTTGAAGTAGAGGGGGGCATTTCCATGGAGTCACTGGTGGGTTATTAGGGAGACTTTGTATTCAATGCTGAAAAATCAAAGCATGCAGCCATTTTCATTTTCATTTTTCTTATTTTATTTCTTTTTTACATTTTGGGCTCCCCGTAAGTTTGGTCCAGCAAACAGAAAATGTCAATAAGACTTTTCAAAAGAAAGAAATTCAGGCAATATTGTTTCACCCAACGCTTAAATCTCCCTGTTGATATAATTATACTATTTATGTTTATTACCGTTTTTGTGAAAACCCAGCTTTTAAGGCAAAAACACAAAAGTATGCATTAATTTGCCTCCAAACAACTGAATATTTGATGCTAACTAATTGGAGCCTTAAACATGTCAATAACTGACATGGATTCATAACTTGTTGAGCAATTAAGTTTTAAAATGTTAAAACATTTTTTTTTGGTTTGTTTTTTTAACTTTCAATACGAGTCTCTAAAATAGACCAACTTCAAATCAACCCATCGATTTTTAAATCCGTATTCTTCTTTCATGCTTTTTTTGTGTTTTATGGCATTTTTGTCAATAAAATGTATTTATTTTTAAAAAATTTTATCAAAGCAAACACAGAAAATATGCAAAATTTCCCCCCAACTTTTAACACATAGGTCTGTAAAAATGATCAACTTCAGTTTTTATTTTTCATTCCTGCATTTTTTGTGTGTTTTATGGCCTTTTAGTCGATATTTATTTTATTAGGGTCTGCCATGCCCATTGCAAAAAGGAGTACTTTCGCAATGGGCCAAAGGACCCTATTGAAACTGTAAGGTTTTATTATTATTATTATTATTCTTTATTATTATTATTCCTCACCTTCGCACCCTAATTTGACCCCCTTAACATGCTTCAAAACTCACCAAATTTGACAAACACGTCGGTATGGCAAACCGCCCCAACGTATTAGGCAACCAAACCCCAAAAATCTAAATTGCGCGCTAGCGCCCCCTAGGAAGAAACAAAAAACAGACTGCTTGTAACTCCCGTTAGCAATGTCGTAGAGACATGAAACAAAAAACTCTATGTAGGGCTGACTTAGACCTACTTTTCATAATTTTACTTTCTAGGGCAAAAATCAAATAAAAAGTTTGCAAAAACCCATTCAAAGCAACATTTTTGCAAAAAAAGCTATTTTTGCCTCTTTGAGCTGAAATTTGACCCCCTTAAAATGCTTCAAAACTCACCAAACTTGGCACACACCTTAGGATTGGCAACAATTGCGATCTATTGAAAAAACCAAACCCCAAAACTCAAAATTGCGCTCTAGCGCAATTTTTGAATAAAACGCAGAAAAAACTGCTCCTAGGAAGAAAACACAGACAAAACTGCTTGTAACTTCTGGTAAAAATGCCGGAAAGACATGAAACAAAAATCTCTATGTAGGTTTCACTTAGACTTACATTTTTATAATTAACATACTTCAGCAAAAATCAACAGGAAGTTGGCAATTACCCCTTCAAAATAAAAGTTTTGTAAACACCCGTCACCTTTTTTCAAACATTATCTCCTCTGAGCGCGTTTGTCGTTTCAAAACTCACCAAATTTTACACACAAATCAGGACTGGCGAAAATTGCCATCTAATAAAAAAACAAACCCCAAAGGAGTCCTTTTGCAATGGGCCAACGGACCCTATTGAAACTGTAAGGTTTTATTATTATTATTATTCTTTATTATTTTTATTCCGCACCTTCGCACCCTAATTTGACCCCCTTAACATGCTTCAAAACTCACCAAATTTGACAAACACGTCGGTATGGCAAACCGCCCCAACGTATTAGGCAACCAAACCCCAAAAATCTAAATTGCGCGCTAGCGCCCCCTAGGAAGAAACAAAAAACAGACTGCTTGTAACTCCCGTTAGCAATGTCGTAGAGACATGAAACAAAAAACTCTATGTAGGGCTGACTTAGACCTACTTTTCATAATTTTACTTTCTAGGGCAAAAATCAAATAAAAAGTTTGCAAAAACCCATTCAAAGCAACATTTTTGCAAAAAAAGCTATTTTTGCCTCTTTGAGCTGAAATTTGACCCCCTTAAAATGCTTCAAAACTCACCAAACTTGGCACACACCTTAGGATTGGCAACAATTGCGATCTATTGAAAAAACCAAACCCCAAAACTCAAAATTGCGCTCTAGCGCAATTTTTGAATAAAACGCAGAAAAAACTGCTCCTAGGAAGAAAACACAGACAAAACTGCTTGTAACTTCTGGTAAAAATGCCGGAAAGACATGAAACAAAAATCTCTATGTAGGTTTCACTTAGACTTACATTTTTATAATTAACATACTTCAGCAAAAATCAACAGGAAGTTGGCAATTACCCCTTCAAAATAAAAGTTTTGTAAACACCCGTCACCTTTTTTCAAACATTATCTCCTCTGAGCGCGTTTGTCGTTTCAAAACTCACCAAATTTTACACACAAATCAGGACTGGCGAAAATTGCCATCTAATAAAAAAACAAACCCCAAAGGAGTCCTTTTGCAATGGGCCAACGGACCCTATTGAAACTGTAAGGTTTTATTATTATTATTATTCTTTATTATTTTTATTCCGCACCTTCGCACCCTAATTTGACCCCCTTAACATGCTTCAAAACTCACCAAATTTGACAAACACGTCGGTATGGCAAACCGCCCCAACGTATTAGGCAACCAAACCCCAAAAATCTAAATTGCGCGCTAGCGCCCCCTAGGAAGAAACAAAAAACAGACTGCTTGTAACTCCCGTTAGCAATGTCGTAGAGACATGAAACAAAAAACTCTATGTAGGGCTGACTTAGACCTACTTTTCATAATTTTACTTTCTAGGGCAAAAATCAAATAAAAAGTTTGCAAAAACCCATTCAAAGCAACATTTTTGCAAAAAAAGCTATTTTTGCCTCTTTGAGCTGAAATTTGACCCCCTTAAAATGCTTCAAAACTCACCAAACTTGGCACACACCTTAGGATTGGCAACAATTGCGATCTATTGAAAAAACCAAACCCCAAAACTCAAAATTGCGCTCTAGCGCAATTTTTGAATAAAACGCAGAAAAAACTGCTCCTAGGAAGAAAACACAGACAAAACTGCTTGTAACTTCTGGTAAAAATGCCGGAAAGACATGAAACAAAAATCTCTATGTAGGTTTCACTTAGACTTACATTTTTATAATTAACATACTTCAGCAAAAATCAACAGGAAGTTGGCAATTACCCCTTCAAAATAAAAGTTTTGTAAACACCCGTCACCTTTTTTCAAACATTATCTCCTCTGAGCGCGTTTGTCGTTTCAAAACTCACCAAATTTTACACACAAATCAGGACTGGCGAAAATTGCCATCTAATAAAAAAACAAACCCCAAAGGAGTCCTTTTGCAATGGGCCAACGGACCCTATTGAAACTGTAAGGTTTTATTATTATTATTATTCTTTATTATTTTTATTCCGCACCTTCGCACCCTAATTTGACCCCCTTAACATGCTTCAAAACTCACCAAATTTGACAAACACGTCGGTATGGCAAACCGCCCCAACGTATTAGGCAACCAAACCCCAAAAATCTAAATTGCGCGCTAGCGCCCCCTAGGAAGAAACAAAAAACAGACTGCTTGTAACTCCCGTTAGCAATGTCGTAGAGACATGAAACAAAAAACTCTATGTAGGGCTGACTTAGACCTACTTTTCATAATTTTACTTTCTAGGGCAAAAATCAAATAAAAAGTTTGCAAAAACCCATTCAAAGCAACATTTTTGCAAAAAAAGCTATTTTTGCCTCTTTGAGCTGAAATTTGACCCCCTTAAAATGCTTCAAAACTCACCAAACTTGGCACACACCTTAGGATTGGCAACAATTGCGATCTATTGAAAAAACCAAACCCCAAAACTCAAAATTGCGCTCTAGCGCAATTTTTGAATAAAACGCAGAAAAAACTGCTCCTAGGAAGAAAACACAGACAAAACTGCTTGTAACTTCTGGTAAAAATGCCGGAAAGACATGAAACAAAAATCTCTATGTAGGTTTCACTTAGACTTACATTTTTATAATTAACATACTTCAGCAAAAATCAACAGGAAGTTGGCAATTACCCCTTCAAAATAAAAGTTTTGTAAACACCCGTCACCTTTTTTCAAACATTATCTCCTCTGAGCGCGTTTGTCGTTTCAAAACTCACCAAATTTTACACACAAATCAGGACTGGCGAAAATTGCCATCTAATAAAAAAACAAACCCCAAAGGAGTCCTTTTGCAATGGGCCAACGGACCCTATTGAAACTGTAAGGTTTTATTATTATTATTATTCTTTATTATTTTTATTCCGCACCTTCGCACCCTAATTTGACCCCCTTAACATGCTTCAAAACTCACCAAATTTGACACACACGTCGGTATGGCAAACATTCCCAACGTATTAAGCAACCAAACCCCAAAAATAAAAATTGCGCGCTAGCGCCCCCTAGGAAGAAACAAATAACCGACTGCTTGTAACTCCCGTTAGAGATATCGTAGACATGCAACAAAAAACTCTAGACCTACTTTTCATAATTTTACTTTCTAAGGCAAAAATCAACAACAATTTTGCAAAAACCCATTCATAGCAAAATTTTCGCAAAAAATGCTATTTTTGCCTCTTTCAGTTGAAATTTGACCCCCTTAAAATGCTTCAAAACTCGCCAAACTTGGCACATACCTTGGGATTGGCAAAAAAATTGCAATCTAATGAAAAAACTAAACCCCAAATCTCAAAATTGCGCTCTAATGCAATTTTTTGATAAAACACAGAAAAAACTGCCCCTAGGAAGAAAACACGGACAAAACTGCTTGTAACTTCCCGTAGGAATGTCGGAGAGACATGAAACAAAAACCTCCATGTATGTACGTCTCACTTAGTCCTACATTTTTATAATCAACTTACTTCAGCAAAAACCAACAGAAAGTTGGCAATCACCCCTTCAAAATAAAAGTTTTGTAAACACCCGTCACGTTTTTTCAAACATTATCTCCTCTGAGCGCATTTGTCGTTTCAAAACTCACCAAATTTTACACACACATCAGGACTGGCGAAAATTGCCATCTAATAAAAAACTAAACCCCAAAGGAGTCCTTTTGCAATGGGCCAAAGGACCCTATTGTAACGGTAAGGTTTTATTATTATTATTATTATTATTATTCTTTATTATTATTATTCCGCACCTTCGCACCCTAATTTGACCCCCTCAACATGCTTCAAAACTCACCAAATTTGACAAACACGTCGGTATGGCAAACTTTCCCAACGTGTTAAGCAACCAAACCCCAAGAATCAAAATTGCGCGCTAGCGCCCCCTAGGACGAAACAAAAAACAGACTGTTTGTAACTCCCGTTAGCAATGTCGTGCAGACATAGAACAAAAAACTCTATGTAGGGCTGACTTAGACCTACTTTTCATATTTTTACTTTCTAGGGCAAAAATCAACAACAATTTTGCAAAACCCATTCAAAGCATAATTTGCGCAAAAAAATTAAATTTTTGCCTCTTTGAGCTGAAATTTGACCCCCTTAAAATGCTTCAAAACTCACCAAACTTGGCACACAGCTTAGGATTGGCAAAAATTGCGATATAATGAAAAAACCAAACCCAAAACTCAAAATTGCGCGCTAGCGCCCCCTAGGAAGAAACAAAAAACAGACTGGTTGTAACTCCCGTTAGCAATGTCGTAGAGACATGAAACAAAAAACTCTACGTAGGGCTGACTTAGACTTACTTTTCATAATTTTACTTTCTGGAGCAAAAATCAACAAAAATTTTGCAAAAACCCATTCAAAGCAAAATGTTTGCAAAAAATGCTATTTTTTCCTCTTTGAGCTGAAATTTGACCCCCTTAAAATGCTTCAAAACTCACCAAACTTGGCACACACCTTAGGATTGGCAAAAATTACGATATAATGGAAAAACCAAACCCCAAAACTCAAAATTGTGCTCTAGCGCAATTTTTTAATAAAACACAGAAAAAAATGCTCCTAGGAAGAAAACACAGACAAAACTGCTTGTAACTTCCGGTACAAATGCCGGAAAGACAAACAAAAACCTCCATGTAGGTCTCACTTAGACCTACATTTTTATAAGTAACATACTTCAGCAAAAATCAACAGGAAGTTGGCAATTACCCCTTCAAAATAAAAGTTTTGTAAACACCCGTCACCTTTTTTCAAACATCTCTTCTGAGCGCGTTTGTCGTTTCAAAACCCACGAAATTTTACACACAAATCAGGACTGGCAAAAATTGCCATCTAATAAAAAAACAAACCCCAAAGGAGTCCTTTTGCAATGGGCCAAAGGACCCTATTGTAACTGTAAGATTTTATTATTATTATTATTATTCTTTATTATTACTATTCCGCACCTTCGCACCCTAATTTGACCCCCTTAACATGCTTCAAAACTCACCAAATTTGACACACACGTCGGTATGGCAAACCTTCCCAACGTATTGAGCAACCAAACCCCAAAAATCAAAATTGCGCGCTAGCGCCCCCTAGGACGAAACAAAAAACCGACTGCTTGTAACTCCCGTTAGCAATGTCGTGGAGACATGAAACAAAAACTCTATATAGGGCTGAATTAGACCTACTTTTCATAATTTTACTTTCTAGGGCAAAAATCAACAACAATTTTGCAAACCCATTAAAGGAAAATTTTCGCAAAAAAATACAATTTTTGCCTCTTTGAGCTGAAATTTGACCCCCTTAAAATGCTTCAAAACTCACCAAACTTGGCACACACCTTAGGACTGGCAAAAATTGCGATCTAATGAAAAAAATCAAACCCCAAAACTCAAAATTGCGTGCTAGCGCCCCCTAGGAAGAAACAAAAAACAGACTGATTGTAACTCCCGTTAGCAATGTCGTAGAGACATGAAACAAAAAACTCTAAGTAGGGCTGACTTAGACCTACTTTTCATAATTTTACCTTCTGGGGCAAAAATCAACAAAAATTCTGCAAAAACCCATTCAAAGCAAAATTTTCGCAAAAAATGCTATTTTTGCCTCTTTGAGCTGAAATTTGACCCCTTTAAAATGCTTCAAAACTCACCAAACTTGGCACACACCTTAGGATTGACAAAAATTACGATCTAATGGAAAAACCAAACCCCAAAACTCAAAATTGTGCTCTAGCGCAATTTTTGAATAAAACACAGAAAAAACTGCTCCTAGGAAGAAAACACAGACAAAACTGCTTGTAACGTCCGGTACAAATGCCGGAAAGACATGAAACAAAAACCTCCATGTAGGTCTCACTTAGACCTACATTTTTATAAGTAACATACTTCAGCAAAAATCAACAGGAAGTTGGCAATTACCCCTTCAAAATAAAAGTTTTGTAAACACCCGTCACCTTTTTTCAAACATTATCTCCTCTGAGCGCGTTTGTCGTTTCAAAACTCACCAAATTTTACACACAAATCAGGACTGGCGAAAATTGCCATCTAATAAAAAACCAAACCCCAAAAGTCAAAATTGCGCTCAAGCGTCCCCTAGGAAAAAACCCGGACAAAACTGCTTGTAACTTCTGTTAGGAATGTCGTAGAGACATGAAACAAAAACCTCTATGTAGGTCTGACTTAGATCAGGGCTTGGGTCACAGGGGCGGCAGCCAAAGGCGGACCCGACCAACGCTGCTTGCAGCTTTAATTTTATTTTGTTATTATAGCAAACAGAAAAAATATGCAATATTTCCCGCCCCAAAAAATATATTAGAATGGAATTTCGAATGTGAGGTATTTGGAGTCAGTAATTCACAACACTGATTTTGATTCATTATTTTTTTTTTGAGCAATGACAATTTTAAAGAAAAACAGCAGCCTGCATGGCAGCTTTGCGTTATCACAGTCAACATTGCAACTTTTTCTTGCTGTATTTTACTTGTTTGCTCTTTTCTATCACTTTATTTTCCATTTATGTGTTTTATATTTTTTTTCCATAGTATTTTTAGGCTGTCAAAAAAAAATTAGCTTTGGACCAAGCCGTACTTTGGACACCTCTGGGTTGGGGTAAAAACATTTGCACTTGATTTCCTCCACCAAATACGTCCCAATATTTAATATGTAGATAAAAAAAAGTGACATACGAGGACAAACTCTTTTCGAACGCCTGCAAAGTTGTCCCTTCTTTGAAAGGAGGCGAGGGCTTCATTTGGCCACAACTTTTTTTTTTTTTTTTTGCTCTTCAAATGTGATTCAAGATGACATAATTCGAGTGGGGATGAGATATTTGCTGGCCTCATAAGTGATGCCCCAGTTAGGGGACGTGTCGTCGGGAAGTCGCGTGTCGAGTCCACCCAAGTGGAGACGAGGAAGGAAGGAAGCAAAATTCAAGGACATGAAAAAGTAAAGAGTCGGTATATCATCCATGTGTCCATAGTATTGATACCGAGGTGGGTATTGGTATCAAGTCGATACTTTTGTTAGTTTCTGGAGGTATGAGTGGTACATTTTGAAGTAAAAACCCCAAAACCAGTGAAGTTGGCAAATTGTCTGAATAATAAATGAAAAAACAGAATACAATTATTTACTTTTCAACTTCTATTCAATTGAATAGACCGCAAAGACAAGATATGTAACGTTCGAACTGAGAAAGGTTGTTATTTTTCGCAAAAATTAGCCCGTTTGGAATTTGATGCCTGCGACATGGTTTCAAAAAAGCTGGCTCAAGTGGCAAAAAAGACAGAGGAAGTTGAGGAATGCTCGTCAAACACTTATTCGGAACATCCCACAGGTGGAAAGACTAATTGGGAACAGGATGGGTGCCATGATTGGGTATAAAAGGCAGCTTCCATGAAATGCGCAGTCATTCACAAATAAGGATGGGGAGAGAGTCACCGCTTTGTCAACAAATGCATGAGCAAATTGTCATTTTTGCAGGGAATTTAAGGATTTCGCCATCTACGGTCCGTAATATCATCAAAAGGTTCAGAGAATCTGGAGAAATCAGATTTGAGCCCTCACGCGGTACTGCATCCCAAAGTGACATCCGTGTGTAAAGGATATCACCCCATGGGCTCAGAAACACTTCAGAAAACCACTGTCAGTAACTATAGTCGGTCGCTACATCTGTAAGTGCAAGTGAAAACTCTACTATGCGGAGAAGTTGGCATGTAAATAAAACAACAGCATACAATGATTTGAAAAGCTTTGTTTCGGAGGACACAGAGTCCACAGATTCTAAAAAAAATATTTTAAAATGTGGATTCCTCAGACCAGAGAACATTTCAGCTCATCTTAGATGAGCTCGGGCCCAGCAAAGCTGGTGACGTTTCTGGGTGTTGTTGATAAATGGCTTTACCTACTAGAGTTTTAAATTGCACTTACAAATGTAGCAACCAACTGTAGCTCCTGACAGTGGTTTTCTGAAGTGCTCCTGAGCCCATGTGGTGATATCCTTTACACACAGATGCCGGGTTTTTTTTTTATGCAGTACCGCTTGATGGATCCAAGGTCACAGGCATTTAATGATTACGTGATTTCTCCAGATTCTCTGAACCTTTTGATAATATTACGGACTCTAGATGGTGAAATCTCTAAATTCCTTGCAATAGCTGGTTGAAAAATGTTGTTTTTAAACTGTCGGAATCTGTATAGTAGGTAAATATTGCCTACTATACCTATTTCATACTGAGAATGGTATAGGGCTGTGAATCGTTGGGCACCACATGATTCGATTCAATTCACAATCGATTCTCGATTCAAAATCAACACTTTTCAAATTACAATTGGTGCCAGTTCTACGAAACCCAATCAGTGCCTTTTAGATGAACTCGGGCCCAGATAAGCCGGCGGTGTTTCTGGGTGTTGTTGATGAATGGCTTTGGCTTTGCATAGTAGAGTGTTAACTTGCCATTGCAAACGTAGTGACAAACTACAGTTACTGACAGTGGTTTTCTGAAGTGTTCCTGAGCCCATGTGGTGATATCCTTTACACACTGATGTCAAAAATCTTTAATATCATCGCTTATGTGCAGTGATTTCTACATATTCTCTGAACTGTTTGATGATATTATCGACTTTAGATGGCGAAATCCCTAAATTCCTTGTAATAGCTTGTTGAAAAAATGTTGTTCATTAACTGTCGGACAACGCATTTGTTCACAAAGTGGTGACCCTCGAACCCGTCCTTGTTTGTGAACGACTAAGCATTTCATGGAAGCTGCTTTCATACCCAATCATGGCACCCACCTGTTCCCAATTAGCCTGCACACCCGTGGGATGTTCCAAATAAGTGTTTGATGAGCATTCCTCAACTTCCTCAGTCTTTTTTGCCACCTGTGCCAGCTTTTTGGAAACACGTTGCATGCATCGAATTCCATTGCATAGAATAACAAATATTTCCAGTTCGAAGGTTAGGTATTTTGTATTTGCAGTCCATCCAATTGAATATAAGTTGAAATAAATTTGCAAATCATTGTATTTTTATTTTTATTTATTTTTTTTTTTAACCGTTTTACTAGTTTTAAGGTTTGGGTATGACAAGACCACAGAACTCTGTAACATTAAAATAAACGAAATACAACTAAATAGCCCTTATTTATTGACGTTTTGTGTCAATGGCAAGCCAAAGGGAGCCGCAGACCCCTGGATACAAGATAACACTATTCTACGTGTTTTTCCACTCTAGTACTACTTTAAGGCGGTACTAGCCTTGATTAGACTCGGCATTGTATCGAAAGCAAAACTCGGTTTACAGATTTCTACAAATGTTAGACGTCATTCAGTTTTTTCATGCTATATATATATATATATATATATATATATATATATATATATATATATACACACCAACACACACACACACCTGCTTCCCTGCATGTGGTCAATCCGCGGGCGTCTGACGGTGCCCGTCTGGCCGCGGGTATGCGGGAAGGTCGAGGGCGTCTACCACGGGGCGGGGGGGCGGTTAAGCAGAACCTTCAGGACCGAGGCAATCAACGGCCGCACTTTTTTTTTCCACTTTGCATTTGACCTGCGCTCGGCGATTCCGGACTCGTGTCCAATTACCTCGGCCCCCGTCTGGTTCCTGTGGCGGACACGAAAGAGTGGGTGTTTAATTATCAGAGACGGCAAGGTGTGTAAAAAAAAAAAAAAAAAAAAAAACGGGGAACAAAGTGAAACTAGTCAACTAACACTGAGATAAGACAACGTTACGGTGTACCTGATGAAATGTCTTGGCGTGCCTAATGAAGTGTCCAGTCGTGTGTTTGTAATTGAAGAAAGTGAAACAGATGACAAAAACAAAAACAAAGATGTCTTGTATATATCGACGTGTAACGGGAAGCATTTTCTCTGCAAATTCTGGATTCAATAATTTGACTGACAAAATCATATTTTTTGTCAAATTCTGGAAAAAGAAAAAGGGGCCCCTGGTTATATAGCATTGTGGAGGGGGGCGTGGACTGCGGGCCTGCCTGCGGAACATGGTGTGCAAGGACCGGCACGCAAAGACAGCGACGGGTGAGTAGATGGCCCAGGTGTATTTTTTATCTAATCACCGGTTCAAGGTAAAACACTGGTTTGTTTGCATAAATTAATAGATGGCTTTTCCTCCTGCATCCTCTCATCAGCACCTCCAACTCCAACCCCTTATCTTCGCCGGCTGCTGCTAATTAGATAACGAGGCCCACCTGGGCCATCGACTCACCGGTCGCCTTTATTAGCAGCAGCCGGGACGAGACACGGGGTTGGAGTTGGAGATGCTGATGAGCGGACACAGGAGGAAAAGACACTGATTAATTAATACAAATAAACTAGTGTTATACCGTGAATTCCGGGCTCTCCTGGCAGTGTGTGGTGAACCGAAGAACCCACTAGAGGCAACCTCTACAAGCATAAACCACATTTGTTGCAATTGTATGTACAATTTAATAAGTCACATATTAAACTGCAAGAAAAGGGTGTCTATAATTTCCACAGAAATGCGCCGCCCTACATAGCAAAGTCGGACTGGGCACAAAACACGTTTTTTCACTCAGCGCTCCACTGCCAATTGGCGGATAAAGTGGGCAGCGTGCCGCCCCTGCTTTGTCACGTTTCATGTGTCAGGTCAACCACGCCGAACGGATCCCCTTTCTACACTGTTTTTAATCATGACTAAATGGAATATATTTAGGTTATTTCAGCAAAAAAAGGCTCGAATATTCTGCATCGATGCCTATCTCCTGTTCATTTTTGGTCTTTCTTTCCCTCAACCGGCTGGACTTGACACCAAGTGGAGGATTTGAGGAGATGATCCTGAACGCGCGCACACACACGCGCACACACACACACACACACACACACACACACACACACACACACACACACACACACACACACACACAGAAAGAAGGTTGGATAATCAGCTTCTCTCTCATGCGGCCTAAATGGTTCCCTCCTCAGACTTCCCACACGATGCCCAAACTGGACGCTGAGCCATTATCCCTCGTCTCCTCAGCCACTCATCCCATAATCTTTTGCTCAGTGCTCGGCGCTCGTCTCCTTTTTAGCATTCGCACATTCCCACCGTCGCACTCGGCGGGAGGATGGGGGAGGGAGGGGGGATAGGCTGTATTTTGCTGGGAGAGGCGAGGTCGCGACTCCCATCTCTCAGACGGCCCAGCAATTGGTTCCGTGAAAGGATAAGACTCACTTCTGCTGAATTACACTTTTCCTGAACGCGTTCATAGAATTTGAAGAAATCTTTGTTTGTTTTTTTGTCATTATTTTCACTTTCTTCAATTACAAATACATGACTGGACACTTCATTAGGTACATCTTAAGACAGGGCTGTTAAAACGTTCACATATACACATGAGTATATATATATATATATATATATATATATATATATATGTATATATATACAGTGAAGAAAATAAGTATTTGAACACCCTGCTATTTTGCAAGTTCTCCCACTTAGAAATCATGGAGGGGTCTGAAATGTTCAGGGTAGGTGCATGTCCACTGTATGAGAGATAACCTAAAAAGAAAAATCCAGAAATCACAATTTATGATTTTTTAACAATTTATTCGTGTGATACAGCTGAAATTAAGTATTTTAACACCTGTCTATCAGCTAGAATTCTGACCCTCAAAGACCTGTTAGTCCGCCTTTAAAAGTCCTCCTCCACTCCACTGTATTGCACCTGTGTGAGGTCGTTAACTGCATAAAGACACCTGTCCACCCCATACAATCTGTAAGACCCAAACATTCAGCATGGCTAAGAGCAAAGAGCTGTCCAAAGACACCAGAGACAAAATTGTACAACTCCACAAGGATGGAAATGGCTACAGAGAAATTGCCAAGCAACTTGGGGAAAAAAGGTCCACTTTTGGAGCAATCATTAGAAAATGGAAGAAGCTAAACGGTCAATCTCAATCGGAGTGGAGTCCCATGCAAGATATCACCTAGTGGGGTCTCAATCGGAGTGGATCCCCATGCAAGATATCACCTAGTGGGGTCTCAATGATGCTGTCTTTGGAGGTGGGAGGAAGCCGGTCACTGTTGGTAATACACTAAGATGTCATGGTTTGAAATCATGCATGGCACGGAAGGTTCCCCTGCTTAAACCAGCACATGTTAAGGCCCGTCTTAAGTTTGCCAATGACCATTTGGATGATCCAGAGGAGTCATGGGAGAAAGTTTTGTGGACAGATGAGACCAAAATTGACATTTTTGGTCATAATTCCACTATGTGTTTGGAGGAAGAAGAATGATGCGTACCATCCCAAGAACACCATTCCTACTGTGAAGCATGGGGGTGGTAGCATCATGCTTTGGGGGTGTTTTTCTGCTCATGGGACAGGACGACTGTACTGTATTAAGGAGAGGATGACTGCAGCCATGTATTTTGAGATTTTGGGCAAAAACCTCCTTCCCCTCAGTCAGATCATTGAAGATGAGTCGTGGCTGGATCTTCCAACATGACAATGACCCAAAGCACACAGCCAGGAAAACCAAGAAGTGGCTTTGTAAGAACCATATCAAGGTTCTGGAGTGGCCTAGCCAGTCTCCAGACCTAAATCCAATTGAAAATCTTTGGAGGGAGCTGAAAGTCCGTGTTACTCAACGACAGCCCAGAACCCTGACTGATCTAGAGAAGATGTGTGTGGAGGAGTGGGCCAAAATCCCTCCTGCAGTCTGTGTAAACCTGGTGAAGAACTACAGGAAACGTTTGACCTCTGTAATTGGTGTTCAAACACCTATTTTCAGATTTGTCACACAAATAAATTGTTAAAAAATCATAGATTGTGATTTCTGGATTTTTCTTTTTAGGTTATCTCTCATACAGTGGACATGCACCTACTGTGAAATTTCAGACCCCCTTATGATTTCTTCGCTGTATATATATATGTTTATATATATATGCATGTGCATATATGTGTGTGTATATATATATATGTATATAGATATATATATATGTGTGTGTGTATATTTATATATAGCCGTATGTATATATATATATATATATATATTTCAATTTTGTGCATACCTATAAAAAAAGAGAAACTAAAGATCGTCTGCATTTTCCACTTAGTTATGAAATTGTGACTTTTGTCGAGTAAAATTATGACTCTTTTCATTAAATTGCCAACATTTTAAGCTTTTTTTTATAAAACTGCGACTGTTGAGCAATATTCTAACTTTTATCATAATACTGCACAAATATTCAGTGTTTCTTGTAAAATGTTTACTTTTGTTGAGTAAAACTATGACTTTTATTATAATACTGCCAAAATTCAAAGTTGTTCTTGTGAAATTCCAACAAATTTTTCACAACAAGCTTTTTTTGTATTTGCATAGTATGTATATATTATTAATGTTTTAAATACAAATCTTTATTTATCTAGACAGGGTGGTTCTAGAGAGGTAGGCATTTTTTCAGAGGTCTCAAAAAGGTAACAAATACAAGAATATATGTGTGTGTGTGTGTGTGTGTGTGTGTGTGTGTGTGTGTGTGTGCGCGTGTGTTCTTGTATTTCTACCCTTCTTGAGACATCAACAAGGAAAAATACCGTCCATACGAGGACCGGTAAACAAGTTAGGACATAAATCATGGTCCCAATACGGAAAACCATTGCATCTAATAGAACATGTCTCATTTGCACCCCTGGTGGTGAAATCTATCAAAGTGAGGGTGGTCCCCAAAAAGTAAGGATTTTTCAAATTGACTGCGAGTCGGTTTTTAAAGTGCCCCCCCCCCCCCCGTCTTGTCAACATATGAAATAACAAGTGTGTGTAAGAAATTGAAATATGCCCACTTTTGCCGAAATGTATTAAAACATTTAAAATTATAGAGACATACTGAATGAAGATGAAAAAACAATTACAAAAAATATTAAATAACTAAAAGCAGTCATTTTTCACAAAGGTGCAACCTTTTTCATACAAAATTGGGAAACAAATCTCATATTCTGTTTCTGTAAATTGCAATTTTTTGTAAAACTACAACTGTTTTATGTAAAAATATTACTTTTCAATGAAAAAATGGTGAAATTTGTCATATAAAATTTTAACTTGAATCACAATTTTGGCCATTTTTTTGTTGTTCTTGTAAAATAGAGACTTTTGAGTAAAATTATGACTTGTTATAATTTTGCCAAGTAAAATTCCGATTATTATTATAACATTGCCAAACAATTTTTACATTTTCTCATAAAAATGCTGACTTTTGTTGAGTAAAATTGCGACTCTTTTCATAAAATTGTCCAAATGTTAAGCTTTTTTTGTAAAACTGCAACTGTTATTGAGTAAAATTCCAACTTTTATCATACTATTGCACAAAAAAGTTCAGTTTTTCTTGTAAAACTTTGACTTGCGTTGAGTAAAACCACGACTTTTAATATAATACTGCCTTTTCTTGTGAAATTCCAACTCATTTTTCACAGCAAGCTTTTTTATACGTGCATAGTATGTATATATTATTAATGTTGTAAATACAAATCTTTATACATCTCGAAAGGGTGGTTCTAAAGAGGTAGGCATTTTTCAGAGGTCTCAAGAAGGTAAGAAGAACATGAATGTGTGTGTGTGTGTGTGTGTGTGTGTGTGTGTGTGTGTGTGTGTGTGTGCGTGTGTGTGTGTGTGTGTGTGTGTGTGTGTGTGTGTGTGCGCACCATTATTGATTCATGGAGGCCTCGGATCCCTGGCAGAGAGGGTAAAGACCTGTCTCTTCTCTCCAACTTCCAAACTCGTTCCCTTCCATCCTCCGGAGGAGTCATACTCCTCTCACCCTCCAGCCATTGTAAAAAAATAAAAATAAAAAAAAAATCACAAAAATGTTGCAGCGTTATTAATCACCTGACCACAAAAGAACACCGTGGGGACGGGGGGCGGGGGGCTGGGGCCCACTGCGGAACTCAGCGGTCCAATTCGGGAACCTCAGGCACCACATGTTGTGCATTATTTTAATAATGAAGTATTTTATTGATTGGTTTGATTGAGTAATGCAATAAAAACTGTATACTGTGGACGTTTCCTGCTGTTTAAAGGCTTGAACCGGAAGTACAAGTGCCGTGCCTAGCCGTCCATTGCGTTTCTATTCGTATGGATTCTTCATTCGTCACTCCAAACAACGCTTGTAAGTTTTACAATACAACTAAAACTGTTCATACTTACATGCCATGTAGAAAAATATTTTTCAAAAAATGGTGTGTTATCGTTTGTGCTATACCGCCACCTTTTGAACGAGTTTGCCCACTGCAGGTATGGCTGGGTGAATGCCTACAAGTGTCTCATGCTCTTTAAGGGCTTGAACCGGAAGTATAAGTGCTTTGCATAGCCGTCCATAGCGATTTTACTTGCATGGATTATTTATTTGTCACTCCAAGCAACGTTTGTAAGTTTTACAATACAACTAAAACCATCCATATTTACTTGTCATCAAGCAAATAGGTTTTCATAAAATGGTGTGTTATACTTTGTACTATGGCGCCATCCTTTGGAGCAGTTTTCCCACTGCAGGTCCAGCTGGGTGAATGCCTACAAGCGTTTCCTGCTGTTTAAAGGCTTGGACCGGAAGTGCAAGTGTCGTGCCAAGCCGTCCATAGCCTGTTTTTTCTGTTTATCATCAAACAGAAAAAAATGAAGCATTCTTGCAAACAGAAGTGCTCGAGTGAAAACATAAATTAACATATATTGATTGGCAGCCGGTGTGGACCGGCTGCCAATCAACGGCAGGTGAGGAGAAAACAGTATTCCGCGGAACAAACAGGAAATTTAACAAAATACGAGCACTGACGGGGAGTAAATACAAAAACAAGGAAAACCAACAGAAATTAAGTGACAGATTGTCACAATTCGTCACTCCAAGCAATGTTTGTAAGTTTTACGATATAACTAAAACTATTCATACTTACTTGCTATGAAGCAAATAGGTTTTCATAAAATGGTGTGTTATAGTTTTTGCTCTGGCGCCATCTTTTGGACCAGTTTGCCCGATGCAGTTACAGCTCAGTGAATGACTACAAGCGTTTCATGCTCTTTAAAGGCTTGAACCCGAAGTACAAGTGCTGCACCTAGCCATCCATAGCGATTTTACTTGTATGGATTATTTATTTGTCACTTCAAGCAACGTTTGTAAGTTTTACAATGTAACTAAAACGATCCATACTTACTTGTCATCTAGTAAATAGGTTTTCATAAAATGGTGTGTTATCGTTTGTGCTATACCGCAACCTTTTGAACCAGTTTGCCCACTGCAGGTCCAGCTGGGTGAATGCCTACAAGCGTTTCCTGCTGTTTAAAGGCTTGGACCGGAATTGCAAGTGCCGTGCCTAGCCATCCATTGTGTTTCTACTCATATGGATTCTTCATTCGTCACTCCAAGCAATGTTTGTAAGTTTTACAATATAACTAAAACTATCCATACGTACTTGTCATCTAGCAAATAGGTTTTCATAAAATGGTGTGTTATCGTTTGTGCTATACCGCGACCTTTTCAACCAGTTTGCCCACTGCAGGTCCAACTGGGTGAATGCCTACAAGCGTTTCCTGCTGTTTAAAGGCTTGGACCGGAAGTGCAAGTGCCGTGCCTAGCCATCCATTGTGTTTCTACTCATATGGATTCTTCATTCGTCACTCCAAGCAATTTTTGTAAGTTTTACAATATAACTAAAACTATTCATACTTACTTGCCATCAAGTAAAATAGTTGTCATAAAATGGTGTGTTATAGTTTGTGCTATGGCCCCATCTTTTAGACCAGTTTTCCCACTGCAGGTCAAGCTGGGTGAATGTCAACAAGCATTTCCTGCTGTTAAAAGCCTTGAACCAGAAGTACAAGTGCCGTGGCTAGCCGTCCATAGCGTTCTAACGCGTGTGGATTCTTTGTCACTTCAAGCAACGTTTGTAAATTTTAAAATATAACCAAAACTGTTCATCGTTATCAAACCGTCCCATGTGTGACATCTGTGTTACTCTTACGGCGTCCGTGCGGAAACTAAGACCAGCTATCTAAAGTTCCAGGCACTCCATGCAGTCCAGATTGTGATTTTTGAACTCATTAAATAATTAATCGAACCAACAGAATAAATATCGAGGCCTTTTTTCCCATCAAATTAGTTGAAGTGTCAAATTTTCCAGTTTTCAAGCTAGGGTTTGAAAACACAATTTTTGCTTTGGTTCAGGTTCAAATGAAAACGAGTGCCCAAAGCGTCCCAACAGGTGGAAAAGTCGAATATAGAGGATTGCAACATGAATAAATATACTCTTCAATGAGCGAGCCCTCGAAGCATCACTGTGGCAGAAGGAGCTGATACCTCGGCATCAAACCTGTCACACCAGCGCTTTGACGGTTTGCCTAGATCCCTCCGCTCCGTGCATTCTTGGATTTTTTGGGATAGTTCTCCATAAAAATAGAAAATTAAAAACTTTTGCAGCAGAAACCTTTTTCTGTTTCAATTAAATAATCTCGGAAGTCATCTAGGAAAAAAAGTAACTGGTGAAGTAACCGTTCAGGTTATGGTTGGCGTGAACCCACGATGCAGAGAAGGCAGGCGAAGTGCAAGCAAAGGCCCAGGTACTAAAAGTGGGGAAGCACTAGAGCCGTAGATCACCGGCGAACCAAAACATAAACATTCATTTCGCACTTGTAAGTTTTACAATGTAACTAAAACCATTAATGACTTACTAAACCGTCCCATGTGTGATGTCTGCAGGAGTGTTTTTGTGCATATTTGTACGTGCTATCGTAATGTAATCAATCCAGCGTTGTATGCTAACACGATTACGAGTGTTAGCCTTATTAACTGACGATGGCGTTCTTTTTGTATTGTTTCACGTCCGCAAATTCCTCAGTCAATGTTTCGCTGATAAAAAAGCTAACTTCTCTAGCTATGACTTCTGTTTTGTTTGTAACACCACGTTAAGACAGCTGATCAGACACGGCTTGGAAACAATTAGTGTATGTAAATAAACATTTGCAAAATATATCTGCGACTTATAGTCTGGTGCGGTTAATATATGGAAACATTGTTTTCTTTTGAAATTCAGTAGAGGTGCGGCTCATATAACGATGCGCCTTATGGTCCAGAAAATACAGGCTTATTTTTTAAATATTGGTTGTAATCAGTGAGTTTAACAGTACCTGATAGTCGGAAGCAGTGTTAATTTTGTTGACGAAAAATTTTCGTCATAGTTATCGTCAACGACCTTTTTTTTCCGACTAAAACGAGACAATAACTAAAAAAAAAAAAATGTATGTGGACTAAGACGATGACGAGGTGTATTGACATATTCGTCAACTAATAAAAACGAGACGAAAATGTCTGCCAGAGACGAGATCAAATCGGAACTCATTTCGTTAGGAAGAGGCGGGAGGAGTTGGGAAGAGAAGCAATCAGAGCGACGTGGGAAGGAAGTTACATAAACGTAGTTTGCGTTTGAGACTGACCCGGGAATGCGCTGCAGAAGAGGAGAGAAGACATATGGGGAAATTTTATATTTGAGGTAAAAGATAACAAGACGCGGTGTAAGAAATGCAGCGCGAGGATTACGGGGAAAAACACAACAAACTTGAAGCGACATTTACAGTCGAATCACCCCGAAATCCACACACAGGTAAGCATTTTCCACAACTTACAGTCGACGTTATACCGTTTATTACACAGCTTACTCGTGAAATACTAAATTTGAGACATGATTTTCATCAAAATACGACTTGTGTCGGTGATTTTTCCGCTGTTTTGCTTTGACTTTCAGAAATGAAAGGGAAAGTTTACATATTACCCTTTAGTTGACTAAATCTACTGTAGTTTTCGTCGACTATAATCTTATGATATTTCGTCAACTAAAACTGAAACAATTTATCCATCCATTTTCTACCGCTTATTCCCTTTCGGGGTTGCGGGGGGCGCTGGCGCCTATCTCAGCTACAATCGGGCGGAAGGCAGGGTACACCCTGGACAAGTCACCACCTCATCGCAGGGCCAACACAGATAGACAGACAACATTCACATGACTAAATCTAAATTACATTTTAGTCAAAAGACTATGACTAAAACTAAATCTATTTTTGCTGTCAAAATTAACACTGGCCTTATAGTCCAGAAAATACAGTAGTAAAGGCTTATTTTTTAAATATTTGTTGTAATGTGGTTGACGGCCACCAGAGAGGCGCCACAGAAAATGAGCCAAAAAGGAACCAAAGTGTTTTGGTTTAATTTCGGGGGCACGTTCAAGAGTGCAGTTGTAAAATAGTTTGACTTTGTTACTCGTCCCTTTCGGCTAACTTATGGAAACATTTTTTTTTTCTAAAATTCAGTAGGTGCAGCTTGTATATCGGTGCACTAGAGATGCGCGGATAGGCAAGTATATCATCCGCAACCGCATCATCAAAGACGTCATCCGCCTGCCGTCCACCCGAACTAACATTTTATCAGGACCGTACCCGCCCGCCAACCGCCCGCTGAAATAAATCAGAGGTCGGCCGCCTTTACCACTCACAGAGCTATTTAAACTTGTTTCACAGAGTAATGAATTCAATTGGAGCCGCTAACGTTCTCGCAACTGTCCAAGAGCGTTCATCCTGATGACAAGAATATGGGCGTGCTGTGAAGTCATTGCCTTAGACACCTTCAACAACATTTACAAACCTATTGATGGTCCGTCAACATGTGTGCAGATTTCCCAATTACACGTACAAGATTGAAAGGTGACTGATGGTTGTGATATAAACAATTTTAACACTCTTACTAATATGCGCCACGCTGTGATGCCACACAATACAAGATTGACAAACACATTTCGGGAGAACATCCTCACAGTAACAACATAAACGCAACACAACAAACACCCAAAATCCTTTGTATCCGTGACAAACCTGAATATATTTTACACCCACGCGCCCCCAACCCCGCCCACCTTACGGGCGCACGGAGGGGGGGAGCCTGGTTAGCTAGCGGGGTGTATAAAATAGTCATGGTGTGTCATGAATACAAAGGATTCTGGGTATTTGTTGTGTTACGTTTATGTTGTGTTACTGTGAGGATGTTCTCCCGAAATGTTGTTATCGTTCTTAATTGGTGTGGCTTCACAGCGTGGTGCATATTACTAAGAGTGTTAAAATTGTTTATATCACAACCATTAGTGTACTCTGTGTCACCCAGTATGCCTTGCTGTCGTGTGCGTGTTGCCGCGGGAGCCACACACAACATGATGCTGGGCTGACAAGCAGATCGTACATGTTGTAGAGGGCGGCAAAGCCAATGGCTTCATAGCACGCCCTAATACTTATTATCCGGGTGACTGCCGGCAGTCATTCAAGAGAATAATAGCGTCCCCTGTTCTTTTCTTCGCTTTATGACAAGGGTCTTAAATGGCTCTTTGAATGGCAAGGCATACCGATCCCAGAACCATGTATATCAAATATTTCCAGATGGTTCAACCGCCACCCGCCCGAATCTAATTAAAATCTATGTTATCGTCATGTCAACCGCCCGACCGCGACTGCAAACCGCCCATCTCTACGGTGCACCCTATTGTACGGAATATACAGAAGGTACAGGATTATTTTTTAATAGTTTGTTTTATTGTGGATGACGGCCACAAAAAGTTCACCACAGAAATTGCTGTGCACCCAAAAAGGAGCTAAAATGTTTGTGTTTAAATTCGGGGGCTTGTTCGGGAGTGCAGTTGTTATAAAGTTTGACTTTGTTCCTCTTGCCTCCAGGCTAATTTATGTAAAAAAAATATATATTCTAAAATTCAATAGGTGCGGCTTATGGTGGCCTGTAGTCCGGAATGTACAGTATGTACAGGATGATGTTTTATATTTTGTTGTAATGTAAACCACGGCCACCAGGGGTGCGCCACAGAAAATGCTGTGCACCAAAAAGGAGCTGATTGATTGATTGATTGATTGATACTTTTATTAGTAGATTGCACAGTTAGGTACATATTCCGTACAATTGACCACTAAAAGGTAACACCCCAATAAGTTTTTCAACTTGTTTAAGTCGGGGTCCATGTTAATCAATTCATGGTACAAATATATACTACCAACATAATACAGTCATCACACAAATTAATCATCATAGTATGTACATTGAATTATTTACATTATTTACAATCCGGGGGGTGGGATGAAGAGCTTTGGTTGATATCAGAACTTCAGTCATCAACAATTGCATCAACAGAGAGATGTGGACATTGAAACAGTGTAGGTCTTATTTAGTAGGATATGTACAGTCAGCAGAGACCATAGTGAGTTCAGATAGCATAAGAAGAAGTATATACATTAGAAGTACATTTGAGTTGTTTATAATCCGGGGAGATGGGATGCGAATGGAGGAGGGTATTAGTAAAGTGTTGAAGTTGCCTGGAGGTGTTGTTTTAGAGCGGTTTTGAAGGAATATAGAGATGCACTTACTTTTATACCTGTTGGGAGTGCATTCCACATTGATGTGGCATAGAAAGAGAATGAGTTAAGACCTTTGTTAGATCGGAATCTGGGTTTAATGTGGTTTGTGGAGCTCCCCCTGGTGTTGTGGTTATGGTGGTCATTTACGTTAAGGAAGTAGTTTGACAGGTACTTCGGTATCAAGGAGGTGTAGCGGATTTTATAGACTAGGCTCAGTGCAAGTTGTTTCAAGCTAAAGTGTTCGTGTTTAATTTCGGAACCACGTTCGGGAGTGCAGTTGTAATAAAGTTTGACTTTGTTTCTCGCACCTCCCGGATAATTTATGGAAATATTTTTTTCTTCTGAAATTAAGTAGGTGCGGTTTGCATACCGGGGCGTCCTATAGTCCGGAACATATAGTATGTACAGGATTATCTGTAATGTTGTGTTATAATGTCGACGACAGCAACCGGAGGTGTGCCAAAGAAAATGTTGTGCACCAAAAAGGAGCCAAAGTGTTCGTGTATAATTTCGGGGGCTTGTTCGGGAGTGCAGTTGTAATAAAGTTCGACTTTGTTACTCGCACCACCCAGATAATTTATGGAAAAAAATGTTTATTATAAAATTCAGTAGGTGCGGTTTATGGTGGCCTACAGTCCGGAATATACAGTATGTACAGGATTATTTTTTAAAGGGGAACATTATCACAATTTCTGAAGGGTTAAAACCAATAAAAATCAGTTCCGAGTGGCTTATTTTAATTTTCGAAGTTTTTCCTCAAAATTTTACCCATCACGCAATATCCCGAAAAACGGCTTCAAAGTGCCGGATTTAACCGTCGTCATATCCACCCGTCCATTATCCTGTGACGTCACAGCGTGACCACACAGAAACAAACATGGCGGGTAGCATAGCGATAATAGCTCAGATTCTGACTCGGATTTCAGAGCCGTAAGCGATTCAACAGTTTATGCATGTATTGAAACGGATGGTTGGAGTGTGGAGGCAGGTACCGAAAACGAAATTAAAGGCCTACTGAAATGAGATTTTCTTATTCAAACGGGGATAGCAGGTCCATTCCGTGTGTCATACTTGATCATTTCGCGATATTGCCATATTTTTGCTGAAAGGATTTAGTAGAGAATATCCACGATAAAATTCGCAACTTTCGGTGCTAAGAGAAAAGCCCTGCCTCTACCGAAAGTCGCAGACGAGGACATCACATGTTTGATCGCTCCTCACATATTCACATTGATTATAATGGGAGCCTCCAACAAAAAGTGCTATTCGGACCGAGAAAACGACAATTTCCCCATTAATTTGAGCGAGGATGAAAGATTCGTGTTTGAGGATATTGATAGCGACGGACTAGAAAAAAAAAAAAACGTGATTGCATTGGAGAAGATTCAGATGTTTTTAGACACATTAACAAGGTTAATTCTGAGAAATCCCTTATATTTCTATTGTGTTGCTAGTGTTTTAGTGAGACGGATTCCGATGTTTTTAGACACTTTTACTAGGATAATTCTGGGAAATCCCTTATCTTTCTATTGTGTTGCTAGTGTTTTAGTGAGTTTAACAGTACCTGATAGTCGGAAGGGTGTCTCCACGGGTGTCTTGACGCGCAGTGTCTCAGGGGAGTCGACGGCAGCTATGGACGGCACAAGCTCAGCTTTTCTCTGGTAAGAACTGACTTTTTAGCCACAATTTTCTCAGCGAAACCTGCTGGTTGACATGTGGTCGGGAACCATGTTTGCTTGACCTCGCTCTGATCCATAGGAAAGTTTCACTTCCAGGAATTTTAAACAAGGAATCACCGTGTGTTTGTGTGGCTAAAGGCTAAAACTTGCCAACTCCATCTTTCTACTGTGACTTCTCCAATATTAATAGAACAAATAGCAAAAGATTCAGCAACACAGATCTCCAAAATACTGTGTAATTATGCCGTTAAAGCAGACAACATTTAGCTGTGTGTGTGTGCAGCGCTCGTACTTCCTAAAAACCTTTGACGTCTTGCGTTCACGGCATCATTACACAACGTTTCGAAGACGAAACTCCCAGGAAATTTAAAATTGTAATTTAGTAAACTAAAAAAGCCGTATTGGCATGTGTTGCAATGTTACAATTTCATCATTGATGTATAAACTATCAGACTGCGTGGTGGGTAGTAGTGGGTTTCAGTAGGCCTTTAAAGAAGAAACAGAAGCTTTTGAGCCAAATCACGACAGACAGCGGCACAGGAGGAAGCGCGGACGAATTTGGCGATCGCCTTCTAACCAACGATTGGTATGTGTTTGTTTGGCATTAAACGGGGTTGGAGGGAAAGGCTGGCTGCAAATATAGCTACAAATGAGGCATAATGATGCAATACAGTGGGGCAAAAAAGTATTTAGTCAGCCACCGATTGTGCAAGTTCTCCCACTTAAAATGATGACAGAGGTCTGTAATTTTCATCATAGATACACTTCAACTGTGAGAGACAAAATGTGAAAAAAAAAATCCGGGAATTCACAATGTAGGAATTTTAATGAATTTATTTGTAAATTATGGTGGAACATAAGTATTTGGTCAACCATTCAAAGCTCTCACTGATGGAAGGAGGTTTTGGTTCAAAATCTCACGATACATTCTTTCCTTAACACGGATTAATTGTCCTGTCCCCTTAGCAGAAAAACAGCCCCAAAGCATTATGTTTCCACCCCCATGCTTCACAGTAGATATGGTGTTCTTGGGATGCAACTCATTATTCTTCTTCCTCCAAACACGACGAGTTGAGTTTATACCAAAATGGATACATGGATGATACAGCAGAGTATTGGGAGAATGTCATGTGGTCAGATGAAACCAAAATAGAACTTTTTGGTACAAACTCAACACGCCGTGTTTGAGTTGAAAATTATGATGAAAATTACAGACCTCTGTCATCATTTTAAGTGGGAGAACTTGCACAATCGGTGGCTGACTAAATGCTTTTTTGCACTACTGTATGTACATACAGCTAGCCTCAATAGCATGTTAGCACTGAATAGCTTGCAGTCATGCCGTGACCAAATATGTCTGATTAGCACACTCCACATAAGTCAATAACATCAACAAAACTCACCTTTGTGATTTCGTTGACTTTATCGTTGGAAATGCATCTGCTTCGAGTGTCGAAGGATATCCACACATTCTTGCCATCTCTGTCCTAGCATAGCTGTCGTCGGTAAAATTTGCAGAACAAACGAGGAACTTTCGCATCTTTTGACCACTGTTGCAACTTGAGTCCGTCTCTGTTCGTGTTGTTACACCCTCCAACAACACACCGACAAGGCATGATGTCTCCAAGGTACCGGAAAACAGTCGAAAAAACGGAAAATAACAGAGCTGATTTGACTTGGTGTGGCGGGTCGCTTCACGATGTGACGTGACGTGTGAAAGGTCATTGCTCCGACAGGCGAACTATTGAAAGGCGTTTAAATCGCCAAATTTACCCTTTCAGAGTTCGGAAATCGGTTAAAAATACATATGGTCTTTTTTCTGCAACATCAAAGTACATATTGACGCTTACATAGGTCTGGTGATAATGTTCCCCTTTAATAATCTGTTATGATGTGGACAACGGCCACCAGAGGCGCGCCACATAAAATGCTGTGCACCAAAAAGGAGCCAAAGTGTTTTTGTTTCATTTCGGGGGGCATGTTCGGGAGTGCAGTTGTAATAAACTTTGACTTTGTTCCTCGCGCCTCCCTGCACACACTCGCTGCCCCCAGCCGACGAGGCAAACACCACCTGTCACTACAATCCAAGCAGTCGCACGCTTCAACCTTTACTCGCAACTCCCGAGCCCTCTGGTTCAGCTCCAGGCCCTCACCCCACCGCCGCAGCCCGCACACTCCTAAAAAAAAAAGATCAAAGGGGGATGTCCGTTCCTGACTCTTTGATTCCACCTCCGTTTCCCTCCACATGACTTTGTGATGCGAACAGACAGACGGACTGAGACCTTCAGATGAAAAGAAGATGGTAGGCCTAAGGCTCGGGACTGAGACAAACCACCCGAGGCAGAGTACCACTTTGTTTTGTACTGTGGAGACTTCTTCCCTTTCTATTTTCGTCATGAATAGGTATGAGAGGAAACGGAGGAATTTCCTTTAATTAGAAACCAAAGGTAGGCGGGAGTGTGATCTTTTTGTTCTTCGCCTAATTAGGCCGATGTATGGGGAAGTGTTGTACCTGCCTGCAAGTTTGGGCCAGCCTTAAGGGGTTGACCTACTAAAAGTTACGGGCTTTGCTAAGCGTACATCTGCAGAGTATGGAAATGAGTCAGGAGTGGGCGGCTTGTGACAGGCGAGTCGGAGCCACGTCTGGCGAAAAAGGTAAAAAAAAGAATGAAAAATGCCGATTCCCGATGTCAAAAAACACCTAATGACTCTCTGTGGAGAGGGGTGGCACACATCATCGCACACACGCTTTTACACCTTTATCTGCCCTTCCACAGACAGCCGGTCCTTGGAGAGTCTGAAAGGACGTACACGTGTATGTTCTTGTATTTCTACCCTTCCTGAGACATCAACAAGGAACCGGTGAACAGGTTAGGACCGTAATCATGGTCCCGATCCAGAAAACCTTTGCATCTAATAGAGAATGTATCATTTGCACCCCTGGTGGTGAAATCCATCAAAATGAGGGTGGTCCTAAAAAGGAGGGGTTTTTCAAATTCCCCGTGTGTCAGTTTTAAAAGTTTTTCCCATTTGGTCAACATATGAAATAACAAGTGTGTGTAAGAAATTGAATTGCCCCCCTCTGGGCGACAGATAGATAGATAGATAGATAGATAGATAGATAGATAGATAGATAGATAGATAGATAGATAGATAGATAGATAGATAGATAGATAGATAGAGAGAAAGAGAGAGAGATATATAGATAGATAGATAGATAGATAGAGAGAAAGAGGGAGATATATATATAGATAGATAGATAGATAGATAGATAGATAGATAGATAGATAGATAGATAGATAGATAGATAGATAGATAGATAGATAGATAGATATAGATAGAGAGAGATATATAGATAGATAGATAGATAGAGAGAAAGAGAGAGAGATAGATAGATAGATAGATAGATAGATAGATAGATAGATAGATAGATAGATAGATAGATAGATAGATAGATAGATAGATAGATAGATAGATAGATAGATAGATAGATAGATAGATAGATGGATAGATAGATAGATAGATATAGATAGAGAGAGATATATAGATAGATAGATAGATAGAGAGAAAGAGAGAGAGATAGATAGATAGATAGATAGATAGATAGATAGATAGATAGATAGATAGATAGATAGATAGATAGATAGATAGATAGATAGATAGATAGATAGATAGATAGATAGATAGAGTTGTGATCAAAAATATTCAACCCCCACACCATTTTGGTGTTTTAGCAAGTTGGACATTTATTCCGTGTTTTGTTTATAGTCATATCAAATAAAGATGTGTCAAATAGACAAATGCAAATTAAATTGTAACACTGTATTTCACAAAATACCAAAAAAGGACATTTCTCTTAATATCTCATTGACTAAATTATTCAACCACTTGAAGATCATAACTCTTAAGAACAGAATTTGAATAAGTTATTTTCAATCAGGTGTTGAAAACACCTATAGATGTGATTAGAACCATAACGAACAACAATTAAACTGATTGAAAAAGACTGTGACGCTCAGCTACTTGTAGATGGTCGATGGTGTATTTGCAACATGGTGAAGTCCAAGGAGTGGTCAAAGAAGTCAAGAGAGGAGGTAATTTCTCTTCATAAGAAAGGATATGGAAATAAGAAAACAGCAAAGACATTACACATTCCAAGAGACACAGTTGGGAGCATACTTAGCAAGTTTAAAGCTAAAGGCACTACCTGGGCGTGGTAGAAAGAGGATGCTGTGTGCGTAGAGTGGTGAAAAACCCCCCGGGTAACAGCTGAGGAACTACAACAGGACATTGCAGAGGGGGGAACGCCGGTTTCGTCCCAGACAATAAGGCGCGCACTACGAGATGAAGGCCTCCATGCCAGAACTCCCAGGCGCACCCCACTTCTGACTACCAGGCGCAAGAAAATAGACTCCAGTGTGCCAAAAATCATCTGGAAAAACCCCAGATGTTTTTGGGAAACTGTTATATGGAGTGAAGAGACAAAACTGGAACTCTTTGGGCCTATGAATCAACGTTATGTCTGGAGGAGAAAAAATGAAGCTTACAAAGAGAAGAACACCTTGCCTACTGTTAAGAATGGTGGGGGGGTCAATCATGCTCTGGGGCTGTTTCTCTGCCTCAGGTACCGGGAATCTCCAGCGCGTTCAAGGCATTATGAATTTTATTTCCTAGCAGGATATATTAGCTGCAAATGTCATGAAGTCAGTGACGAAGTTGAGGCTTGGGAGACGTCGGACCTTCCAACAGGACAACGATCCCAAGCATACCTCCAAATCAACATCAGAGTGGTTGCAGAAGAAGGGCTGGAAGACTCTGGAGTGGCCTTCACAGTCGCCAGACCTAAATCCTATAGAAAAGCTGTGGTGGGACTTGAAGAAGGCAGTTGCAGCACGCAAGCCCAAGAATATGAATGAACTGGAGGCCTTTGCCCAAGAGGAATGGGCTAAAATACCTGTAGATTGTTGCAAGAAGCTTGTGTCCGCTTATGTATCACCTTTGAAGGATGTCATTACTGCCAAAGGCTGTTCTACTAAGTACTAAAGATGCATGTAACTAGGGGGTTCAATACTTTTGTCAATGAGATATTAAGAACGGGCGGGACGGTGTGGCGCAGTGGGAGAGTGGCCGTGCGCAACCCAAGGGTCCCTGGTTCAAATCCCACCTAGTACCAACCTCGTCACGTCCGTTGTGTCCTGAGCAAGACACTTCACCCTTGCTCCTGATGGGTGCTGGTTGGCGCCTTGCATGGCAGCTCCCTCCATCAGTGTGTGAATGTGTGTGTGAATGGGTAAATGTGGAAGTAGTGTCGAAGCGCTTTGAGTACCTTGAAGGTAGAAAAGCGCTATACAAGTACAACCCATTTATTTGTTTATTAAGAAAAATGTCCTTTTTTGGTATTTTGTCAAATACAGTGTTACAATTGAAGTTGCATTTGTCTATTTGACACATCTTTATTTGATATGACTAGAAACAAAATACGGAATAAATGTCCAACTTGCTAAAACACCAAAATTGTGTGGGGGTTGAATCATTTTGATCACAACTGTATTATTAATGTTGTAAATACAAATATTTATATATCTAGAAAGGGTGGTCCTAAAGAGGTAGGCATTATTTGGATGTCTCAAGAAGGTAAGAAATACACAAGTGTGTGTGTGTGTGTGTGTGTGCGCGTGCGTGCGCGTGTGTGTATTCATTTCGTCTCTCGACCCAAAATGAAGCCGATGTTCTGTGAAGGTCAAGGCCAAGATAGAATAAGACTAAAAGTTTTTTCATGTTTTGTTAGCATTTGGACACATTTTGCTACCTGTCCAAACTGTCCTTGGCACTCTTCCCTGGAAACGTTCTCAGGCTGCATGCATTTGAACCGTGCACCTGACTGCCATAATCCTTAGCAATGTGTGTGCAAACCAAAACAGCACGACAGTGGGTAGAAGAGGTTGTGGTCTGTTCTGACTTAAGGTCAGAATCCCTTATTTTAGGTCACAAAGCAAACAAGATACAGAACAAACCCCGAAACCAGTGAAGTTGGCACGTTGTGTAAATGCTAAATAAAAACAGAATACAATGATTTGCAAATAATTTTCAACCCATAATCAATTGAATAAACTGAAAACTTTATGTTTGCAAATATTAGCTCATTTGGAATGAGATGCCTGCAATATGTTTCAAAAAAGCTGGCACAAGTGGCAAAAAAGACTGAGGAAGTTGAGGAATGCTCATCAAACACTTATTTTGAACATCCCACAGGTGAACAGGCTAATTGGGAACAGGTGGGTGCCACAATTGGGTGTAAAAGCAGCTTCCATGAAAAGCTCAGTCATTCACAAACAAGGACGGGGCGAGGGTCACCACGTTGTGAACAAATTCGTGAGTAAACTGTACGACAGTTTAAGAACAACATTTCTCAATGAGCTATTGCAAGGAATTTAGGGATTTCACCATCTATTGTCCGTAATATCATCAAAATGTTCAGAGAATCTGGAGAAATCATTGCACGTAAGCGATGGTATTACGGACTACTACCTTCTTCAAACCCCGGCCGTTTCTTACCAAATACTATAAAAAAAAATGGGACCCATTGCCTCCCTGCTTGGCACTCAGCATCACGGCTTGGAATTGGGGGGTTAAATCACAAAAATGTATTCCTGGGCGCGGCCACCGCTGCTGCTCACTGCTCCCCTCACCTCCCAGAGGGTGATCAAGGGTGATGGGTCAAATGCATATTACGCCACACCTAGTGTGTGTGTGACAATCATTGGTACTTTAACTTAACTGTAACTTCGATCACTCACCAAACTTGGCACCCACATCAGGACTGGCCAAAATTGGGATCTAATTAAAAAAACAAACCCCAAAACTTTGGTTGCTGCCGCCACTTCTCAAGCCCTGATCTTAGTCAGACCTACATAGCGGTTTTTGTTTAATGTCTCTACGAGATTCCTAACAGAAGTTACAAGCAGTTTGGTCTGGGTTTTTTCCTAGGGGGCGCTAGAGCGTAATTTGGATTTTTAGGGTTTGGTTTTTTTAGTAGATGGCAATTTTCGCCAGTCCTGATTTTTGTGTAAAATTTGGTGAGTTTTGAAGCATGTTAAGGGGGTAAAATCACAGAAATTGGCATTTCTGGATGTTGTTGATAAATGGCTTTCGCTTTGCACAGTAGAGCTTTAACTTGCACTTTGAAGTATTTTAAGAGGGTCATATTACAGCTCAAAGAGGCAAAAATGAAATTTTTTAGGAAACTTTGCGCAGGGGTTCTTTGAAGGCGCGTAAAATCAAAACCGGTGCAGTAATCAAAACTCTTTCGATAATTTTTAATCAGAAGGGTTCGAACTCTCTCCTGTGCGAGTTTGAAGCCAAAATGACAAACGCGCTCAGAGGAGATTACGTTTGAAAAAAAGTGACGGGTGTTTACAAAACTTTTATTTTGAAGGGGTGATTTTTAACTTCCTGTTTATTTTTGCCGAAGGATGTCTGTGAGGACTGGTGGGCATGGTAATGCCGGGTTTGTCCCTCCGTGAATGCGATGACGTGAAACACAACAAAAGGTAAGATCTTAAAATATTTATTTAACAAAAAGAGAGCTCTGAACAGAAATGCTGGAGCTAATAAAAAGGCAAACCAAAAACGCTAGTATGAAAACTAGGAAAATACAAACAGAAAACTAAACTTGGCATGAAAGCACAAACGAGAAAACAAATCATCAGTATGAAAACTAGAATAATCAAGTGGCATAGCGTGAAAGCTAGCGGGAATAAAAGTAGAAAAAGTAGCAGTCGTCACTTGTTGCATGAGAGCAATTTATGAACCCAGGAAGAAAAGAACAAAGAGGCTGTCTTAAATAGGAGGGAGATTAGACAAAACAGGTGCGTGTGGACCGGGATTGGCAGGTGGACTGATGAGTTACCATGGTGACAGGCTAAACAGGAAATAAACAGTCACTTGATGGAGAGTGATACCAGAAAGGAAAAATAACTAATATGTCTAGATACGAGCAGCGGATCGCAACAATGTCAACTATTAAAATGTAGGTCTAAGTGAGACCTACATAGAGGTGTTTGTTTCATGTCTTTTCGACATTCCGACGGGAAGTTACAAGCAGTTTTGTCCGTGTTTTCTTCTTAGGAGCAGTTTTTTCACCAGACTGCACAAGACATTGCAACTTATTATCAACTTATGAAAAGTGAAGTGTTATGAGACTTTTTTTTTTTTTTGCCTTATTTGCATTTAACTTTATTAATATTTGGGTCGCACTGTGTTAAACAAAGCCGCGTTTCTTTTAAGTAATATAGACATGTATCACAGCTGTCTATTTTATAGAGGAATGTAGTTAATGAAAGAGCCAATGTTATTAAAAAAAGTATCATTTAATTCTGAATCGACTGCTGTGGGGCTTAAAGATTCACAGCCCCTTGTATTCGATACTGGCGATACAGGAAAAAACAAAAGGCAGGTATCGATGTATTTGGTATGTATTTCGAGCCTATTTTAGACATTACTCATTAATTAACAGGTGCATAGCGAGCGTATTGATCTGGGTTATTTGTGTCTCATTAAGAGCCGCATTTATCAGTGTTGCTTATTATCAACACGGAAGCTCATAAACAAGCAAAAGAAAATGCTTTATTTACTTTCAGACACTTGGAATGTGAGAAATGCCTTCAAATTAGCCGTTCCCGCCACCCTCCACTTGCTAATTGCCAGCCGAGGTAATTGCCTGTTGAATCTCTTTTTTTATATTTAGCTTACACATGGGAACGCATTGATGTTTTTTTGTTGTTTTTTTTTTGTTCGGTTGAGAGTTTTTGTTTTTTTTACCCCGACCCTGGTTTCAGTCTACAAGAAAGGAGGTATTAGAAGGCAGTAAACAACGGCTCATTACTCCACTCAAGGCTTCAAGTGCCACAGTTTGGCTTGATGAACGCCGAACAAGCACTTGCGTTGCCGTGAATAACAGCATTTCTCCGCGGGTGCTGTGCATAAAAATGTCCACCACGGCCTGCCAGGTGATCAATATGCAAGCCCTCGGAGTTGCAACAACTGTCGACTTGATGAGCCGTAAGAGCGCACACCGGTCACGGCGTATTTTCACACCGAATTAGATTTTCGACTCCAGCAAAAAGATGAAATTGTCATGTCTTTGTGATCATGTTCTGTTTAGTTATGTTCTGTTTTGTTTTTGCGCACCCTGTTTTTTTTTTTTTTGTTTCCATGCCTACCAATCAGTTCACCTGTCCTCACGACTCACGCACCTGATTCATTTGAACTCACGCACCACAGCACTATTAAAGCCTGTAGTTGCCAGGCAGTCAGCCAGGCGACATCATCCTCTACACACCCTTGTTATCTATGCCAGTGGTTCTCAAATGGGGGTACGTGAGATTTTAAAAAAATATTCTAAAAATAGCAACAATTCAAAAATATTTTATAAATATATTTATTGAATAATACTTATATGAATCTAAGTGCATAAACGGTGAGGAAAAAAATGCAACAATGCAATATTCAGTGTTGACAGCTCGATATTTGTGGACATGTTCCATAAATATTGATGTTAAAAATTATTTTTTTTGTGAAGAAATGTTTAGAATTAAGTTGATGAATCCAGATGGATCCCTATTACAATCCCCAAAGAGGGCACTTTAAGTTGATGATTACTTCTATGTGTAGAAATCTTTATTCATAATTGAATCACTTCTTTATTTTTCAACAAGATTTTAGAAAATTTTATATATATTTTTTCCAAATAGTTCAAGAAAGACCACTACAAATGAGCGATATTTTGCACTGTTATACCATTTAATAAATCAGAAACTGATGACATAGTGCTGTATTTTACTTCTTTATCTCTTTTTTTCAACCAAAAATTATTGCTCTGATTAGGGGGTACTTGAATTAAAAAAAAATTCACAGGGGTACATCGATGCTCCTTTCTCGTTCCTAGTAAGTTTTCGTTATTCATGGCGGAGTTTGCAAGTTTTGTTTTATGTCCATAGTTTACGTTGTAGTAATAGTTTTGCTTTCATAGCCAAGTTTTATACCTACGCTGAGAGCGCCTTTTGTTTATACCCTTTGTTTTTTGTAATATTTGCGAGTGATTAATTGAAAGATGTCTGTATTTTCACGCCAAATCGATATGTGTAACAGACGGCTAAACCAGACTGTCGGTGTGGGTGAGCGTAAGTACACAATCAAACGCAGTATTTACGTAAAAATATTGCGATACATATCAATATTTCATATACATACACAGTCAGGATCAAAAGTGTACATACACTTGTAAAGAACATAATGTCATGGCTGTCTTGAGTTTCCAATCATTTCTATAAATCTTGATTTTTTTGTGATAGAGTGATTGGAGCACATACTTGGTCACAAAAAACATTCATGAAGTTTGGTTCTTTTCTGAGTTTATTATGGCTCTACTGAAAATGTGAGCAAATCTGCTGGGTCAAAAGTATACATACAGCAATGTTAATATTTGCTTACATGTCCCTTGGCAAGTTTCACTGCAATAAGAAACTTTTGGTAGCCATCCACAAGCTTCTGCTTGAATTTTTGACCACTCCTCTTGACAAAATTGCTGTAAAGTCAAATATAAATAAGAAATTTAAGTAGATTAATTAACTCATATTACGCTTTGCATATGGTGAATGTTTATATTGATTTTAGAGAAAGCAAACCACCAATTTAAATGGTAGGTATTTCAGTTTGGGCACATACTAACATAGGGGCCTTTTTGTACTGACATTTGTGCGAACCGGATTAGTTCTTGCGGAAGAAAAGGCAATACAATTGAACATTGGTATGCAAAGGTGAGTGTCAGGAAAAATGTATGTAAATTATCAAAAAACTTTCCATTCTCTGAGTTCCCAGTGAACAGAAAAAAGCTGTCTTTGTTGCACCAAGCATAAGGCTTGTAAAAATTCCATTGTGTACGATGGAAGGAGACGGGAGGGGTTATCTGATCCAAGACTTGTCCAAGCTCGATCCAGGACCAGTCCAAGCCTGAAGCATCTTTTTTCTTGTGTTAATGCAGGGGTGTCAAACTCAAATACAGAGTGGGCCAAAATTTTAAACTGAACAAAGCTGCGGGCCAAGGTTGAACAAATTAACCTTTTAATAGGGACCCAAACAAGTTTTGCATTGAATATTGAACAAGCAAGGCTTATATAACTTTATAGTGACATCCAAAGTCGAGTTTCAAATAATAATGATAATAATGATAAATAGAAATGGCATATCAAATAAAATTTAAATAAAAATTGAATGCCTCTTCTATTTGCAGCCTTCTGAGGTAAATATCAAAATAAACTTTTTCCACAGGTTAATAATAAATTTTAAAATAAAATAACAATAATGAATGAATCAAACATTCAAGCCTTGAAATAGGAAGAGAAAGTGCATGAATAAAACGTTAATTATTGCTCAGTTTTGCTCCACTGATTTGCTTTAACAACACTTATATAACTCAATAGTGCAAAATCAACTTTCAAAAAAATAAAACGAAAAAACATCAATGGTATATTAAATTTAAAAATATATATATATAATGCCTCTTTTATGTTTGCAGCCTTTTGAGGTAAGTATCAACATTAACTTTTTCCTCAGGCTAATAAATTTGAAAATAAAATAATGAGGTGGACGGGATTGGGAGACGGGGGGGTTGGGTTTGGTGGTAGCGGGGGTGTGTTTGATTGATTGATTGATTGATACTTTTATTAGTAGATTGCACAGTACAGTACATATTCCGTACAATTGACCACTAAATGGTAACACCCGAATAAGTTTTTCAACTTGTTTAAGTCGGGGTCCACGTTAATCAATTCATGGTAATGTGTATTGTGTCCCGGAAGAGTTAGTGCTGCAGGGGGCTCTGGGTATTTTTTCTGTTGTGTTACGGTGCGGATGTTCTCCCGAAATGTGTTTGTCATCCTTGTTTGGTGTGGGTTCACAGTGTGGCGCATATTTGTAACAGTGTTAAAGTTGTTTATACGGCCAACCTCATTGTGACCTGTATGGCTGTTGACCAAGTATGCCTTGCATTCAGTTGTGTGTGTGTGTACAAGCCGCATGTAGTATGTGACTTGTATGTGACCGGCAAGCTGCTTGTGTGGAGGGAAAACGGACGTGACGGCAAGTTGTAGAGAACGCTAAAGGCAGTACCTTTAAGGCACACCCCCAATATTATTATCCGGGTGGAAATCGGGAGAAATTTGGGAGAATGGTTGCCCCGGAATATTTTTGAGAGGGGCACTGAACTTCGAGAGTCTTTTGAGTTGGCAAGTATGAGTATTGCAGTAAATGCAGTTTTACAGCGGCACCGCCGCTGTATATTACCGGCGGGCCAGCCCTTATGTTAATTTGATATTGCCTCACTGGCCAAATGAAATCACACAGCGGGCCAAAATTGGCCCGCGGGCCAGAGTTTGACACCCATGTGTTAATGTGATCGAAAACAATGGCTGTTTACATACCCCTCATTCCTTTAGAAACAGCTGTTATGTAAACAGGGAATATCCAAATAAAAGAGGAGACATGAACCTTTTTTTGTTAAAACATGGGTGACACTAAGAGGTTACACGTCGACACGTTTCTCCTCAAATTGAGCAAAATTGAATTCTGTCTCTGTTTATTTTCTTGCTTCTTGTCTTGTTTAATAATGTCCTCGATGTTTGAACCTGACAGTGAGAAGAGACTACATGTTTAGCTTACACAGCATTTATGATACGACCTGCATCTGTTGTCTTCCCAGACACTTACACATGACTATCTCCTTTTATGGTCGAGGGTGTGCTGTCCTGACTTAGCACACACTATGAGACAGGAAGGCGGGACATACAAACGTAAAACTGATGGTTTAGCTTCTCCATGTGAGACCTGACCTCCTCCAGGAACTGCAGTCCTGTATAATGACACTCGCTTTTAACAAAGCAACTTGTTGCCCCCTTTCTGTGCGGACGAAGATGACAAGACCAGAAATACACATCTGTAACAAGACAAGTATCCGACAATCTTGTAGAATGATGCAGTTTTCTAGGGTTTTATTTGAAAATGTCTTCACTTCAAACTTTCAATATATTAATAATCAAATGTTTGCAACGTTAACTGTTGTGTTTCAACACGTGTCAAACTTCCAAGTACCACTCTAATGACCAACATTAAAATACAGTAGCATAGTAGGCCTAGGTATTCATTAAAAAAACTGGTAGAGGAAGTATATTTAATATTTTTGGACACCCGCATTATTCACTTCTATTACTTTTCCCACCATTATTAACCCGGGGTATCCAGATCCACTGTTGATATCTGGTAACCAGTCAACATCTAAATGTCCACCAATATGCAAAAAAGGCTGTTCCTTGCGTCCACTCTCAGTGGCCTAGTGATTAGAGTGTCCGCCCTGAGTAGGTCGTGAGTTCAAACCCCGGCCGAGTCATACCAAAGACTATACAAATGGGACCCATTACCTCCCTGCTTGACACTCAGTATCAAGGGTTGGAATTGGGGGTTAAATCACCAAAAAGTATTCCAGCAGCGGCCACTGCTGCTGCTCACTGCTCCCCTCACCTCCCCGGGGGTGACCAAGGGTGATGGGTCAAATGCAGGGAATAATTTCGACACACCTACTGTGTGTGACAATCATGGGTACTTTAACTTTAACTTTTTAGTCGAGTCATTGACAAAATGGTAAACATGGCAGGCTGTAGGACACTCAGAGCCAGCAGCTACACCACAGCTAAGCACACAATAGCATACAAGCTAGACAAACTTCAAAAAGGTGGCCCTAATTGAACATTGCAGGTGTGAACACCACTTTTCTCAAAATAAAAAAAAGCATCCAATAATTAAAGTTGCATTCAAACATATACATATATATATACACATAGATGATAGTAAACTATAGATAATAGTATAGAAAATGGATAGATATTATTTAATACACCAAAGCAAACGTGTCTGCATCGTTCAACATACAGCGTTGCGAGCCTAATTAATGCGGCCATTCGGTTTAGCCACAAAAATCAATCAGACCCCCACTTCATCTTAAAGACAGCATAAGTCTATTGCATTAATAATAAATAGGTTAATGTTTTTCATACCTCCCATTGTTCTCTGACTCCATTCACTCAATCAAGTTCAGTGGAAATCGGTGCTGAATACACCACCTCTACAAGAGCTTGGACTCTTTTGGTGGTTATGCGATTGGAATTCCTGTGGATCGGATCATATACCCCAGGTTCAGTTTCTCATTTAGATGTCAGCACCTTGTTTCTGCCTCAACTCTCAAGCCGGCTCTGGTTCAAAAAGTCACGATTGGCTCCCCAAGGACAAGTACTACACAAATGTAAACATTGAGTCAAAGTAGTTGTGCTCAGACAGAACACAAACTACCTTGTAATATACAACGTTTTGTGTGGACGAGCTGACTGCAATAGCATCAAATAACCAAACTATTGACATTTCTGTTCGAATGTGGACCAAGATTCAACAGACTCTGGTTATGAACTTTGTCCACCTGCTCCCCAAGTTTCACGTGAATCAGGGCCGTATTTTTTGTCAAATTCTGTTAGCTACAATGGCTGAAAACAACACCTCTACGATAACTTGGACTCTTTTGGTGGTTATGCGATTGGAATTCCTGTAGGTCAGATCATATACCCAGGTTCAGTTTTTCATTTAAATGTCAGCACTTTGTTTCTGCGTCAACTTTCCAACCGGTTCTGGTTCAAAAAGTCACGATTGGCTCCCCAAGGACAAGTACTACAAAAATGTAAACATTGAGACAAAGTAGTGGTGCTCGTATAGAACACAAACTACTTTGTAATATACAACGTTTTGTGTGGACGAGCTGACTGCCATAGCATCAAATAACCAAACTATTGACATTTTTGTTCGAATGTGGACCAAGATTCAACAGACTGGTTATGAACTTTGTCCACCTGCTCCCCAAGTTTCACGTGAATCGCGGCCGTATTTTTTGTCAAATTCTCTGAGCTACCATGGCTGAAAACAACACCTCTACGATAACTTGGACTCTTTTGGTGGTTATGCGATTGGAATTCCTGTAGGTCAGATCATATACCCAGGTTCACTTTCTCATTTAGATGTCAGCACCTTGTTTCTGCCTCAACTCTCAAGCCGGCTCTGGTTCAAAAAGTCACGATTGGCTCCCCAAGGACAAGTACTACAAAAATGTAAACATTGAGACAAAGTAGTGGTGCTCGGACAGAACACAAACTACTTTGTAATATACAACGTTTTGTGTGGACGAGCTGACTGCCATAGCATCAAATAACCAAACTATTGACGTTTTTGTTTGGATGAGGACCAAAATTCTACGGTCTCTGATTATGAACTTTGTCCACCTGCTCCCCAAGTTTCACGTGAATCGGGGCCGTATGTTTTGTGAAATTCTGCTAGCTACCATGGCTGAAAACAACACCTCTACAAGAACTTGGACTCTTTTGGTGGTTATTCGATTGGAATTCCTGTGGATCAGATCATATATCCAGGTTCAGTTTCTCATTTAGATGTCAGCACCTTGTTTCTGCCTCAACTCTCCAACCGGTTCTGGTTCAAAAAGTTATGATTGGCTCCCCAAGGACAAGTAGTACAAAAATGTAAACATTGAAACCAAGTAGTAGTGCTCGGACAGAACACAAACTACCCCGTAATAAACAACGTTTTGTGTGTGCGAGCTGACTGCCATAGCAACAAATAACCAAACTATTGACATTTTTGTTCGGATGTGGACCAAGATTCAACAGACTCTGGTTATGAACTTTGTCCACCTGTTCACCAAGTTTCACGTGAATCGGGGACGTATTTTTTGTGAAATTCTGCTAGCTACCATGGCTGAAAACAACACCGCTATAAGAACTTGGACTCTTTTGGTGGCTATGCGATTGGAATTCTTGTGGATCGGATCATATACCCCAGGTTCAGTTTCTCATTTAGATGTCAGCACCGTGTTTCTGCCTCAACTCTCAAGCCGGCTCTGGTTCAAAAAGTCACGATTGGCTCCCCAAGGACAAGTACTACAAAAATGTAAACATTGAGACAAAGTAGTGGTGCTCGTACAGAACACAAACTACCTTGTAATATACAACGTTTTGTGTGGACGAGCTGACTGCCATAGCATCAAATAACCAAACTATTGACGTTTTTGTTTGGATGAGGACCAAAATTCTACGGTCTCTGATTATGAACTTTGTCCACCTGCTCCCCAAGTTTCACGTGAATCGGGGCCGTATTTTTTGTGAAATTCTGCTAGCTACCATGGCTGAAAATAACACCTCTACAAGAACTTGGACTCTTTTGGTGGTTATTCGATTGGAATTCCTGTGGATCAGATCATATATCCAGGTTCAGTTTCTCATTTAGATGTCAGCACCTTGTTTCTGCCTCAACTCTCCAACCGGTTCTGGTTCAAAAAGTTACGATTGGCTCCCCAAGGACAAGTAGTACAAAAATGTAAACATTGAAACCAAGTAGTAGTGCTCAGACAGAACACAAACTACCTCTTAATATACAACGTTTTGTGTGGACGAGCTGACTGCCATAGCATCAAATAACCAAACTATTGACATTTTTGTTCGGATGTGGACCAAGATTCTCCGGTCTCTGGTTATGAACTTTGTCCACCTGCTCACCAAGTTTCAAGTGAATCAGGGCCATATTTTTAGTAAAAATTCTGCTAGCTACCATGGCTGAAAACAACACCGCTACAATAACTTGGACTCTTTTGGTGGTTATGCAATTGGAATTCCTGTGGATCGGATCATATACACAGGTTCAGTTTCTCATTTAAATGTTAGCACTTTGTTTCTGCCTCAACTTTCCAACCGGTTTTGGTTCAAAAAGTCACGATTGGCTCCCCAAGGACAAGTACTACAAAAATGTAAACATTTAGACAAAGTAGTGGTGCTCAGACAGAACACAAACTACTTTGTAATATACAACGTTTTGTGTGGACGAGCTGACTGCCATAGCATCAAATAACCAAACTATTGACATTTTTGTTCGGATGTGGACCAAGATTCTCCGGTCTCTGGTTATGAACTTTGTCCACCTGCTCACCAAGTTTCAAGTGAATCAGGGCCATATTTTTAGTAAAAATTCTGCTAGCTATCATGGCTGAAAACAACACCTCTACAATAACTTGGACTCTTTTGGTGGTTATGCAATTGGAATTCCTGTGGATCGGATCATATACACAGGTTCAGTTTCTCATTTAAATGTAAGCACTTTGTTTCTGCCTCAACTTTCCAACCGGTTCTGGTTCAAAAAGTCACGATTGGCTCCCCAAGGACAAGTACTACAAAAATGTAAACATTTAGACAAAGTAGTGGTGCTCAGACAGAACACAAACTACTTTGTAATATACAACGTTTTGTGTGGACGAGCTGACTGCCATAGCATCAAATAACCAAACTATTGATGTTTTTGTTTGGATGAAGACCAAAATTCTACGGTCTCTGGTTATGAACTTTGTCCACCTGCTCCCCAAGTTTCACGTGAATCGGGGCCGTATTTTCTGTGAAATTCTGTTAGCTACCATGGCTGAAAACAACATCTTTACAAGAACTTGCACTCTTTTGGTGGTTATGCGATTGGAATTCCTGTGGATCAGATCATATACCCAGGTTCAGTTTCTCATTTAGATGTCAGCACCTTGTTTCTGCCTCAACTCTCTAACAGGCTCTGGTTCAAAAAGTCACGATTGGCTCCCCAAGGACAAGTACTTAGTGTCTCAGAGTACGTGGACAAAAACGTAAACATTGAAACAAAGTAGTGGTGCGCAGACGTAACGCAAACTGCCTTGTAATATGCAACATTTTGTGTGGGCGAGCTGACTGCCATGGCATCAAGTAACCAAACTATTGACATTATTTTTCGTATGTAGACCAAAATTCTACGGTCTCTGGTTGTGAACTTTGTCCACCAAGTTTCACTTGAATCGGGGCCGTATTTTTTGTGAAATTCTGCTAGCTACCATGGCTAGCAACAACACCTCTACAAGAACTTGGATGCTTTTTGTGGCTATGCGATTGGAATTCCTGTGGACCGGATCATATACCAAGGTTCAGTTTCTCATTTAAAGGCCAGCACCTTGTTTCTGCCCATAACTCTCCAACCGGCTCTGGTTCAAAAAGTCAGGATTGGCTCCCCAAGTACGAGTACTTAGTGTCTGGGAGTACGTGGACAAAAACGTAAACATTGAAACAAAGTAGTGGTGCGCAGACAGAACACAAACTGCCTCGTAATATGCAACATTTTGTGTGGACGAGCTGACTGCCATGGCATCAAATAACCAAACAATTGACATTATTTTTCGGATGTAGACCAAAATTCTACGGTCTCTGGTTGTGAACTTTGTCCACCAAGTTTCACTTTAATCGGGGCTGTATTTTTTCCGAAATGCTGCTAGCTACAATGGCTAGCAACAACACCTCTACAAGAACTTGGACTCTTTTGGTGGTAATGTGCTTGGAATTCCTGTGGATGGGATCATATACCCAGGTTCAGTTTCTCATTTGAATGTCAGTACCTTGTTTCTGCCCTTAACTCTCCAACTGTCTCTGGATCAAAAAGTCAAGATTGGCTCCCCAAGGACGAGTACTTAGTGTCTGGGAGTACGTGGACAAAAACGTAAACATTGAAACAAAGTAGTGGTGCGCAGACGTAACGCAAACTACCTCGTAATATGCAACGTTTTGTGTGGACGAGCTGACTGCCATGGCATCAAATAAACAAACTATTGACATTATTTTTCGGATATAGACCACAATTCTACAGTCTCTGGTTGTGAACTTGTCCACCAAGTTTCACTTTAGTCAGGGCTGTATTTTTTCTGAAATTCTGCTAGCTACCATGGCTGAAAACAACACCTCTACAAGAACTTGGACTCGTTTGGTGGTTATGTGCTTGGAATTCCTGTGGATGGACATATACACCCAGGTTCAGTTTCTTATTTGAATGTCAGCACCTTGTTTCTGCCCTTAACTCTCCAACCGGCTCCGGTTGAAAAAGTCAAGATTGGCTCCCCAAGGACGAGTACTTAGTGTCTGGGAGTACGTGGACAAAAACGTAAACATTGAAACAAAGTAGTGGTGCGCAGACGTAACGCAAACTACCTCGTAATATGCAACGTTTTGTGTGGACGAGCTGACTGCCATGGCATCAAATAAACAAACTATTGACATTATTTTTCGGATATAGACCACAATTCTACGGTCTCTGGTTGTGAACTTTGTCCACCAAGTTTCACTTTAGTCAGGGCTGTATTTTTTCTGAAATTCTGCTAGCTACCATGGCTGAAAACAACACCTCTACAAGAACTTGGACTCGTTTGGTGGTTATGAGCTTGGAATTCCTGTGGATCGGATCATACACCCAGGTTCAATTTCTCATTTGAATGTCAGAACCTTGTTTCTGCCCTCAACTCTCCAACCGGCTCTGGTTCAAAAAGTCACGACTGGCTCCCCAAGGACGAGTACAGCAAAAACGTAAATACTGAAACAAAGTAGTGGTGAGCAATCAGAAGGCAAACTACCTCTCTTCGTTAGTGAAATGCTAATAGCAGTCATTGTGGCTAATGACGTTGCCGCCTAGTCTGTACACGTTGCTCATTTTTACGGGCTCTCCTGTCACTTGCCGTGTCCCCCAAGTCTCCAGGGTCCCCTTTCATTGGCAGTCGAGGGCACAAATGCCACATCACACCAAAGTCACTCATTTGTCTTCCGAGCTGTCACTTAAAACCGCCGAATCCCACAGCTCTGCCTACCTGTCGCCGAATATTTTATATATGTTTTGTTG